>NW_027142353.1:33854388-34254388 GCF_026170545.1 Melanerpes formicivorus | reverse complement strand
TGGAGGCATCTGGACATATAAAACACAGTGAAACATTCACCATCCACAGAATCCCAGCATGTGGAAGGGACCACTGGGGATCATCTAGTCCAATCCCACTGCTAAAGCAGGGTGACACAGAGAAGGTTGCATAGAAATGTGCCCAGATGGGATTTGAAAGCCTAAAGAGAAGGTGGTTGGGGCGCCGTCCCTGGAGGGGTTTAAGCCCAGGCTGGCTGAGGCTCTGGCCAGGCTGATGTAGTGTGGGGTGTCCCTGCCCATGGCAGGGGGGTGGAACTAGATGATCCTTGTGGTCCCTTCCAACCCTGACTGATACTATGATACTATGATTCTCCACAACCTCTCTTGACACCCTCAAAGGAAGGTTTTCCAGATGAAACCGCCTGCGTTCCAGTTTGTGCCATTGCCCCTTGTCCCGTCACTGAGCACCACTTGAAAGAGCCCAGTCCCATCCTCTTGTCTTCTGCCCTTTAGCTATTGATAAGAATTGGTAAGATCCCCTCTCAGTCTGCTCTTATCTAGGTTAAAGAAGCCCCAGGTTTCTTAGCCTTTACCTGTCCAAAAGATGCTGGCCACTGCTCACCAGGACTTCTGAGAAATACTAACCCATGAGTGCCTACAGGGATGTGAGGCTGTACCCAGGAGGACATACATGGGCAAACACTACACATGAGGTGTCCCCAGCTACTCTGTGGTAGACTTTACCCATGTTAGCTGCTTGCAAGGTTCCACCTAGGATGCCAAAAAAGTCATCCTAGAAAGGACCTTTAGGCTCATCAAGTTCAACCATCAACCCAACATCAAGCAACATGTCACTTTGGGACATGGTCTAATGGTCACGGTGGTCTTAGGCTAGCAGTTGGATTCAATGGCCTTAGAGGTCTTTTCCAACCAAAGCAATTCTATGATTCTATGATCAGCATGGCCATTAAACCTTGTCCTGAAATCCTGCTTATGTGGAGCTGAGGATCCAGCCCTTTGTTTGGCTTTTCTTTTGCTCAGAAGGCTGTGCTGCAGCACAGTTATTAAGTATCTCCACCCAAGCTCATAAAAATATAATATCCAGATCTTCTTCTCATTAACTGCCTTATCCTCACATCTCATAGCTCAGTCAAAAAGGAAAATAAACACCAACTAATGAATGCAGAAAGTCATACATAGATACATTATAAATCCACTTGCATCAATATTTATTTCTTAGCTCCTTTGATCCAAGGCTCTCAAAATGTGCCAGTGCTCAGCACTGTTATCCTCACTGCACAGCTCAGAGCATTCATGCACAGGGTGGGTAACCTGATCAAGGTGTCAGCAAGAGAGGTTGCTCAGTCCCTGCACAGCAGAAAGCCCTTCTGACATGTCAGCAGCTGCATAAAAACTGCTCTCTAGGAAGAAAACAAGAATTCTAGGGCTATTTCATGTTAAATATTGACTTTTTAAATAGGTGTAAAAGCAGCCTGCTTCATATGTGCTGCTACCACACAGCTGAGAGAGAAAAGATAGGCTGCTCTCCCAGAGGTAAACTGACACTGCTCTGCCACTAAGACAACTCCTGCCTAATGCAGAGAGTGCTCATCTCCTCAGAACGCTCTTTCCAAACACATGAAAGTGATGCTCTTAATACTGGTGAATAAAAAAAAGAGCAAGTCTTAAGGGATGGGCTAAGCTGGTAAGCTCAGGAAGGTCTGGGAGTTTAAAAAATAACATCACTTATTAAGAGCGTTGACCTAGTTCCTTCCCTGAATAATTCATTTGATAGAAACCCCATGGAAGTCACACTTCCTCCACTGATGTAACCACCTCTGGATCAGCCCAAAACCAGCAGATACATTTGGGATTTGAGGGCAAATCAGGGTGATTCATGCATTTACCATCTTGGCCAGACTGGCTTATAAATTGCATAATCTGCTTCATGCCTGGACTAGTGCAGTTTGTTTTCCAGCACATACCATGGAGTACTGGAGAAGTGAGAATCCCACCAGTCCCTGTATCACATGGACCAACTCTTCCTTTTCAACTCAAGCACTGGGTACCAGGGTCCTTCCTAATGGTGTGGGGCAGACCCTCAGGACCTCACAAGCTATGGGCAGTGACCACCAAAGAGTGGTGCAAGAGGAAGGAACAGCATGATGGCTACAGACACAGATCAACACAATTCAAGAAGAGGATCTTTAGGAGTTTCCAGGTGTAAGAGCAGGAAGGTTGCACCACAGGCGAGCTACGATGCTTGGGGTGGGGAACAAAGACTCAGAAGGAAGGTGAGAGAAGCTGGCAGAAGCAGAATGAGGAGGATCCCATCAAGCAATGAGACCAGTTTCAAAGTAGCCTGATAGGTGCCAGGCATGCTCAGAGCCTGGGCACCCCCGTCTTACCGCTAGCATGGTTGTGGGTTTCAGGGCCTGGTTGATGTTGCGTAGCAGAGCCCATTTGCCCTGGTCTCTCTCCTGATCTTCCACCACCTCAGCACATGGCTGCATGAAAACGACTTTCTTCCTCTTCAACATCTCCAAGTCCTTGCCGTGCTATTTGTCCCTCTCTCTGGTTTTGGGTTTTTTTATGTGTATTCCACCATGAATGCCAGAGAGCTGTGCTCAGTTAGTTTTAGACCTCCGGTGTGACCATGCCTGCTGCTTGCAAGACACCCTCTGACCTGATTCACAGTGTGGTTCTTCTATGGCAAAGATCTCCTAGGAGAAAATTTCCACCCACCAGCTAAGGTCCTCCACTGGCCAGCTAGCACACTTGCTCCACAGAACTGCAGAAGTGCTGCAGGAGGCTCAAAGCAAAGTGGACCATTTTGCTTCTCTTCACTTAAATTCTTCCAGGCTCTCCGGTAAGGAATGATAGGTGGTCAGAGACCTGAAGGACACCATTCACGCTGTAAAAACTGCAGGATTAACAGGAAACCTCTTCATTTCCGTGGGATTTCTCCCTGTTGTCTTCCTTTCAAATCGTCTGCCAGCTTGAGGACTTTGAGCACAGAACACACTCGGGTGCTTATTAATCCACCAATGCAGGCAGTCCCCATGCAACACATGGCATTTAATTAACCTAATACCTTTACATACCAAATTAACCAAAGCGCAGCGGGAACTCAAAACCTGAGGCCATCTGCATTTGCTTTAAACTGATCGCCCTGTAGTAGATCCATAGCAACTGAATTTTAAATAATTGAGTGGAAGGGCGTTGGGAGCAGCACAACCTCTGTGTCTGTAAGGCTCTGGATGAAAGTGTGCTGACCGTGAGGACCACAGGGATAACAAGGTCGTGCTGAATCACTGAATCACTGAATCACTGAATGTTAGGGGTTGGAAGGGATCTTGAAAGATTATCCAGTCCAAGCCCCCTGCCAGAGCAGGATCACCTAGAGCAGATCACACATCCAGGTGGGTTTTGAGTATCTCCAGAGAGGGAGACTCCACAACCACCCTGGGCAGCCTGTTCCAGTGCCCTGTCACCTTCACAGGGAAAAAAAATTTCTGCCTGTTTCCATGGAACTTCCTATGCCTCAGCTTCCACCCATTGGCCCTTGTCCTGTCATTGGCCATCACCAAGCAGAGCCTGGCTCCATCCTCTTGGCACTTACCCTTTACATCTTTATAAACATGAATGAGGTCACACCCTAGTCTCCTCTTCTCCAAGCTAAAGAGCCCCAGCTCCCTCAGGCTCTCCTAGTAAGGAAGATGTTCCACTCCCTTAATCATCTTTGCGGCTCTGCACTGGACTCTTTTAAGCAGTTCCCTGAGGTCCTTCTGGAACTGAGTGGCCCAGAATTGGACACAATATTCTAGATGTGACCTCATCAGGGAAGAGTAGAGGGGGAGGAGAATCTCTACACCTAGCTGCTCTACAAGCCCTCCTTCCATCTAAGAGGAGTATTCTTATAAAGACTAATCAGAACTGCTGGGCCCACCAGAAGGGCACAAGAGTTATCTCTGTTGAGACTCTGCCTGGACTCTGGGACTCTTCCTGCAGAACTGTGTTCAGCTCTGGGGTCTCCAGCATAAGAAAGACATGAGCCTGCTCAAGCAGGTCCAGAGGAGGCCATGAAGATGATCAGAGGGATGGAGAACCTCTCCTGTGAAGACAAGCTGAGAGAGTTGGAGTTATTCAGCCTGAAGAAGAGAAAGCTTTGGGAAAACCTTATTGTGGCCTTGTAATACCTAAAAGGGAACTACAGGAAAGATGTGGAGGGACGCTTTATCAGGGAGTGAGAGGTAGGACAAGGAGTAATGATTTTAAACTGAAAGAAGGTAGCTTTAGGTTAGATATAAGGAAGAAATTCTTCACAATGAAGATGGTGAAGCGCTGATACAGGTCGCACAGAGAAGTTCTGTATGACTTCTGTATGACTTCTGTAAGCCACTCTCCATCATTTTCCTCCAGTCCTGGCTCACCAGTGAGGTCCCAGGTGACAGGAAACTGGCCAATGTGGTCCCCATCCATAAGAAAGGTCGGATGGAGGAACCTGGAAACTACAGGCCGGTCAGCCTGACCTCAGTGCCAGGGAAAGTGATGGAGCAGATTATCCTGGCGGCAATAACTGCGCACCTGAAGGATGGCCAAGGGCTCAGGTCCAGCCAGCATGGATTTAGGAAGGGCAGGTCCTGCCTCTCCAACCTGATCTCCTTCTATGATCAGGTGACCCGTCTGGTGGATGTGGGGAGGCCTGTGGATGTGGTCTACCTGGACTTCAGCAAGGCCTTTGACACCATCCCCCACAGCAAACTGCTGTCTAAGCTGACAGCTCGTAGCGTGGACCACTACAATCTGTGCTGGGTTAGGAACTGGCTGGAGGGCCGGGCCCAGAGAGTGGTGGTGCATGGTGCCACATCCAGCTGGCAGCCAGTCACCAGTGGCGTCCCCCAGGGATCAGTGCTGGGCCCTGTCCTCTTTAACATCTTCATTGATGATCTGGATGAGGGGATTGAGTCAGTCATCAGCAAGTTTGCAGATGACACCAAGTTAGGAGCAGATGTTAGTCAGTTAGAGGGTAGAAAGGCTCTGCAGAGGGACCTCGACTGACTGGACAGATGGGCAGAGTCCAATGGGATGGCATTTAACAAGTCCAAGTGCCAGGTGCTGCACTTTGGCCACAACAACCCCATGCAGAGCTACAGGCTGGGGTCGGAATGGCTGGAGAGCTGCCAAACGGAGAGGGACCTGGGGGTGCTGATTGACAGCCACCTAAACATGAGCCAGCAGTGTGCCCAGGTGTCCAAGAAGGCCAATGACATCCTGGCCTGTATTAGGAATAGTGTGGCCAGCAGGAGCAGGGAAGTCATTGTGCCCCTGTACTCTGCACTGGTTAGGCCACACCTTGAGTGCTGTGTCCAGTTCTGGGCCCCTCAGTTTAGGAAGGACATTGAGACACTTGGATGTGTCCAGAGAAGGGCAACAAGGCTGGGGAGAGGCCTTGAGCACAGCCCTGTGAGGAGAGGCTGAGGGAGCTGGGGTTGTTTAGCCTGGAGAAGAGGAGGCTCAGGGGAGACCTCATTGCCCTCTACAACTACCTGAAAGGTGGTTGTAGCTAGGAAGGGGTTGGTCTCTTCTCTCTAGCAACCAGCACCAGAACAAGAGGACACAGTCTCCAGCTGCACCAGGGGAAGTTTAAGCTGGAGGTGAGGAGAAAGTTCTTCACCGAGAGAGTCATTAGTCATTGGGATGTGCTGCCCAGGGAGGTGGTGGAGTCACCATCCCTGGAGGTGTTCAAGAGGGGATTGGATGTGGCACTTGGTGCCATGGTTTAGTCATGAGGTCTGTGGTGACAGGTTGGACTCAATGATCTTTGAGGTCTCTTCCAACCTTGGTGATACTGTGATACTTCTCCCTAGAGGTGTTCAAGGCCAGGTTGGATGGGCCCTTGAGCAACCTGGGCTAGTAGAAAGTGTCCCTGCATTGAGCTGTATGATCTTTAAGATCCCTTCCAACCCAAATTATTCTATTTTTCTCTGAGTCTGAGACATTTAACAGTCACCCCAGATTTTCTTTTTTCTGTCCTGTCTTAAATACACCTGAGATTTCCCATTTTCACCTAGGACAGGTTTTTCTGCTCATTTAGAGACTTTGAGGACACAGACTTTTCCATGGAAATTTTAAATCTGAGTGGGCATCATTTCTACAGATCAGAGCAATGTCTTATGAGGGCCAGCTGAGGGAACAGGGGTTGTTTAGTCTGGCGAAGAGGAGGGTGAAGCAACGCTTCATCACTCTCTACAACAACCTGAAAGGAGGTTGCAGTGAGGTGGGTGTCAGTCTCTTTTACCTAGTAACAAACAATAGGACAAGAAGAAACAGCCTCAAGTTGTGCCAGGGGAGGTTTAGATTCAACATTAGTAGAAATTTCTCCTCCAAAATGATTGCCAGGCACTGGAATAGGCTGCCCAGGGAAGTGGTGGAGTCACCATCTGTGTCTCATTTAAAAGACTTTTCTGTGTGCTGCTTAGGGACGTGGTATAGTGGTGGACTTGGCAATACTGGGTTAATGATTAGACTAGATGACATTAGCAATCTCTTTCAGCCCAAATGATTTTGTGTCTCTAATGGCTGACTAGATAGTGGTGCAGCTGCTAAGCCTTCCATGTCATTCTCATTTAGCAGTATTTTAATGCAAAACTCTACTGATGCCTTGACTACAGGGGGGTTTGAATCCATTTGTCCATGATGAAGGGAACACATTCCTGGTGGAAAGTTTTCTAGATGAAGGAAGGTCTCGAGATCCCTTTGATAGAACACAGTCACAAGCCAACCATAGATGATGGGTACAAACAAATCATGACAAGCTGCTTCTGCTCATCAGTGAGCAGCAACAGTAAGAGGTCGGCAATGCTTGCCCAAAGGTCAGATAACTTTGCAGGCTTAACTTATATTGCAAATAGATTATATTACTGGTTTTAATGGTTGGGCTCAATGACCTTAAAATGATTCTATGACTCTGACTGTAAAAAACCCTGCAAGCACTGGGCAGCAGGCTCTGGGCAGCCTGATCTAGTTGAGGATAGTATCATAGTATCATTCCGGGTTGGAAGGGACCACAGGGATCATCTAGTTCCAACACCCCTGCCATGGGCAGGGACACCCCACACTAGATCAGGCTGCCCAGAGCCTCATCCAGCCTGGGCTTAAACACCTCCAGGGATGGGACCTCAACCACCTCCCTGGACAACCCATTCCAGGGCTTCACCACTCTCATGGGGAAGAACTTCCTCCTCACATCCAGCCTGAATCTCCCCACCTCCAGCTTCATTCCATTTCCTCTAGTCCTATCACTACCTGAGATCCTGAGAAGTCCTTCCCCAGCCTCCCTGTAGGCCCCCTTCAGATACTGGAAGGCCACAATTAGGTCACCTGGGAGCCTTCTCTTCTGCAGACTGAACAGCCCCAACTCCTTCAGTCTGTCCTCATAGGAGAGGTGCTCCAGCTCTCTGATCATCCTCGTGGCCCTTCTCTGGACACCTTCCAGCACCTCCACATCCCTCTTGTAATAGGGGCTCCAGAACTGGACACAGGATGTCCATACTTACTGCAGAGGGGGTTGGACTAGATGACCTTCAGAGGTCCCTTCCAACCCAGACCATTCTATGATCCTAGGATTCTATGATTCTATGATTTATTCTATGATTCTATGAAAGAGTAAGGTGTCTAATTCTTCTAGCTCTGCAGATGAAATAAGGAAGAGGTCAAGTCTTATGGATAAGATGCCAGGTGAGAGATTGATGGGATATCCACCAGGAGAGAGCAAAAATATCCATGAGGTGCAACAGCAATGCAGGGAGAAAGAGACATCGGTCAAGTGTGGCAATCTTGTGTGAGATGTCCACCCCCAGCCTGACCTGACCACACAGTGCTGTAAAAAGCTTCATTTCTGGTACCCTAGAAACTACAAGACAGATGCCCAATCAAAGCTAATAATCAGAGTGATGTACATGGCAGAAAGGAATAAATAAATGTTTATAAAGGGATCCACAGCATGGGCAATTTGGATTTGAGCTGGGTCCTACAGATGGTCTTTTCTCATCAGCACACTTTCCTCACTGCCACACCACTGTAACCAGAGCAGTGTGGAAGCAGCAGATCTGAGACAGAGCAGGCAAGGTACTTATCTCACTTTACAGTGGAACAGACATTATGATCCTTGCCCAGCTACACCCTGTATGGTATTTCTGAAGCTATGAAGCTTCAAAGATTAAACTAAGGAGCAGAGGGGTGCAATGTTTTGCCCCAGGTTATCCTTGGAGCAACGGAAAGATGGAAGCCCAGAGAGCTGAGTCCAGTCTCTGTGATCCTGTTACCTGAGTGTGCTTTTATTTCCCCCCCCCCCCCCCCCCCCCCCCGACACTGGGGCTGCTGAAGGTCTGTAATTCCACTCATTTCTAATGCATTATTTTTTTTTCTGGCTCCTGTGCTAGCAGGAGGTTTTCTGGGAACTCATTAGACAGAGTCACTCACATGTGCTAGCCAGAGGCATTTGGCCTTTGCAGTGCTGTCTTTCTGGATGTCCCAAGCATGTTGGCTCCTGGAAAGATGAAATCCCATCCCTCTGAAGGGGTGGCCCAGCTTGGAAAGCAGCCTGCCTTCTGTATGCTTCAAGTGGCAGAGCAACACTGTGAAGCCTCCTATCAGCAAGCCTTTTCTGAGGGAACATGCTGTGCCTTATGTGGGAAACAAATAAAGATGCTTAGGACAATAGGGGGAGGGACATGCTGGAGGAAAACAAACCTTTAGCTGGCTGGCAGCCTGTCAGTGATGCCATTCGGTTTAGATTACAGCTCTCCAGGGTAACATTAGACTATTCACTGCAGAGATAGAAGCATGAGCCCAAAGAGCCATGCTGGACCCTGAGCTGATGATTTACAGCACCTTGGCAGCAGCAGGCACAGCTGAGCCCAAGGTCCTGCTCTGACACACTTTGTGCACATGGGTAGTAAAGGACAGTCCTTATTATCCTCAAGAACTGATGTGACCCTCTCTCTCTACTCCACTCTGGTGAGACCCCACCTGAAGTACTGTGTCCAGTTCTGGAGCCCCTATTACAGGAAGGATCTGGATGTGCTGGAGTGTGCCCAGAGAAGGACCATGAGGATGAGCAGAGAGCTGGAGTTCCTCTTCTATGAGGACAGACTGAGGGAGTTTGGTCTGTTCAGTCTGGGGAGGAGAAGTCTCCAAGGAGACCTTACTGTTGCCTTCCAGTATCTGAAGGGGCCCTACAAGAAAGCTGGGGAGGGACATTTTAAGGTGTCAGGGAGAGATAGGACTAAGGGGAATGGAACGAAAATAGAAGTGGGTAGATTCAGATTGGATGTTAGGAATAATAATAATAATAATAATAATAATAATAATAATAATAATAATATAATAAAAACCAGGTTGGAAGAGACCTTCAAGATCATCGTGTCCAACCCATCAACCAATCCAACCCACCTAAACAACTAACCCAAGGCACCAAGCACCCCATCAAGTCTCCTCCTGAACACCTCCAATGATGGCGACTCCACCACCTCCCCAGGCAGCCCATTCCAATGGGCAATCACTCTCTCTGTATAGAACTTCTTCCTCACCTCCAGCCTAAACCTCCCTGGTGCCTCCTGAGACTGGGTCCTCTTGTTCTGGTACTGGGTGCCTGGGAGAAGAGACCAACCTCTGCCTGTCTACAACCTCCCTTCAGGTAGTTGTAGAGAGCAATAAGGTCTCCCCTGAGTCTCCTCTTCTCCAGGCTAAGCAACCCCAGCTCCCTCAGTCTCTCCTCATAGGGCTGTGTTCCAAACCCCTCACCAACTTTGTTGCCCTTCTCTGACTCGTTCCAGCAAGTCAACATCCTTCCTAAACTGAGTGGCCCAGAACTGGACATAGGACTCAAGGTGTGGCCTAACCAGTGCAGTGTACAGGGGCAGAATGACTTCCCTGCTCCTGCTGGCCACACTGTTCTTGATGCAGAAGTTTTTCACTATGAGGGTGGTGAGACACTGGCACAGGTTGCCCATGGAGGTGATAGAAGCTTCATCCCTGGAGGTTTTTAGGGCCAGGCTGGATGTGGCTCTGAGCAACCTGATCCAGTGTGAGGTGTCCCTGGCCATGTCAGGGGGGTTGGAACCAGATGATCCTTGTGGTCACTTCTAACCCTAACAATTCTATGATAGGTTCATGTTGCTGCTGAGACCTCAGCTCCCATTAAGTGCTGCCATGGTGCTGTGAACCTCACTGCTGGAGGACAAAAGTTAAAATCTCCTGCAGGAACCACCATCACAGCAGGTCAACCCTCATTTAATGAAATCTGAGTTTCTGAGCTCCAGCCTGTTTTTCACACTCTAAGAAAGTGACTCAGACTGTGCAAGGGCTGAGGAAGTGTTCTTGAGCTGGTTGTTTTGCAGCCAGCACTGAAAAGCTGAGTTATTCAGTGAAACAGGTCAGTGGGGACTCAACTAACCCACTGCAGGTGTCTGCCTCTGACCAAGACATCCAGATCTTTGCTAGATGATTGTTGTAGGTCCCTTCCAATAGAAATATTCTATTCTATTCTATTCTATTCTATTCTATTCTATTCTATTCTATTCTATTCTATTCTATTCTATTCTATTCTATTCTATTCCGTCCTGTCCCGTCCCATTCCATCCTAGCCCAGCCCACTCCATTCCATTCCACTCCACCCCTTCCCATCCTACTCCACTCCATTCCGTTGCACTCCATCCCATCCCACTCCACTCAACTCCATCCCACTCCACTCCACGCCACTCCACTCTACCCCACCCCACTCCACTCCATTCCACTCCACTCCACTCCACTTCATCCCATCCCATCCCATCCCATCCCATCCCATCCCATCCCATCCCATCCCATCCCATCCCTTCCCTTCCCCTTCCCTCCCCTCCCCTCCCCTCCCCTCCCCTCCCCTCCCCTCCCCTCCCCTCCCCTCCCCTCCCCTCCCCTCCCCTCCCCTTCCCTTCCCTCCCCTCACCTCCCCTCCACTTTCAAGGAAAAGAAGGAGGCACTTCTATGGTCACCTCTGCATAAAGCAGGTAATTAAAGTAGCTCAGATGATACTGACCTAAAGGGTCAGTGTGTGTGAAAAGGACAGTTTGGTAGTAGAAATGTACAGTGCAGGTGTCCAAAGGTACCTAAGGTAGCCCCTCCTGCCAGCATAGCCACTCTAAGGGCTGATAGCTGGGTGCACGCTGAAGGATATGGAAAATCAGCAGCTATCAGAGGCTGACTGTGAACTCAGGTCAGAGGTGCTCCCCCAATTACTCCCTGCAGCAGGACACTCACGTTTCTAAAATATCACAGAAGCACAGAATTGCTTAGATTGGAAAAGACCTTCAAGCTCATTGGGCCCCATCACTAACCTAACACTGACTTCTAAAAGAAGAAGGATGTTACCCTGCAGAATGGCTGTTGATGCATCACATGGGTGGGCACGGTGTGATCTATGGTCAGATCTCTGACAGCTGATGTGAAACAACCTGCTTATGCACCATTTGTTTGCTTGGAAGCAAACACAGTCCCACACCTAAGTCTCCAGAGAGCTAAACCCAACCTGACTCCTTTATTTACCTATTGTTGCTGTCTGAGGCAGAAAATCCTGAGTGCACACAGACACAAATGCAAACACAGGCATTCCCCCCAGCTCCACATTTCAATGCCATTTGGAGAGCAGGCTGAAATCTACGTGGATTAGTGCATCACAACATATTACACCAGTGCAGACTTCTAACAGCTACCTGAACCCTGCGGGCAGTATAATGTCTGTGCTCTACTAAAAGCACATCTCATCACCTCGAGATACCACGTGTCTGGTTCAGTCCAGCTCTCCATTACATGAGCGTAACCTGCTCACTTTTTAATGGAGCTTCTCTTGAATCCGCAGCTGTGCAACCTAAGGGAGAGTTATGACTGCTCATCTCTATTCTTTCCTCATCTTTAGCTGCGCCAAATGAAGGTGGGGAAGGGAGAAAAACAGACCTTGAATTTCTGCTTACCAACAAGTGGCAGTGCAAGAAGCACACATGCTAGTAGTAGTCAGCAAACCTAATTATTTTCCCTGTTTCATAAATAAAGAGATTCTCTTCCCAATTCCTCACAGCACAACAGGCACCAGCTGTCAGCCAAGGAAACATGCTACACACAAAGGCTTCCTGAAGCAAAGGCAGAGATGCAAGAGAAATTGATAAATAATTCAATAATAAATGCACCACTCACTCTCCTTGTAACTTTGATACTGACAGCAGTGAAAACACAACCTACAAACATGGCACTCATCCCAACATTTCCTCATTTACTGCTGAGGGAATCCAGGAGTAAGAATGATGGATTTAATCAGGTCTGCAGGGTGGCAGAGCAAAGAGGCTCAGCTCCCTAGTGATGTTTGACCTCATCCCTGGCTTTTGGCAATGAGCTTGTTGTTGACTGCTTGGGACCTCTGGGCTCAGGAGTGGGTTTTAAGGATATAAACAAACAGGGAGATAGAAGATTTAATCTGTGATTCCCCCAGCATTACCATCACGGGGCAAGCGGAGAAGCCAGCAATCCTGTGACGTTACAAGCAGATTAGGCTGGCCCCGGGCGTCACCCAGCCCAGTGCTGTGCCAGAGCACTGCGTGGAAGGTCTCACACCAAAAGCTGATGGTCACCTCTTGGGATGTGATTGAAAAATCTGCTAAGAAGCAGAAGTGGAACAGGAAATGAAGACTGAGCTTTTTAGCCCCATGGCGGGGTCCTGTCCTAAATGCAAAGGAAAGAAATCACAGTATCATAGTATCAGTCAGGGTTGGAAGGAACCACAAGGATCATCTAGTTCCAACCCCCCTGCCATGGGCAGGGACACCCCACACTAGATCAGCCTGGCCAGAGCCTCATCCAGCCTGGGCTTAAACACCTCCAGGGACGGCGCCCCAACCACCTCCCTGGACAACCCATTCCACCACTCTCATGGTGAAGAACCTCCTCCTCACATCCAGCCTGAATCTCCCCACCTCCAACTTCATTCCATTCCCCCTAGTCCCCCCCTGCAAAGGAAGATGACAGAGGAAGCAGAAGATGCACAAATTTGGAAAACCAGACAGAGGAAAAATAAAACCAGGAGGAATTAGAGGGTTTAGGGTGGTAGCATCTAATTTAGTGCTGTTGGACTAAGAAGTCTTCCTTCGGGTGCTGGGACTACAGAGATTGCACTGATGTCACACTGGGAGCTCATAGACTCATGGGGTGGTTTAAGTTGGTAAGGACCTTAGAGATCAACTAGTTTGAACTGACATGGGCAGGGACACCTTCTGCTAGATCGGGTTACTTGAAGTCACATCCAGCCTGGAATACTCCAGGGAGGGGGCATCCACAACCTCCCTGGGCAACCTGTTCCAGTGCCTCACCACCTTCACTGTGAAGAACTTCTTCCTTACATCTAATCTAAATCTACCATCCTTCATTTTAACATCATGATTCCTTATCCTGTCACTATAGCCTGTGATAAAGTGTCCCTCCCCACCTCTCCTGAGGGTCTCCTTTAGGTATTAGAAGCCTGCCATAAGATCTGACCAGTGCCTTATCCAGACTGAACAGCCACAACTCTCTCAGCCTGTCCTCACAGAAGAGGGATTCCAGTCCTCAGATCATTTTTGTGGCCTACTCTGGATCTGCTCCATCTTGTCCATGCCTCTCCTGTACTGAGGACCCCAGAGCTTGACCCAGCACTGCAGGTGGGGTCTCAACAGAGCAGAGGGGCACACCTCTGCTGCCCACACGGCTTTGCATGCAGACCAGGGCTGCAGGTGCACATTGCTGGCTTGTGTCCAGCTTTTCACCCACCAGTAGCCCCAAGTCCTTTTCAGAGCTGTTCTCCATCCAGCCTGTATTTATGCTTGGGACTGCGCTGAGCCAGGTGCAGGATCTTGCACTTGGCTTTGCTGAATGCCATGAGAGACACTCTAAATCTGCCAACAATCACTTGTGCCCCCAAGATATCTAAGGATGAAGCAAAGAGTTCATTAGTGAGTAACAGGAGGCAAGATGGAAATAACTTGTCCTTAGCCACCAGAAGCAAAGATTTGGGACATTTTCCTTTAAATGCATATTGTTCTGTTAGAAAGATGGGACTAAGGGAACTCTAACTCATTCTCTCAGCACACTTTGGGAGGGATGCTGGTGCCAGCTGGGGCCTGTGGCCAGACAATACAGCTAAGCTGAGTACTCCCATCCTTCTATTTGATCTCATGGTGAACCAGCTCAGGGAGTTAACCCAGCAGCAACATTTTCATGCGGTTTTGGAAGTGTTTTGATGGTTTAGCAACTGAACTGGCTCACCAGGCAGTCAATGAAGGAGCAGGGAGAGCAGCAGGAATGTGCAGCAGAACCAGGGGAGCAGAGTTACTGCTGGTGCTGGTATCTGCTGTGGCATTACCACATGGTGCTGATGGAGATTCTGCCTCAGTCACTTGTAAGCTTTATTCCCAGGGTGAAGGCAGAGAGCTGTTTGATTTGATTCATGAGAGCAGTGTCCCAGCTGATGAGCAGGAGAGCTGCAGAACTATGCCACAGGTGGAAGTAATCAGATATCTGCACCCAACATCCTTCTGCCTGAGGGCCTCTGAGGCATGCAGCCTTTTCAAGATCACAATGATTTCCCCCAAGGACACAGTTTGAATTCCAACAGACAGTACTGATAAAGGGGAGGAAGAATAAAGAAAAGATCATACAGAGAAAGGTAAACTGGAAGGGAAGTTTTTCATCTTGGCTCAGAAAGGCGGTTCAAAGAAGCCTAAAACCAACCTTATGACCTCATCTGTTTAGCTGTTTGTGATTTCTGGGGAAACACACTAGGACTTGTCCACCATAGCAGGCTGGAAAAGATCTCTGAGATCATCAAGTCCAACCAACCTGAGACCACCATGTCCACTAAACCATGTCCCAAAGTTCCGTGTTCACATGTATCCAGGTGACTCCACCACCTCCCTGGGCAGCCTGTTCCAATGCTTGACAATCTGTGACAAAAAATCTCTTTCACTTTTCATATGCAGCCTGTCAAATTCTCTTTCAGAGTTCCAGCTTCATCTTCTGTGCTCTAGGAAGATTCTTTCTCTTTATTTTCTTTACTTGAATCTCCTGCCCTTTCATGACCTTACAGAGATCCAGTCTGCCACTAATTCCTGTGTACCAGCTGGACATGGGACTGTTGTAATCTGCATAGATATTAGAATAGAGTAGAGTGGAGTGGAGTGGAGTGGAGTGGAGTGGAGTGGAATGGAATGGAATGGAATGGAATGGAATGGAATGGAATGGAATGGAATGGAATAGAATAGAATAGACCAGACCAGGTTGGAAGAGACCTTTGAGATCATCACATCCAACCCATCATCCAACACCACCTAATCAACTAAACCATGGCATCAAGCACCCCATCAATTCTCCTCCTGAACACCTCCAATGATGGTGACTCCACCACCTCCCTGGGCAGCCCATTCCAATGGGCAATCACTCTCTCTGTATAGAACTTAACCTCCAGCCTAAACCTCCCCTGGTGCAGCTTGAGACTGTGTCCTCTTGCTCTGGTGCTGGTTGCTTGGGAGAAGAGACCAATCACCACCTGGCTACAACCTCCCTTCAGGTAGTTGTAGAGAGCAATGAGGTCTCCCCTCAGTCTCCTCTTCTGCAGGCTAAGCAACCCCAGCTCCCTCAGTCTCTCCTCGCAGGGTTTGTGTTCCAAACCCCTCACCAACTTTGTTGCCCTTCTCTGGACACTCTCCAGCAAGTCAACCTCCTTCCTAAACTGAGGGGCCCAGAACTGGACACAGGACTCGAGGTGTGGCACAATTAGAAATTCTAGAATCACAGAATCATTCAGGTTGGGAAAAACCTCTAAGATCATCAAACCCCACTGTTAATATGGAGACAGTGCAAAGAAGTGCACTGTCCTAGGGTGTATTAATGAGGGTGTGGACAGCAGGTTGAGGGAGGGTCTCTTTCCCCTCTACTCTGCCTTGGTGAGACCACATCTGGAGAATTGTGTCCTGTTCTGGGCTACCCAATTCATGAGTGGCAAGGATGTACTAGAGACTGCCCAATAGAGGGCTACAAGGATGATTAAGGGAATGGAACATCTCTCTTATGAGGAAAGGCTGAGAAAGCTGGAGCTGTTTAGTGTGGAGAAGACTGAAAGGAGATCTTATTGTTCATAAGTATCTGAAGGGTACGTGTCAAGAAGGTGCCAGTCTCTTTTCAGTGGCGTCCTGTAATAGGATGAGTGGTAATAGACACAAACTGGAATATAGGAAGTTTCACCTCAACATAAGGAGAAACCTCTTCACTCTGAGGGTGACAGAGCACTGGAACAGGCTGCCCAGAGAGGTTTTGGAGTCTCCTTCTCTGAAGAGATTTAAGACCTGCTTGGATGCATTCCTGTGTGACCTTCCTCAGGTGATCCTGCTTTGGCGGGGGGTTGGATTCAATGATATCTAGAGGTTCCTTCCAATCCCTATGATTCTATGATTCTAAGTGCTTAATCCCAGCAAAAATGTGTTCTTTTCTCATACATTAGTAATCCACACTAATGTAAAGGTCCAGATAAACATGAGAAAAAATGTTTTCACTGTGAGGGTTAGGGAACACTGGAACAGGCTGCCCTGCAGAGTTGTGGAGTCTCCCTCTCTGGAGATATTCAAAACCCACCTGGATGCATTCCTGTGTGATCTGCTCTAGGTGATCCTCCTCTGGCAGGGGGATTGGTCTGGATGATCTTTTGAGGTCCCTTTCAGCCCTTAACATTCTGTGGTTCTGTGAGATGCAGTTTTCCCAGTGGAAATGTGTCTGTGCTACAGCTCTGTGTTAGCCAAAGTGACACTGATGTGTCAAGACAAGCCTCACCACTTGAAATAGCACATCTGATCTTCAGAAACACTGAATGAAAGGGGAGTAATGCTGCTTTTCCTTTACTGCCACACCAGATCTGAGCACCTCTGCCCTTTTGACACACTGCATTTGCTTGTCTGCTGAGGGTTGTCTTGGTTACTGAATGAAGGGGGTATGGAGGAAGGCTAGTTTGCAGCTCAGTTAATAGCCTCTTGAAGGAGTTTGTGATATGACTGCTTAAAGGAGAAGTGTACTGCATCAGGAGTGTGTTTGAAAGCCTTAAAGGAATGGACACCAGGGAAAACCATAATGGTAAAGAAAAAAATTCATGCTGGCAATGCTTGTGACACAATGCAAAACATCTTTATATTGGTCTTTGTTCCTTAGGTGCCAGCCACAAGGGTAGAAGCCTCACACAAGGAGAAAAGATACTCTCAGATGTCAAAAGAATCCTGAGAACAAGAAGCCCCTGGATCTGGGCAATAAGCTGCCCAGGGAAGTGTTGGAGTCATCATCCCTGGAGGGATTTAAAAGATATTCAGACACGGTGATAGAATAGAATAGAATAGAATAGAATAGAATAGAATAGAATAGAATAGAATAGAATAGGATAGAATAGAATAGGATAGAATAGAATAGACCAGATTGGAAGAGACCTTCAAGATCATCACGTCCAACCTATCATCCAACACCACCTAATCAACTAAACCATGGCACCCAGCACCCTATCAAGTCTCCTCCTGAACACCTCCAGTGATGGTGACTCCACCACCTCCCCAGGCAGCCCATTCCAATGGGCAATCACTCTCTCTGTGTAGAACTTCTTCCTAACCTCCAGCCTAAACCTCCCCTGGCACAGCCTGAGAGGGATAAGGGATGTGGTTTAGTGGTGACCTGGCAGTGCTGGGTTAACGGCTGTACTTGATGATGAGTGAATCACAGAATTGTCAGGGTTGAAAGGGACCTCAAGGATCATCCAGCTCCAACCATCCTGCCATGACCAGGGACACCTCACACTACATCAGGCTGCTCAGAGCCACACCCAGCCTGGCCTTAAAAACCTCGGCCAGTCACTAGTGGTGTGCCCCTAGGATCAGTGCTGGGCCCTATGCTCTTTAACATCTTTACTGATGATCTGGATGGGGCAGGAGTTGATCTGCTGGAGGGTAGAGGCTCTGCAGAGGGACCTCGACAGGCTGGACAGATGGGCAGAGTCCAAGGGCAGGAGATTGAACACATCCAAGTGCTGGGTTCTGCACATTGGCCACAACAACCCCATGCAGTGCTACAGGCTGGGGTCAGAGTGGCTGGAGAGCAGCCAGGCAGAGAGGGACCTGGGGGTACTGGTCGATGGTAGGCTGAACATGAGCCAGCAGTGTGCCCAGACGGCCAGGAGGGCCAGTGGCATCCTGGCCTGCATCAGGAACAGTGTGGCCAGCAGGAGCAGGGAAGTCATTGTGCCCCTGTACACTGCACTGGTTAGGCCACACCTTGAGTCCTGTGTCCAGTTCTGGGCCCCTCAGTTTAGGAAGGAGGTTGACTTGCTGGAACGAGTCCAGAGAAGGGCAGCAAAGTTGGTGAGGGGCTTGTAACACAAGCCCTATGAGGAGAGACTGAGGGAGCTGGGGTTGCTTAGCCTGGAGAAGAGGAGGCTCAGGGGAGACCTTATTGCTCTCTACAACTACCTGAAGGGAGGTTGTAGACAGGCAGAGGTTGGTCTCTTCTCCCAGGCAGCCAGTACCAGAACAAGAGGACACAGTCCCAAGCTGCACCAGGGGAGGTTTAGGTTGGATGTTAGGAAGAAGTTCTATACAGAGAGAGTGATTGCCCATTGGAATGGGCTGCCTGGGGAGGTGGTGGAGTCACCATCATTGGAGGTGTTCAGGAGGAGACTTGATGGGGTGCTGTGGCCGGTTGACGTTGCCCCCATAAGAAAGAGAATATGGTGGACGGAAGTTGGTAAATGGAAGGAATAGTCTAAACTAATTTCATTGGACGAGTGGGAGGAAGCACCTTCAGAACTGGGAGTGAACTGAGCATTTTCAGGACTTTTCTATCAGTCTTGCTTCCGTCTTTGCTTCGTGCAGCAGCTCTGCCTGTGCTGGGCTTTCTGCCAAGGCCTCGGCCTTGAAGACCAGATAACAGCCGGTATTAACTCCTTTTCAATTAACACAAACTGCTTCTAACTTTTTTTTTCCTCTCTTTTCCTTCTCTTTCTATCCCATTCTGGGGAAAGGGGGGGAAGAGAGGGGAGAGCGGAGGTGGGGGACCCCTCTGCCGAGGGGGGATTACTCTCATTTCTGTGTTGCTCTGTTGTATATCTTTGTATATATTGTAGATATTGTAAATTTGTAAATATTCCCCTGCATACCTTACATTGCTTTGTAAATATAGCTCCACTGCTTTGCTAATTCAGCTTGCGAGTTTTTTTTTCTTTTCCCTTCAATTTTTTTTCCCTTTTACTTTACAAGGGGGAAGGGAGGAGGCTTCTTGGCCTTGCCCTTCCAAACCCACCACAGGTGCTTGGTGCCATGGGTTAGTTGTTTAGGTGGGTTGGATTGGTTGATGGGTTGGATGAGATGATCTTGAAGGTCTCTTCCAACCTGGTGTATTCTATGTATATTCTATGTATATTCTATGAGTCTTCCACCACCTCCCTGGGCAACCTGTTCTAGTGTTTCACCACCCTCATGGGGAAGAACTTCTTCCTACCATCCAATCTCAAGATACCCATTTCTAGTTCTGTTCTGTTCCCCCTAGTCCTATCACTCCCTGACACCCTAAAAAGTCTCTCCTCAGCTTTCTTGTAGCCCCTTTCAGATACTGGAAGGCCACAATAAGGTCTTCTTGGAGCCTTCTCTTCTCCAGACTGAATAGCCCTAACTCTCTCAGTCTTTCCTCATAGGAGAGGAGCTCCAGCCCTCTGCTCATCCTCATGGCCCTTCTCTGGACACATCCCACCACCTCCAGAACTTTCCTGTAATAGAGGCTCCAGAACTGGACGCAGTACTCCAGGTGTGGTCTCACCAGAGTGGAGTTGATCTTGAAGGTCTTTTCCAACAAAAATGATTCTACAATTCTATAACATTTCTTTTGTCATAAGTAAGCAGACAGCAAAAATATTTCTACCAGTATTTATGAAAACACAGCAAAACCACCCATATTTCATTGCTTGTCTCATGGGTTTGAAGACTTCAGTGTTGGTTTCATACAAGACCACCCTTGAAACGGGAAGTCATAGCAGGCTGGTTACTGCAGCCACCTGGTTGGATTTTTCAAGCCCTTCTGCCTATCTTGCTTGGAAAACTTCCCGAATTGCTGGTGGTGCTCCCTCTGAGGGAGCAGGTAGACCATCCACAGAGCTACATTGTGGGCTCCCAGCAGCACAAGAGCAGCCCCATCTGCTGTGACTCCCTGGAATTACCAAGTACATCAGGAGATTTGCTTGCATGCTAATTGTACCCCATGCAGAATGAGGAATGACAGAGTGTGTCTCTTAACCCCAAATTTCACACCACCAAGCTGGGCTGCAACAGGTTTGAAATTCCAGAAGGCTCTGGAAGAAGGCAGGGACTCCAGAAGACAACCAGGTTAATTAAGAGTCTAAAGAAAGCAGTCAGCAACTACAGCTAGAAAGACTTTAACCTAGAGACTGTAAGCAGTGAAAGAGTGGAGGTTTTAGGTTGGCAGAAGATGATAGAGATAGGGACAACTGACACTGTTCAAATCACAGTTAATCACAGAATTATTGAGGATGGAAAAGACCTCTGAGATCATCAAGTCCAGCCTATGACCTAACACCACAACATCAGCTAAACCATGCCACATCCAATCTTCTCTTAAAGACTCCACCACATCCTTGGGCAGTCTGTCCCAGTGCCTAATCAGCCTTTCTGTGAGGAAGTGCTTCCTACTATCCAACCTAAACCTCCCCTGGCACAGTTTCATACTATGCCCTCTTGTCCTATCACTAGCTTCAGAATACAGAATCAACCAGGCTGGAAAAGACCTTCAAGATCATTGAGTCCAACCTATCACCCAACATCATCTCATCAACTAAACCATGGCACCAAGTGCCTCATCCAGGCTCTTCTTAAACACTTCCAGGCATGGTGACTCCACCACCTGCCTGGGCAGCACATTCCAATGGCAATCACTCTTTCTGTGAAGAACTTCTTCCTAACATCCAGCCTAAACCTCCCTTGGCGCAGCTTGAGACTGTGTCCTCTTGTTCTGTCACAAGTTGCCTGGGAGAAGAGCCTGACCCCCACCTGACTACAACTTTCTTTTAGGTAGTTGTAGAGAGTGATAAGGTCCCCTCTAAGTCTCCTCTTCTCCAGGCTGAACCCCAGCTCCTTCAGCTCATCAGACATTCCCTCCAGCCCACTCACCAGTCTCACTGCTCTCCTCTAGACCTGCTCCAGCACCTCAATACCCTTCCTAAATTGAGGGGCCCAGAGCTGCACATAGTGCTCGAGGTGAGGCCTCACCAGTGCTGAGTACAGTTGCAGCTGGCAAAGCCAGAGAAGACGTTTGCCTTGTTGGATCAGGACATGTAGAGATGTGCACTGTAGCTGTGTTCATACTCTGAGCTTGGGACAGCTTTACAGCTTGTATGACTCATAGTGAACAGACTTCATATCCAGAAAGCCATCAGAAGACAGTCCCTAACCATCAGTCCTTTGTACACAGAAACCTGCTTCAAAATCCAAATCCCACCAAAGAGCCACCAGCCATTGCAAGCAAAGCAGTAGTCACAGCTTGCAAAAGCAAGTCAGATCTATTTCTTACATGGAATGATCAAGGAATAGTGAGTAGTGGGATTAGATTTCATATGGACCTCCTGAACTCTAGCAGCTAGAAAAATAAAACCATAAAAGAAATAAACTAAGCAGGATTTTGGCACAGGAACTAATTCTTGCATTCTTGGTACTTCTTATTTTTCTTACAGGTACTTTATTGCATGGACAGCCCATTCTACATACACTGCACAGGGGCATGTGCCCTTGCAGCCCAGAGCCAACCATCTCCTCTGCTGCATCCCTAGCAGCATGGGCAGCAGGTGGAGGGAGGGGATTCTGCTCCTCTGGTCTGCACTGGTGAGAGCTCACCTGCAGGGCTGGCTCTGGCTCTGGGGTCCTCAGCACAGAAAAGACAAGACTTGTTTGAGCAGATACAGAGGAGATAACAAAGATGATCAGGGGACTGGAACCCTTTTACTGTGAGGACAGGCTAAGACCATTGTGATTGTTGAGCTCTGGGCAGACTTTATAGAGAGCTTTTAATACCTAAAGGAGGCCTCCAGAAAAGATAAGGAGGGACTTTTTATCAGGGACTGTAGTGGTAGGACAAGGATTAATGTCTTTAAACTGAAAGAGGGGAAATTTAGATTAGATGTAAAGAAGAAATTCTTTACAGTGAAGGTGGTAGAGCACTGAAACAGTTTGCCCAGAGAGGTTGTGGATGTTCTATCCCTGGAAATATCCCATGTCAGGCTGAAGCAGACATTGAGCAGCCTGAGCTAGTGGAAGGTACCCCTGCTCTTGGCAAGGTGTTGGAACAAGATGGTCTTTAAGGTCCTTTCCAACCCAAACCATTCTATGATTCTATCATATATTTCTATGTGGCCTTTGAAGGGGCTTTCTTTCACATGTTATCCACTTTACATTGAGAAGGGTTGACACCAAGCTGTGTGGTGCAGCAGACAGGCTGGAGGGAAGGGAGGCCATCCAGAGGGACCTTGACAGGCTGGAGAGGTGGGCACAAGCCAACCTCATGAGGTTCAGCAAGAGCAAGTGCAGGGTCCTGCATCTGGGTTGAGGCAATCCCAGGCACAAATCCAGGCTGGGCAGGGACTGGCTGGAAAGCAGCCCTGACGAGAGAGCCTTGGGGGTGCTGGTGGACAAGAAGCTCAACATGAGCTCTCAGTGTGCACTTGCAGCCTGCAAAGCCAATCAGATCCTGGGCTGCATCAGGAGAAGTGTGACCAGCAGGTCAAGGGAGGTGATTCTCCCCCTCTACTCAGCTCTGGTGAGACCCCACCTGGAGTACTGCCTCCAGTTCTGGAGCCCCTATTGCAAGAGGGATGTGGAGGTGCTGGAAGGTGTCCAGAGAAGGGCCACCAGGATGATCAGAGGGCTGGAGCACCTCTCCTATGAGGACAGACTGAAGGAGTTGGGGCTGTTCAGCCTGGAGAAGAGAAGGCTCCCAGGTGACCTAATTGTGGCCTTCCAGTATCTGAAGGGGGCCTACAGGAAGGCTGGGGAAGGACTTCTCAGGATCTCAGGTAGTGATAGGACTAGGGGGAATGAAATGAAGCTGGAGGTGGGGAGATTCAGGCTGGATGTGAGGAGGAAGTTCTTCCCCATGAGAGTGGTGAAGCCCTGGAATGGGTTGTCCAGGGAGGTGGTTGAGGCCCCATCCCTGGAGGTGTTTAAGGCCAGGCTGGATGAGGCTCTGGGCAGCCTGATCTAGTGTGGGGTGTCCCTGCCCATGGCAGGGGGGTTGGAACTAGATGATCCCTGTGGTCCCTTCCAACCATGACTGATACTACTACTACTACTACTAAGAGTTCCATTGAAAATGGATTTTGTTAAATATGACTCCCAACTTTTGGCTTTGTTGTGGGTATGCAAGCTGCCTGTCTTTGGCAGAGATGCTGGTCCAGCAACAGGCAGCTGGTTGGTGCTTAGGTGAAAACTTAAATCAGGTAAAGGGAAATGAATTAATGTGAAGAATGCTCATCAATTTTAGAAATTTAGTTTTGCTTTGACTTTAGAAGCTCTGCAATTGCCACATAGCCTTAAATTTAAGCAACTGAATATGAGCCAGCAGTGTGCCCAGGTGGCCAAGAAATCCAATGGCATCCTGGCCTGTATCAGAAATGCTGTGTCCAGCAGGAGCAGGGAGGGGATTGTCCCCTGGGACTCAGCTCTGGTGAGGCCACACCTTGAGTATTGTGTCCAGTTTTGGGCACCTCAGTACAAGAGAGATGTGAAGGTGCTGGAGCCAGTGCAGAGGGCAAAGAAGCTATGAAGGGCCTGGAGAATAAATCTGATGAAGAGCAACTGAAGGAGCTGGGGATGGTTAGTTTGTAAAAGAGGAGGCTGAGGGGAGACCTCATTGCTGTCTGCAGCTACCTGAAAGGACATTGTGGAGAGGCTGCTGCTGGTCTCTTCTCACAGGTAATGAGTGATAGAACAAGAGGGAATAGCCTCCAGCTACAACTAGGTAGGTTTAGACTGGACAGTAGGAAACATTTTGTCCCAGCAAGAGTGGTCAGGCATTAGAATGAGCTGGGCAGGGAGGTGGTTGAGTGGCCAGCCCTGGATGTGTTCAAAGGTGGTTTGCATGCAGTGCTTGGGGCTATGGTTTAGGGGTGAACCTTGAAAAGTAGGGTTATTGGTTGGACTTGGTGATCCTGAGAGTCTTTTCCAACCTGAATGTTTCTGTGATTCTGTGAAATTTGAGCCACAGAGATATTAATTATACCTATTTTTTATCTCTTCTGTAGGGAATGGGGTGACCAAATATCAATGTGGAAATATTGTTAATGCCTCTGCTGCATTTTACTTTATGCAGTCTCCTTAATGGGAAAAAGATGCCTGTGTGTCTCACACCAAATCCAGCAGTTTTATGGGGTTAAGGGGCAGTAAAATGCCTTTACAAAGTGATTTGTAGGTGATGAAAATGCAATGTGTGACCTTAAGAGTCGTTTACCAGCAATGGTGCTGGCAATAAAACGTCTGGCTGGGGGGTAGGAGATGCACATAAATTGCTCACACTGTGTTCACACGGGCTGCACAAAAGGCTTCTGAGACATGGTGTGCAAATCACTGTCCCACAGAGGGGCTTTCCCCAATCTTAAAAACAAGGAGCATTTGGCTTTTTCTTCTTCAGAAGGCAAAATAAGCCTTTACCTTTTACTCCTGGCTTCTGCTGAAGCCTCTCTAGGCAAAGGATGGAGGCCAGCCACAGTTTTTCTAGCAAAAGCATGGAGGCCATCCACAGTTTCTCTCGGCAAATGATGAAGGCACTCCACAGTTTCTCTAGGCAAAGGATGGAGGTACTCCACAGTTTCTCTAGGCAAAGGATGGAGGCCATCCACTTCTTGATAAAAGAGTTGGGAGAATCGATAAGTCTGTGGAATTGTCTCATGTAGGACATGAGAATGGATGTCCAAGGTGAAGGCTCACCAAAGGACCATCTAGGTTAGCAAACTATCTTCACAATGTGGATGCCTAGGGCAAAATGGACAAATCTGTAGAGATACTTCTTCAAATACTATTTCAGTCCAAAAATAAGCAGACAACATCTGAAGTCATCATGGACCAGGTTCAGCAAAAAAGCAGTGAAGGTCACCTGGAGAAGGAGGTGAATGGGTCAGCTGGAGAAGAAGCTGGACAAGGGGTTGGAAGGGAAAAGTATTAGGGACTACTAACCAAATCATAGAAACATTGAGTGGTTTGGGTTGGAAAGGACATTCAAAAGTCCTCTAATCCAACACCCTTACAGTCAGCAGAGACAACTTCAAGTAGATCATGTTGCTCAGAGCCCCATCCAATTTGACCCGGAATGTTTCCAGGGATGGGGCTTCTACAGAATAAGTAGAGTCTCTTTATATGTGTTCCAAACTTCAGCACACTGTATGCAGAATTTCATTATTGAATCATAGAAAAGTTTTGGTGGGAAGGGACCTTAAATCTCATCTAGTCCCAACACTTCTGTCATGGGCAGTTTCCACTAGATTGGGTTGCTTGAAGCCCCATCCAACTTAGCCTTGAATGCTTTCAGGGATGAAGCATCCACAACTTCTCTGAGCAACCTGTTCCAGTGTTTTACCACCATCATAGTAAAGAATTTATTCCTTACATCTAATCCAAATCTGCCCTCTTGCCCTTTAAGCCACTCATAATTTCTGTTCAGGAACAGAAGTCCTCATAACTTACAGCTGGTGGAGCTTTCTCCATTCACAAAGTTGCCTAATGGAGGATGACGTCCTTGTAAACTTTTAAGATTGATCTTTCCCCAGTGCAAGAAAGCAGCTACATCCCTTCATGGTACCACCTTCTTTGTGGGGAGAGTAGCAAAGGGGGTTTGGAAAGGAGAAGAGAGGTCTGATGAGGGTGGTGAAACACAGGCCCAGGTTGCCCAGAGAGATGCCTCATCCCTGAAAATATTCCAGGTCAGGTTGGATAGGGCTCTGAACAACTTGTCCTGTGAAGATGTCCCTGATCACTGCAAGGGGAGTTGGACTAGATGAACTTGAAAGGTCCTTTCTAACTCAAACAATTCTATGCCTGCATCACCACCTCATGTTTGCAAAACTCAGATCCACATACATGTGGTCAACAGGGAGAAGGCAACTTCCTTGCATTACAACAGTCTGGTGCACCTCTCCTATGAGGACAGATTGAGGGAGCTGGGGCTGTTCAGTCTGGAGAAGAGAAGGCTCTGAAGAGACCTAATTGTGGCCTCACTGTATCTGAAGGGGGCCTACAACAAAGCTGAGGAGGGATTTTTTAGAGTGCCAGGGAGTGATCTAGGAGGACTAGGGAGAATGGAGCAAAACTAGAAATGGGTAGATTCAGATTGGAAATTAAGAAGAAATTCTTCCCCATGAGGGTGGTGAGACACTGGAACAGGTTGCCCAGGGAGGTGGTGGAAGCCAGGATGGATGTGACTCTGAACAACCTGATCCAGTGTGAGGTGCCCATGCCCATGGCAGGAGGGTTGGAACTGGATGATCCTAGAGGTCCCTTCCAACCCTAACAATTCTATGATGCTATAATCCCTGCACAAGGAGCTGGTCAGCCTTTACATCTGTAAATATACGTAGGAGTGGCAAGATGGAAATGGGAAAGCATCAGCAAGTTAATTCCCAAATCCCAGTCCAACCTTCTTCATCTCATTTCCCCACTGCTGGCAGCCCCAGTAAGAGATAGCTAAGATGCCAGCTGGCTTCTCAGTATATTTCAGGCTATTTCACTCATAGTATTGAATTTTCTTTAGCCTTAAGCACATTTTTTTTAAATCTCAGAACATTGTATGTTCCCTTTATGTGTATTCTAGCAAGCATCCAAATCTTCACAGTATCACAGTATCACCAAGGTTGGAAGAGATCTCAAAGATCATCGAGTCCAACCTGTCACCACAGACCTCATGACTAGACCATGGCACCAAGTGCCACATCCAATCCCCCTTCTATTTTGGTTATATTTATATTTTTAAGCAATTGAAATCCTAGAATCATAGGGATTTTCATGGGCAGGGACACCTCACACTAGAGCAGGTTGCTCAGAGCCACATCCAGCCGGGCCTTAAAAACCTCCAGGGATGAGGCTTCCACCACCTCCCCGGGCAACCTGTGCCAGTGTCTGATAATGTATATATACAAATAGATATAGGCCTCCAAACTTCTTTCTGGCAGTCTTCCTCAGCTAATGTCGTTTCACCAAAACCTAAAATCATAGAATCATTGTCATCAAAACAGATAAAATCCAACCATTACAGAATCACAGAATGTTAGGGGTTGGAAGGGACCTCAAAAGATCATCAACTCCAAACCCCCTGCCAGAGCAGGGTCACCTAGGGCAGGTCACACAGAAACACATCCAGGTGGGTTTTGAATGTCTCCAGAGAAGGAAACTGCACAACTTCTCTGGGAGGCCTGTTCCAGTGTTCACAGCCTAGCACTACCCAGTCCAGGACTAAACCATGTCTCTAAGTGTCACATCTACCAGGTTTCCAACCACTTCCAGTGACAGTGATTCTAACACTTCTCTAGCAGCCTGTTCCAATGCTTAACTGCTCTTTTTGTGAGGAATTTTTTTCCTAATATCCAACCTAAACCTCCCCTGGAGCAATGTGATGCTATTGCCTCTTATGCTCTCTGTTGTTACCTGGAATGAGACTGATCTCCTACCTCATTCCAACCTATCATCCAACACCATCTCATCAACTAAACCATGGCACTAAGTGCCTCATTCAGTCTCTTTTTAAACACTTCCAGTGATGGTGATTCCACTACCTCCTTGGGCAGCACATTCCAATGGCCAATCTCTCTTTCTGGGAAGAATTTCTTCTTAACATCCGGCTTAAACTTCCCCTGGCACAGCTTGAGACTGTGTCCTCTTGTTCTGTCACTGGTTGCCTGGGAGAAGAGACCAACCCCCACCTGGCTACAACCTCCCTTCAGGTAGTTGTAGATGACACTAAGGTCTCCCCTGAGCCTCTTCTTCTCCAGGCTAAGCAACCCCAGCTCCCTCAGCCTTTCCTTCATGGGGATTATGCTCCAAACCTCTCCCCAGCTTTGTTGCCCTTCTCTGGACATGTTTGGGGAACTCAACATCTTTCTTAAGGGATACCTACTCCTGCTGGCCACACCATCGCTGATACAGGCCAGGATGTTGTTGACCTTCATGGCCAAAGAACATCTTTGATGTTCTCATAGAGATTGTATCTCCAAACTCAGCTTGTATTTCCAACAGAATTATTTTATTTGTTGACCAGGCAATGACACATCAGCAGACATTCTCCCAGCTGAGCTTTTAGCACTCCTCAGAAGAATGGGGACAGACTTTCAGCACCCCTTGTCTCATTGTGGCAGGACAAGAGATGATGGTTTTAAATGAAGAGAGGGAGATTTAGATAGGAGGAGGGAATGTTTTACACTAAGGGTGGTGAGACACTAGCCATAGTCACCCAGAAACGTGGCAGGTACACCATTCTGAAACCATCCAAGGTCTCACCTCTGTGCCAGGGAAGATCATGGAACAATTCCTACTAGAAGCACATGGAGGACAGAAGGTGACCTGAGACAGCCAGCATGGCTTCACCAAGGACAAGTCCTGCCTGACCAACCTAGTAGCTTTCTAGAATCATAGAATCATAGAATGGTCTGACTTGGAAGGGACCTCTGAAGGTCATCTAGTACAACCCCCTCTGCAGTCAGCAGGAACATCCTCAACTAGATCAGGTTGCCTATTGTCCTGTCAAGCCTCACTTTGAATATCTCCAGTAATGGGGCCCCAACCACTTCCTTGGGCAACCTGTCCGCTTCCCTGGGCAACCTGTAACTACATCAGGGAACAAGGGACAACCAAGAGATGTCATCTATCAGGACTTTTGTGAAGCCTTTTGACATCCTAAAGGACTTGTGACACAGTCCCCCACATCCTTCTCTCTCAACTGGAGAGATATGCATCTGATTGGTGGACTGTCCAGTGGATAAGAAATTGGTTGGATGATCACAAGTGTAGTCATCAAAAGCTTGATGTCCAGATGGAAATGGATGACAAGTGGTGTCCCTCAGGAGTCTGTACTGGTGTGTACTGTACCTGTGCTGTTCAATATCTTCATCAATGGCACAAGCAGTGAGATTGAGGCACCTTCAGAAAGTTTGTAGATGATACCAAGCCGAGTGTGAGGCTGATATGACTGAAGGATGGCATGGGTGCCATCCAGAGGGACTTGGAAAGGCTGGAGAAGTGGGCTGAGGAGAATGTCATGAAGATTAATAAGGCAAAGTGCAAGGTCCTGCACCTAGGTCATGGCAATCCTCCATATCAATCCAGGATCTAGGATGTGAAAGGATTGAGAGCAGCCCTGAAGAGAAAGACTTGGTGGTACTGGTGAATGACAGGCTGGACATGAACCAGCAATAGGCATCCTAAGCTGCATAAAAAGAAGTGTGGCCAGCAGATGGAGAGAGGGGATACTGCCCCTCTGCTCTGCTCTGGGGAGACCTCACCTGGAGTACTGTGTCCAGCTCTGGGGCCCCCAATGCAAAAGAGACCTGGAGCTGCTGTCCAGAGGAAAGCCACAAAGATGATCAGAGGGCTGGAGCACCTCTACTATGGAGATATGCTGAAAGAATTGTTTGGCCTGGAGAAGAGAAGACTCCAGGGAGACCTTACAGCTGCATTTCAAGATCTGAAGGAGACCTCCAGCAAGGCTGAGAAGGGACTGTTTAGAAGGGCTTGGAGTGATAGGATGAGCGTCAATGGTTTGAAACTGGAGTGGGGCAGATTGAGATTGGACATCAGGAATAAGTTCTACACAATGAGTGGTGAAATACAGGAACAGGTTGCTCAGGGATGGAATACATTCAAGATCAGACTTGATGTGGCCCCAAGGAGTGTGATACAGTTGGAGGTGTCCCTGCTTACCCTAGGGAGGTTGGACAAGATGGCCTTCGAGGGTCTCTCCAACCCAATTCAATTTGTGATTCTTGACATCAAACAGATTCAAGTTTCAGTTCACACACTTAGGAGAAGGATTCTGGGAGCTTGTCAATGGTATCAAAAAGCAGTAAGGAGTGCATTTCAGACAGGCTCTCTTTGAGGAAGGGTATCTCCACAGCAGGGCTGAGATTGCTCACTCTACCTTTATTTGACATCCTGCAATTTATATTCTGCAGCCATAGCACTGTGAGAACATCTCCCTAGCCTCCAGCTTCATTTTCTGCACACAGCTACCCCAGCACTTTAATTGTCCCATAAATTTGATGGAAAGGATTTGATGCAGAGAGCTGTTAAAATGCCAGGCATCTCCAGCACTGCAGATAATGAATGGCTCCCAACGATTCATGTTTCAATCTATATGCAAATGTGCCCTTTGGTTGCCTTCTGCTGGACTTTTTCATTGCTGCCTTACAGCTACCCAGGGAAGCCTCAGACTCATAGATCAGACAGATATGGGGCTTAAATGGGAGAAGACTTTAATTATTCAGTGTTTATGAGAGAAAGAGAATCCAAGCAGTGGATTTACACTTTGTTTTCTGTAATAACATGATTACAGATCAGCCTTGGGAAGAACTTACAACAACAGTGTGTTTGTCCCCCCACCCTCTCCTCCTTCCTAACAAAATCTGTAGCACAATGAATCACTTGGCAGAGCTGAGTGTGCAATATCCAATAAGACCCCAAATAGTGTATGTCAGCTCCAGGTACAACCAGTGCTCAGAGAGCTCAGCTGGCAGATTGTCAGCTGTGACAGAATGCAACCTGTGACAGAACACAACCTGTGACAGAACGAGAGGGCACAGTCTCAGGCTGCACCAGGGGAGGTTTAGGCTGGGTGTTAGGAAGAAGTTCTTCCCAGAAAGAGAGATTGGCCATTGGAATTGCTGCCCAGGGAGGTGGTGGAGTCACCATCACTGGAAGTGTTTAAAAAGAGACTGGATGGGGCGCTTGGTGCCATGGTTTAGTTGATGAGATGGTGTTGGGTGATAGGTTGGACTTGATCTTGAAGGTCTTTTCCAACCTGGTTGATTCTGTCTTCTGAAAGGACTGGAAGACTTCTCAGTGTGGTCTCTGCTATTCTTACTCTACCACGGGAAAACACCTCCAGGAGCACCGAACTGACTCTCTGTAAATGCTGGTGGTCACAAAATCTATTCCTGCTCATTTATGAACTGCATGAATCCCTTTCACCTGCAGTGCAATATGCACTTCTGGTCTCAGCAAGAAGAAATTGTTGGAGCAGGTCCAGAGGAGGGCCATGAAGACGATCAGAGGGCTGGAGCACCTCCCTTATGAGGACAGGATGAGAGAACTGGGGCTGTTCAGCCTGGAGAAAGGACCTTACTGTGGACTTCCAGCACCTGAAGAGGGCCTACAAGAAAGTTGGGAGAGACTTTTTAAAAGGGTTTGTAGTGATAGCACGAGAGGGGATGGATTGAAGATGAAAGAGGGTAGACTGGATAATAGGAAGAGATCCTTTGCAGTGAGGGCAGTGAAATACTGGAACATGTTGCCCAGGGAGGTTGTGGATGTCCCTCCATGGAGGCATTCAAGGCCAGGTTGAATGAGGCCTTGAGCAACCTGGGCTAGTGGAAGGTGTCTGTGCCCATGGCAGGAGGGTAGGAACTAGATGATCTTTAAGGTCCCTTCCAACCCAAACCATTCTATGATGCAGAGCCTGTTTTACAAGGGGGGAGTGGGGTGGGTGTAAATCTAGGGGATATGTAGGATTATGATCAATTCCAAGGCTAGGAAGGAAACCAATTGCTCTTTATATAATCATCTGAGAAATGGCAAGAAGAGGAAACGGTAATGTTAGCTAAAATTACAACACAAGAACAGGGAGCCACAGAACAGGGAGCCACAGATACCTACAGAAAACATTCAAACATGAAGATATCAAGGAGAATCTCATTCATTTAGGACTCATTTGGTGGGGTTTAAAGCTGGAGCTGCAATGGGAATTTGGCATTCAAACAGATGCCAGAGGTGGCACAGGCTTTGCAGAATGTGTGGCTAAAGAGAAACTGGAAGGTTTTGGAATTGCCCCCAAGAGTCACCTCACCAGGAGCATTGCTGAGCCAGGAAAGCAAAGTTGACTCTGACCAATCTGCAAAGCTTCAGACTAGTTGGAGACACCTTCCTTGCTTTAATCTTGCATGAAAATGATCTTTATAGCATGAGGTGTCCACAGTGCTTGATCCACCAGGACCTCAACTTCTGGCTGAGCTATGGTTTCCTTTACCTGCTTAGCTTAGGTCTATAATTTTTTTAGCTTAGGTCTGTCTTTTTTTTTTCACTCACACTTCTACTTGTCTCCCTAAAAACCCAGGAGCAGGTTGGGGGGCTACTAAGACTAGGAGACAACAGCAGCAATGCTCCTTATTGACAGGACTAGGAAACAGCCTCAAGTTGCACCAGGGAGGTTTAGGTTAGACATTATGAAAAATTCCTTCCCCAAAAGGGCTGTCAAGCCCTGGAACAGGCTGCCCAGGAAATCATCATCCCTGGAAGGTTTTTAAAAACCCTGTACAGGTGGTGCTGAGGGACATGGTTTGATGGTGAACTGGCAGAGCTGAGTTAATGGTTGGACTTGATGGTCTTAAAGGTCTCTTCCAACCATAATCAATCTACAGTTCTCTGACTCTATTCTATGCATTTTGGACATAGTCAGCAGGCCACAGCAATGCAAATAAAATCTTTGGCCAGGTCAGGTTTACTGGATAAGCTTTGTGGGTTGTGAACTTGGTCCTACACACATTCTGTGAGCATGCTTTATTCCCAAGCAGATACTCTGCTCTGGTGAGACCTCACCTGGAGTACTGTGTACAGGTCTGGAGCCCTCAGCACAGGAAGGTCATGGAGCTCATGGAGAGGGTCCAGAAGAGGGCCACAAGAATGATGAGGGGGCTGGAGCACCTCTGCTACAAGGACAGGCTGAGGGAGCTGGGGGTGTTCAGCCTGGAGAAGAGGAGGCTCCAGGGAGGCCTAATAGCAGCCTTCCACTACCTGATGGGGCCTACAAAGATGGAGAGAGACTGTTTAAAAAGGCCTGGAGTGACAGGATGAGGAGCACAGACTTCAAACTAGAGAAGAGCAGATTTAGATTGGATATTGGGAAGAAGTTCCTTACTATGAGGGTGGTGGAACACTGGAAAAGGTTGCCCAGGGAGGTGTTTGGAGCCCTGTCCCTGGAGATATTTAAGGTGAGGCTCAAAGAGGCTCTGGGCAACCTGACTTAGTTGGGAATGTCCCTGCTGCCTGCAGGGAGGTCAGACTGGATGACCTTTGGAGGTCCCTTCCAGTCTGAGATTCTGTGATTCTATAAGTGGCTTTGATTTCTGTTGGTCTGGCCCAGCAGCAGGAAATTTGCAGCACTGGGAAACCCTGTTAGGTTATATGAGGATTACATAGAATAGAATAGAATAGAATAGAATAGAATAGAATAGAATAGAATAGAATAGAATAGAATAGAATAGAATAGAATAGAATAGAATAGAATAGAATAGGTTGGAAGAGACCTTTGTGATCATCATGTCCAACCTATCATCCAACACCACCTAATCAACTAAACCATGCAACCAAGCACCCCATCCAGTCTCTTCCTAAACACCTCCAGTGATGGTGACTCCACCACCTCCCTGGGCAGCCCATTCCAAAGGCAAATCACTCTTTCTATGAAGAACTTCTTCCTAACCTCCAGCCCAAACCTCCCCTGGCACAGCTTGAGACTGTGTCCTCTTATTCTGGTGCTGGCTGCCTGGGAGAAGAGACCAGCCCCCACCTGTCTACAACCTCCCTTCAGGTAGTTGTAGAGAGCAGTAAGATCTCCTCTGAGCCTCCTCTTCTCCAGGCTAAGCAACCCCAGCCTCAGCCTCTCCTCACAGGGCTTGTGTTCCAAACCCCTCACCAGCTTTGCTGCCCTTCTCTGCACTCGTTCCAGCAGCTCAACCTCCTTCCTAAACTGAGGGGCCCAGAACTGGACACAGGACTCAAGGTGTGGCCTAACCAGTGCTGAGTACAGGGGCACAATGACTTCCCTGCTCCTGCTGGCCACACTGTTCCTGATACAGGCCAGGATGCCATTGGCCCTCTTGGCCACCTGGGCACACTGCTGGCCCATGTTCAGCCTACTATCAACCACTGCCCCCAGGTCCCTTTCTGTTTGGCAGCTCTCCAGCCACTCTGACCCCAGCCTGTAGCACTGCATGGGGTTGTTGTGGCCAATGTGCAGCACCCGGCACTTGGGTGTGTTCAATCTCCTGCCCTTGGACTCTGCCCATCTGTCCAGTCTGTTGAGGTCCCTCTGCAGAGCTCTCCTACCCTGTAACAGATCAACTCCTGCCCCCAGCTTGGTGTCATCTGCAAACTTATTGATGATGGACTCAATCCCCTCATCCAGATCATCAGTAAAGATATTGAACAGGACTGGGCCCAGCTCTGATCCCTGGGGGACACCACTACTGACTGGCTGCCAGCTGGATGTGACACCATTCACCAACACTCTCTGGACTTGGCCCTCCAGCGAGTTTCTAACCCAGCACACAGTGCTGCTGTCCAAGCCATGGGCTGACAGCTTGGCCAGGAGTTTGCTGTGGGGGATGGTGTCAAAGGCCTTGCTGAGGTCCAGGTAGACTACATCCACAGTCTGCCCCACATCCACCAGGCAGTCACCTGATCATAGAAGGAGATCAGGTTGGTCAGGCAGGACCTACATGAGCACTAAGATGGAACTGGCAAAACCAGGCATGTAGCGAGCAGCAACCATTGGTTATTGGCCACTGGGACAGTGGTGGCCTCAGCGAAGCCCTCTCCCTGGAGCAGTGATGTGCCCCTCACCAGGCAGCCAGGGCCACCACACCCTCCTGGTCTCCACTCCAGCTCTAAAAACATCTCTGCTTTAAATGAAAGATAGAACGTGCAGGAACGGGAACATGCACAGCCAAATGAACTATTCAGGCTTCCAAGGCAGGAATTTAGGAAGCCCTCCTTCTTCATCTTCCCTTTCTTTGTGCATGGAAATGGACTTGTCAGGAGTAATTTGCAGGAGGCTAAAGCTGATGAGTTTGGCTCCCTGCAGGCCCCTGCTGAGGAACAATATTGGCTTTTCTTCTGAATTACTGGGTGGAAGACATAGGGAAGAGGCTCTGTGTGTTTTCTCCTCCTTGCTTGGAGCCAGCCTCTGGGGGAGATCCTACTGGGGACTGCTTTGATAGGAGAGTGGACGTGCAATACCATGGACTCACCTTCAAAATCCCTGGATTTACAGTTGGGTAAGGACAGGAAAACCAAGCTACAAAGACCAAAAGCTCTGTCCTGGTCTATCATAAAGGTGATGATTTGGTCTTTTGTTTGATCTTGTTGGGCAAAGTTTGCAGAGGAAAAGGTGTAGGAAGGGGAAGTTGTAAGCATGTTGAGCACACCCAGGAATAAAACAATCCCAGAAGATACAGCTTTGTAACAGGCTGCCCAGGGAATTGGTGAAGTCATTATTCCTGGAAGTGTTCAAAAAACATTTAGACATGCCACTTTCAGGACATGGTTTAGTGGGCATGGTGATGATGGGTTGATGGCTGGACTTGATAATCTTAGAGGTCTTTCTGAACCTTAATGATTCTATGATTCTATGAAAGATGGAAAGACACACCCATGAGGAATTTCCTAGCTCATAGCATCATAGAATGGGCTGGGTTGGAAGGGACCTCCAAAGGTCATCTAGTCTAACCCTCCCTGCAGTAAACAGGGGCATCCTCAACTAGATCAGATGTGTGTTTAAAATGTTACAACAAAGCTAAAGGAGGCAAAATAGAATGAAACAATCATAGCATTGTTAGGGTTGGAAGGGACCTCAAAGATCATCTAGTTCCAACCAACCTGACATGGGCAGGGACACCTCAAACTACATCAGGTTGCTCAGAGCCACCTCCAGTTTGGCCTTAAAAACCACCAGATCCCTGGGCAACCTGTTCCAGTATCTCACCACCCCCATGGGGAAGAACTTCTTTCTAACATCCAATCTGAATCTACCCACTTCTAGTTTTGTTCCATTCTCCCTAGTTCTATCACTACCTGACACCCTAAAAACTCCCTCCCCAGCTTTCTTGTGGCCGCCTTCAGATACTGGAAGGCCACAATAAGGTCTTCTCAGAGCCTTTTCTTCTCCAGACTGAACAGCCCCAACTCTCTCAGTCTGTCTCCATAGGAGAGGAGCTCCAGCCCTCTAATCATCCCTGTGGCCCTTTTCTAGACACATTCCAGCATCTCCAGATCCTTCTTGTAATAGTGGCTCCAGAACTGGACACAGTAATCCAGGTGAGGTCTCACCAGAGCAGAGTGGAAGGGGAGAATCACCTCCCTTGACCTGCTGGCTATGCTTCTCTTGATGCAGCCCAGGATGTGATTGGCTTTGTGGGCTGCAAGTGCACACTGGTGGTTCATGTTGAGCTTCTCATCCACCAGCACCCCCAAGTCCTTTTCTCCAGGCCTGCTCTCAAGGCAGTCCCTGCCCAGCCTACGTCTGTGCTTGGGATTGCCCCGACTCAGATACAGGACCTTGCATTTGGTCTTGTTGAACCTCATGAGGCTGGTTTGGGCTCACCTCTCCAGTCTGTCAAGGTCACTCTGGATGACATCCCTTCCCTCCACTAAACACAAAATACAAATACACAAATTGCTGCAGCTTGCAATTAAACACCACTGCAAACAGCAGCTCTTTGGACCACAGAATGCAAAGTGGTTCGTGTCTGACGCAGACTGCACTTCAGATGGGGTCTACTGCTATAAAGTGGACTCAGGAAGAGCCTGTATCTACTACCAATTGCTTAACCTTAATTTCATTATAGAGAGATCCTTGCTCGCCTTATCCATGTTGCAATCAGGGGTTTGCAGTTGTGGTGGTTTCAGCCTTAACTGGGACTTAAGAGCTCAGATGGGGGCCAGGCTGGGAATCCCTCCCCTGCTCCCCCCTCCTCTTTCCCAATAGAGAGGAAAAGAAAGAGAAGGAGCAAATCCACCAAGAAATAATTTGGATTCAGCTTGGAAGCAGAGAGGTAAAGAATTTTCTTTAAACAGTATGTGTGTATGTATATATATATATATATATATATATATGTAATAATAACCAGTAGGGTTCACAAGGGTAAGGAACAAGGATGGATGGGGAAAAAAAGAAATATGAAATACAAACCCAGTCCTTTGCAAAGGTGGGGGTGCAGCAGGGAGGAGCATGTGGCAGAGAAGCAGGGGAACCACCTGCAATCCTTTTCCAGGCGAAAGGCAGGGGTCAAAAGAGCTAATGGCTGCAGTGTCCTCCTTTTTATAGCCTTGCTGGACAAGGAGGGGGAGTGGAACAGACTAACTTAGTTTCCCAGGGGAAGAACCCCCTACAGGGAGGGCAATGATGCACAAGGCCTCCCCCCTACTGCTTCCAGAATGGGTGTAACCCATAACAGCAGTAGGCAACAAGTTCAACAGAAAGCTATTTCCCTGATATTTGTCAGCATCCGCTCAGTGTCAGAACCCACAGGGAGAGTTGGTCTAAAAACTATGGAGACCAGCAAGAAATGGAAGAGCAGTTTGAAAACTGCAGGTTGTGTTAGGGGGCTAAGGTTATTCTGTTTAATAGTCATGAGATTTAATCCCAAAATAATGGATCAAATATTGCTGATAACTTCTGGAAGTCCACTTGGAGATTCCTTACACATCTTTGGCATTCAGTCCTTATGAACTAAAACATGTTTTCATGCAAAAAAAAAGAATATTTCAGCACAGGAGGGACATGGACCAGTTAGAGTAGGTCCAAAGGACATCCAAAGATGATCAGAAGGATGGAGCAACTCTGCTGTGAGGACAGGCTGAGAGAGTTGGCATTGTACAACCTGGAGACCAGAAAGCTCTGAGGAGACCTTATTGTGGCTTTTCAGTACTTAAGAGAAGTGGCTATAAGAAAGATGGGGACAGACTTTTTGGTAGGGCTTGTTGTGGGAGGACAAGGGGTAATGGTTTGAAACTAAAAGAGAGAGATACAGACTAGAGAGAAGGAAGATTTTGTTTTCCAATGAGAGTGGTGAGACACTGGTGCAGGTTGTAACATTCCAGGTCAGGTTGGATGGAGCTCTGAGCACCCTGCTCCAGTCAAAGATGTTCCTGCTTACTGCATGGCTGTTGGACTAGATGACCTTAAAAGGCCCTTTCCAACCCAAACCAGTTCATGATTCTATGATGAAAGCTCTGCAAAGGTGAATTCAGAGCAATACAGAAGATTGTGAACTAGTAGATGAACCAAAGAGGGGTAACCTCCATCAGACAGACATTAGAGACAGCCTGCAGTGACAGCATCCTGACAGAGCTGTTATAAAGTATTTCTTAGACCCACCACTGCTTTTCTGAGTACATGAACTTACTGCATTTTTATTTCCACACCCATTTTCCTTGGCATTGCAAATTGCATCACTCAGAGCTTGTGACACCAGGCCAACCCCTCTATGTCTTTTGGAAGAATAATTTCTCTCCCCTACCAAAGTGCAGCCTGTTTTTGTTGGACCACAGTTTCCTACAGCAAGTCTAGGCATTACTTTAAAGAGCATTTCAGTTGCTCTTTGAGATCTTTGGCATTGCTTCCACCCCTAAAGCTACAAAGTTTGTACCTGTACAAACTGGTACATTGTGAGATCCTGCACTGGGGTTCATAGGTCCAGTGCTTTCTACACAACTGCAGCCAAAAGCACACTTGCCAAGGCAGACACAGAGCTGAATCAAAACTGAATCACCACCTCAATGTTTGACTGTGTTGACACATTTGGATATCAATCTGTAGCCCCAACCCAGGACGTGTGATAGTGCTATCAGTCACAGAATCAACTATTAAGGTTGGAAAAGGTCTCTAAGATCATCAAGTTCAACCATAATCCATCACCATCGTGTCCACTAAATGATGTCCCAAAGTGCTATGCCTACATGTTTTATGAACATCTCCAAGGCTGGTGACTCCACCAGCTCCCTGGATAGCCTGTCCCAATGCTGGGCCACATTTTCAATAAAGAAATTGTTCCCAATAGCTAATTTCAACTTCTTCTGGTGCCACTTGAGGCCACTTCCCCTCAACTTAACACTAGTTACTTCTGAGAAGAGACCAACGCCCACCTCACTGCAACCTTCTTTTGGATAGTTGGAGAGAGCAGTAAGTCCTCCCCAGGTGAGACATGGCAACCCATGGCAACCCATAAGATGAGAGTGAGAGAGACATATAATGCCTAGACACAGGGGAAACACCACCATTCAAAGCCACAAATGGTTTCAGAATAGAATGGAATGGAACAGAACAGAGCAGAACAGAATAGAATAGAATAGAATAGAATAGAATAGAATAGAATAGAATAGAATAGAATAGAATAGAATAGAATAGACCAGACCAGATTGGAAGAGACCTTCAAGATCATCGCATCCAACCTATCATCCAACACCACCTAATCAACTAAACCATGCAACCAAGCACCCTGTCAAGTCTCCTCCTGAACACCTCCAATGATGGTGACTCCACCACCTCCCTGGGCAGCCCATTCCAATGGGCAATCACTCTCTCTGTATAGAACTTCTTCCTAACCTCCTGCCTAAACTTCCCCTGGCGCAGCCTGAGACTGTGTCCTCTTGTTTTGGTGTTACTTGAGACCTGCCATACAATTTCATTCTTCAATTCTGTCCCTTTTTAGAGCTGCTAAAGGACTCTGGTTCTACATAACCAAAGCAGCTGTGTTCCTGGAAATTGAAAATCAATTCTTGACTGGATCATTCAAGGCAGGCACTAAGCTGGTTTATGCTTCTGCACATCCACAGCTCACATGCAGCTTCTGGGCCATCCCAGATGAGAAAATAGAAGTGGAAAATTGCACGAGGTTAATCTGGACTACACATACAGAGCAATAATTTCCTCTAAGCCAATCAAGGATTAAGGCTAATGAGCATCTCTGTATCTTGTAACAGTCCTTTTAGGGAAGTAGGATAAAAATAGCCTCATTTGACCCTGCCCCCCCTCCCCCCAAAAAAACCCCATCAAACCAAAACAAACAAAAATAAAACCCAAAACACAAACTCCTGACTTCAATTAGTCTTTTGCATGATGGAATAAACTTAGAAATGCTGAGGAGAGGAATGCTTCACTTACCTGTCGTAGAATGACCATGGTTCCTGTATAAACACATCAGCAGCCACCAGGAATGGACCTGAACCAAAAGAAATCAGTCATTAAAGAGCTGCCATCCTGCCTTGTAGACCCCAGCTCAGCGACCGTCCCAGCCCTAGAGGAACAGATGCAGGCCCTGGGTGCGGCCAGGGGACGAGGAGCACTTAAACCACCTATGCTCTACTAATGGTAATTCCAGACAGTGAGAGACAATCCTTTAATACATCCAGATTAATCCCTGCACCCTGGTGAATGAGACGGGGGCTGGAGGTTGCTTATGCAAGGAATATTTTGTAAACTGAGTCCTAGAAAGTTACCCAAGGATTAACCTGGCAAACAGACTGCTACTGCTTGACTGCCTGTGCCATCAGATCCCTTGGGATGAATTAAAGTGCAGGGAGAAGGGTCCAGAAGAGGGTCACAAGAATGATCAGGGGGTTGGAACCACCTCTGCTATAAGCACCAGCTGAGGGAGCTGGGGTTGGGGAGGGGTTGGAATATGGACTGGAGCACAAGCCCTACGAGGAGCAGCTGAGGGGGCTGGGGTTGCTCAGCCTGTAAGAGGAGGCTCAGGGAAGACCTTGTTGCCATCTACAACTACCTGAAGGGAGTTTGTAGCCGGGTAGGGGTTGGTCTCTCCTACCAAGCAACCATCACCAGAACAAGAGGACACAGTCTCAAGCTGCACCAGAGTAGGTTTAGGCTCGATGTTAGGAGGAAATTCTTCCCAGAGAGATTGACCATTGGAATGTGCTGCCCAGGGAGGTGGTGGAGTCACCATGGCTGGAAAAGGAGACTGGATGAGGCACTTGGTGCCATGGTTTAGTTGATTAGATGGTGTTGGGTGATAGGCTGGACTTGATGATCTCGAAGGTCTTTTCCAGCCTGATGTATTCTGTGTTCTGTCCAGCCTGGAGAGGGGAAGGCTCTAGGGAGACCTAATAGCGGCCTTCCAGTACCTGAAGGTGGCTACAAGAAGGATGGAGAGAGACTGTTTACAAAGGCCTACAGTGGCAGGATGGTGGGCAATGGTTTTAAACTAGAGAAGAGCAGATTTAGATTGGATATCAGGAAGAAGTTCTTCACTATGAGGGTGGTGGAACACTGGAACAGGTTGTCCAGGGAAGAGGTTTCTTGAAGATATTCAAAGTAAAGGTCAGCAAGGCCCTGAGCAGCCTGATGTAGTTGGGGACGTCCCTGCTGACTGCAGGGAGGTCAGACTGGATGACTTTAGTAGGTCTCTTCTGGCCTGGACCATCCTATGATTCTATAAGGGGAGCCCTGTCCTCACAGCTCACAAGGCTGGACAGGTGATCATCTTCCTATCAAAACTGTTTTCAGTTTGGGAGGAGTGGCTGACACCACATCAGGCTGTGCTGCTGTTCAGCCAGATCTGGAGAGGATGGAGAGTCGAGCACAGGGGAACTTCATCAATTTCAACAAGGGCAAATGTAGAGGTCTGCACCTGGGGAGGAATAATCTCCTGCACCAGTACAGATTGGGGATTGACCTGATGGAAAGCAGCTCCACAGAGAAGGACCTGGGAGTGCTGGTGGACAATTAGTTTGCCATGAATCAGCGATGTGCCCTTGTGGCCAAGACGGCAAATAGTATCCTGGGGTGTATTAAGAAAAATGTGGCCAGCAGGTCAAACGAGGTTCTCCTCCCCCCTCTACTCTGCCCTAGTGAGACCACATGTGGAGTGTGCCCAGGTGTGGACTCTCCATTTCAAAGGATATAGTGAACTACTGGAGAGAATCCAATGGATGGCCATGAGGATGATGAGGGGACTGGAGCCTCTCTCTTATGAGGAAAGGCTGAGAGGCCTGGGGCTGTTTAGACTGGAGAAGAAAAGACCGAGAAGGATGGAGCTGAGCTCTTCTCAGCAGTGGCAAGCAATAGGACAAAGGACAACAGGTACAACCTAGAACACAGGAGATTTTACTTGACCTGAGGGAGAACCTTCTTTTTTTTGAGTGTGACGGCACTGGAACAGGCTGACCAGAAATGCTGGGGAGTCTCCTTCTCTGGAGACGTTCAAAACCCACACAGACATGTTCCTGTGCAACCTGCTCTGGGTGACCCTGCTTCAGCAGGTGGGGTTGGACTAGATGATCTCCAGAGGTCCCTTCCAACCCCTACTATTATATGATTCTCTAATTCTAAGAGGGAAAGCAGATAACAAACCCTCTACCACAGCCTACAGCTAATCCCTGGACTGGACTTGTTTTTGCCCATTGTGGGATTTCCATGGGAATGTCCCATGCTGCTCCTGAGTTTTATGCTGTCTGTGATCTGCTACCACTGCATGAAAGGTTTTGGCATATATGAGTAAAAAACACTTTCAAGGAACTGAATTTCTGCAGCTTTTAATCTCCAAGCAATCTTTGCTCTATGGCAATCAGTGATGACTATATTTATCATGTGGAACTGGTCGAAGAGAAGAAGTCAGAGACTTGTGGTCAATGAGACAGTCTAGTTGGAGGCCTGTCACTAGGGGAGTCCCTTAGGGGTCAGTACTGGGACCAGTGCTGTTCAATATATTCATCAATGACCCGGATGAGGGAACAGAGAGCACTGTATGACACCAAACTGAGTGGAGTGGCTGACACCAGAGGGTTGTGTTGCATTCAACAAGACTTAGGCTGGAGAGCTGGGCAGGGAGAAATTTAATGAAGCTCAACAAGGGCAAGTGTAGAGTCTTGCAGCTGGGAAAGAACAACGCCATGGACCAGCTGCTGGGGAGCAGTGAAGGGGAAAAGGACCTGGGGGTCCTAGTGGGTGATCTCTCAAGGTCCCTTCCAGCCCTTGATATTCTGTGATTCTGTGAACATTTCCCAGCATGATAAAATTTCCCATTCCTCCAAAAAATCAGGCCAAAAGGGACTTCATCTGAGATACCCAACTCCCATGGGACAGTGGGCATGAGAAGGCTGATCTTTGCAGGACACAAGGCACTTCTCTTTGCAGTGACAAAGCCGTCCGCACTCATCGTATAGATCTGAACATTTTCTTTCACATTTTAGCTATAACTTTAATTTTAGTGCTTTCCCAACTAAAATGAGAACCTTTGTTGAGGGGACAGGAGGGGATAGTATAGTAAAGTCTTTCCACCTCCCTTCAGTCATCTCCAGGTGAGATGCCCTGAAGAGATGCAGTATGGGACAGACTCAGTGTTACAAAACCCAGGAGTCTTAATATAACCCTAAATACGTTTTTCTCACATTTTAACCATCATTTTAATTTTGGTGCTTTCCCAACTACATTTAGAACAATTTTTTTTTTTAAGAGACAGGAAGGAATAGTAAATTCTTCAATCATTTCCAGGTGAGATATCCTGAAGAGACACAGTATGGCACAGACTCAGCTTTAGAAAAATCAGGAGGGATAATGCCCTGTGCGAGTGTCCCATCACACTTTCCTTAGCGCAGGGAAGTGATGCCCCCTGCCCACCTGCTACAACTGCACTCAACTCATTCAGTAATGCAGGACTTTGGTGCTGATCCTGCTGGATGAACCTTCTGCAGCTTCTCAGCTGCAGTCACAAACAAAGATGTTCCCCTCCTGGCTAGAAAGGCAGGATTGGCATCCACAACAGAATAGAACAGAACATAATCAGGTTGGAAAAGAACTTTGAGATCATCAAGTCCAACCTATCACCCAACACCATCTCATCAACTAAACCATGGCACCAAGTGCCTCATCCAGGCTCTTTTTAAACACTTCCAGCCATGGTGACTCCACCATCTCCCTGCACAGCCCATTTCAATGGCCAATCTCTCTTTCTGGGAAGAACTTCTTCCTAGCATCCAGCCTCAACCTCCTCTGGTGCAGCTGGAAACTGTGTCCTCTTGTTCTGGTGCTGGTTGCCTGGGAGAAGAGACCACCCCCCACCCGGCTACAAACTCGCTTCAGGTAGTTGTAGATGGCAACAAGGTCTCCCCTGAGCCTCCTCTTTTACAGGCTGAGCAACCCCAGCTCCCTCAGCCTCTCCTCACAGGGCTTTGCTCCAAACCCCTCCCCAGCTTTGTTACCTTTCTCTGGACACGTTCCAATAACTCAACAGCTTTCTTAAACTGAGCAGCCCAGAACTGGACACAGAACTCAAGGTGTGGCCTAACCAGTGGTATTAGCTCCTGCAGGGACTGCAGAGGTTCAGCGGCACTTCCAGTGATTCCTCTTCTCCTCAACGTGCTGCCTGCACTACCTCTACATTTCTAATGACCACACATCTGAAGGCAGAGAACTAGCACACAGAAGTTGTAGGAGTTTGCTGTCAAAGTGTCTTCACCACCTTAATGAGAACATCCAGCCGTTGAAAACATCTACACAATGGTTTTTCTGACAAGACCAAAGACCTTATTGTCCCCCTCTACTCAGTACTGGTGAGGCCACACCTTGAGTACTGTATTGGGTTTTGGGCCCCTCATTACAAGAAAAACATAGAGGTGCTGGAGCAGGTCCAGAGAAGTGCAACAAAACTGGCGAAGGGTCTAGAGAATTCTTATGAGGAGTGACTGAGGGAACTGGGGTTGTTTAATCTGGAGAAAAGGAGACTCAGGAGACCTCTTTTTTCTCTACTACTACTTGGAAGGAAGTGGGTGTTGGTCTCTTCTCCCTAGTAACAGGTGAAAGGACAAGAGGAAATGGCCTCAAATTGAACCAGGGGAGGTTTAGGTTGGATATTTGAAGAAACTTCTTCACTGAAAGGGTTCTCAGACACTGGAACAGGCTCCCCGGGGAGGTGGTTGAATCCCCATCCCTGTAGGGGTTTAAAAGATGTAGAGATGTGGTACTGAGATTTAGCACCAGACTTGGTAGAGTTAGAGAATGGTTGGACTTGATGAGTTTAAAGGTCTTTTCCAACAATGATTCTATGACCTCTTTTCCCTGGATAAGAAGTTGGCATCATTAGAATGAAGTTCATTAGGAAGTGCTCACTAGATAAATTTTAGCCACTGTTCATATTTAATGAATTAATTTTGCCTATTCTGGAAGATAGATGGCTGGAGGAAAATTGAGAGCTTGCTTTAATACCTGAAAGGCTGTGAGGCAATTTTCCAAATTCTCACTTAGAGTCTTCTCTGTAGCAGATTAAATCATTCCTCTTCTCTTTAATTTTAGAGGGCTTGAAAATAAATTCCTAACCCTTCCATGTGGTGAGTCCTGAGACAGACCTTCTAGGGATGCCAGTGAGTCTCCTTCTGTTGCTGCAGAAAGTACTGTTCCATGGCTGCCCTGGCTTGTGGGCATTGTGGTCAGCCCAGGCCAAGATGATGCTGAATAGGTGTTGGGCCAGATTTGGAGGGTATGTAAATACCCAACACAGTCTGGTATTAAACAGGACTTTGGTAACCAGAGCCTGGTTTGTGGGTTTCTTTCATTTTCTGAAGGTCTAGCCCAAGTCACCAGCTTGCTCTTGTTCAATGCTGTGTAAGCCTCAACTTGATGCTGTTGCAGGGGAGGTTGCACACAATGGGCAGTCAGCACTCCATGTGCCTTACTTAGCAGGGAAAACCCCAAAAGTAAAGGGCAGGGGCAGCAGCAAACTTCCCTTCCTGTTCCCACAGGGAAAAATAGGAAGGATTGGTCTTGTCTGAGCAGCACTGAGATCAGGTGCCTGCTAATTCACAAGAGCCTGGATGGAACAAATCAGCCATCTGGACCCTCCAACCCTCACTGGCAGGTGAGCACAGGGCACTTCAATCTCACCTTCATCTTCTGTGGGAAGCTCTACAGCTGCTTGTGCTGTGGGAGATGAGCTAAACAAGATGTACCCAGCACTTAGAATCATAGAATCATTAAGGTTGGAAAACATCTCTAAGATCATCTAGTCCAACTGTCAACCTAACACCACCATAGCCGTGAAAGCATGCCCCCAAGTGCCATGGCCACACATTTCTTGAACACCTCCAGGGATAGTGATTCCACTGTCTCCCTGGGCAGCCTGTTCCAATGCCTGACCAATTCTTCTGTAAAGAATTTTTTTCTTAATATCTAACTTAAACCTCCCCTGGTACAATTTCCTCTTGGCTTATCAGTTGATACTGGGAAGAAGAAACTGAGTCCCACCTGCCTGCAACCTCTTTTCAGAGAATTGTAGAGAGCAATGAGGTCTCCCCTCAGCTTCCTCTTCTCCAAGTCCAGGTCCCTCAGATGCTCCTCATAGACTTGTGCTCTAGACCCTTCACCAGCTTTGTTGCCCTTCTTTGGACATGCTTCAGCATAAAAATGTCTTTCTCCCAAATCACTCACATGCAACACAGGAGTACAAAGACAACCACATAGGAAGTGCATTTTGGTGAAATTTTGTTCATTTTACATCTTTCTTGCCTTTGCTTAGCTAAGCATCATGTGAACAGAGCATCTGAGGGAGGCAGTGGGATGAGGCTGAAGGATCTTTAAACTCTATCTGGGTGCAGAATGATGTGTGACATGAAACTAGACGTGCCATTTGCTTGCAAGCTGCGGTCAACAGAAGCCAAAGAGTGTATCACGGGATCACAGGGTGTTAGGGGTTGGAAGGGACCTCTGGAGATCTTTGAGTCCAACCTCCCTGCCAGAGCAGGACCATAGAACCTAATGCAGGTCACACAGAAACACATCCAGATGGGTCTTGAAAGGCTCCAGAGATGGAGATCCCACAGCCTCTCTAGGGAGCCTGTTCCCGTGCTCTGTAAGCCTCACAGTAAAGAAGTTCTTTCTCATGTTGAGATGGAACTTCCTGTGCTGTAGTTTATATCTATTGCCCTTATCAGAGCAAGGTCACCACCATGGGTGGTCAGTGAAAGCCAATGAGTGCTTCAGCACAAGGTCTCCACCATGGTGACCTCTGCCATCACTTTCTTGGTTTCAAAGAGATTTCATGTCCAAGAGGAACCTGAGAAAGCTGAACTCTGGAGGGAGAAAGTCTAAAGAATCTGGACAAAACCATTATCCTGCAATTGTAAAGAAGGGGGCTGCTGCTCTAATCTGTTTAACTGGAATTTCTGTGCTCCCTGTTGGCACTTCAGGCCCCCAGTCCAACCACATGACTGGCCATACTGCTTGGGGATCACTCTGCAGTGCTAATCCTCCAGAGCACAGGCTCATTTAGCATTGGTTAGAGGAAATTCAGGTATTTCACCCTCAGTGCAGCTTCTGATCCTTTCTCCTGAACTTCCATGCCCCACATGGTTTTCTTGTCTGCAAATGCAGCAAAGAGAATGAATAATTAATTTATCAGGTGGGCCCTTTCACATTCAATGACAGTCTGTCCCCCTCAGCAGCCAGCTTAGTGTAGAGTCTGTCTTTTGAGGAACAGCCTGAGCACTTCATAGTGTGAAAAGACAGAAGTTTATTTATCTTATGTTTACCTCATTTGACTGGCAGAAACAATCTATCACCTTTGCTGAACAATGAGATTTAACACACTGATGCTTGCTGCATGCTGCTGCTTTCACCTCCTGCCCTCCAGCAAGGGATTGGAGAAGGATTAAAGATTTTACAATGTTTGGGTTTTTTTTTACTGTTCATCTGAGAAATGGTGAATAAAAAGGTCAGACCTACACTCTTGGAGACCAGAGCTTTTGTCCTTACCAAAAGCAGGATTCAGATCAGAAAGACAAACAATGGCTCTTGTAGGATGTTAATATAACAGACTCCTTAGTCAGAGAATCAAAGAATCACCAAGGTTGGAAGAGACTTCAAAGATCATCAAGTCCAACCTGCCACCACAGACCTCATGACTAGACCATGGCACCGAGTGCCACATCCAATCCCCTCTTGAACACCTCTAGGGACGGTGACTCCACCACCTCCCTGGGCAGCACATTCCAAGGGTGAACAACTCTTTCAGTGAAGAACTTTCTCCTCACCTCCAGCCTAAACTTCACCTGGTGCAGCTTGAGACTGTGTCCTCTTGTTCTGGTGCTGGTTGCTTGAGAGAAGAAACCAACTCCCTCCTGGCTACAACCACCCTTCAGGTAGTTGTAGACAGCAATAAGGTCTCCTCTGAGCCTCCTCTTCTCCAGGCTAAACAATCCCAGCTCCCTCAGCCTCTCCTCACAGGGCTGTGCTCAAGGCCTCTCCCCAGCCTTGTTGCCCTTCTCTGGACTTTGAGGTTCTAACTATTGCATATGCAGAAGAGTGGGCAGAGAAGAAGAAGGCAATGTCACTACATACCACTTCTACTCTTTGTCCTGCTGGAAGCTGGCATGCTTGGGAAACTATGTCAGGCTGTGTTTCTGCATTCTTCCTAGACCCTTGAATCAAGACCAGGGCTCTGAAGTCAGAGGGTATTAGCCTGAATATCATAGAATCATAGAATTTTTTCAGTTGGAAAGGGTATTTAAAGGTCATCTAGTCCAACCTCCCCTGCAGTAGGCAAACATCTTCAACTAGAGCAGGTTGATCAGAGCCCCAAACAACCTGCCCTGGAATGTCGTCTTCTTCTGGCTTCTACCACCTGTTGGGCAACCTGTGGCAGTGTTTTACCACTGTCAGTGTAAAACATTTCTTCCTTCTATCCAGTCTAAATCTTTCTCTTTTAGTTTCAAACCATCATCCCTTGCCCTGCCACAACAGGCCCTGCTATAAAGTCTGTCCCCTTCTTTCTTGTTGGCCTCTTTAAGTACTGAAAGGCTGCAATAAAATCTCTCCAGAGCCTTCTTTTCTCCAAGTTTAACAACCCTCTCTCAGCCTTTCCTCATGGCAGAAGGGTTCCAGCACTTTGATCATTGCTTTTGTAGCCTCCTCTGGCCCTGCTCCAACAGGCCCATGTCTTTCCTGTACTGAGGACTCCAGAACCGACGTCCGTCTTCTTGGATACCAAGTGTCTTTCTTTCTGGCTTGATCAACGAGCAGGCTCTCAACAGAGACAATCTACTACTTCTCTAAGTAATTAACTCTAAAGATCAAATGACCCTTAATGTTTAAAATTAAATAAGTGACAGCTTGCCTTCAGCTTCCTGACTGAAGCCAGCCACATCTTTCCAACCACAACAGGCCCCACAGATGGGCCCACATGCCAGTGCGTTGCTCCACCGTTGCACCTCCAGTTCCTCTGTGCCCTCGTACATCACTTGCATTGGAGTGTGACCAGGGCACGGAGCAGAGGGAGGTCAGGATGATACCTCATGTCTGGGAAAGTCTTCCCAAGAGGCACGTGCCTTGGTATTGATATCAAGCTTGGATGTCATGCTGGATCCTTTCTGTAGTATAACCTATGTCTATTACTTTATTGGAGCTTCAGCACCTGATGTTTGCTCCCTCTGAAGGCACTGACAGCCTACCCACATTGTTTTCCTGTTTTAAGTGAATACTTGGGCTCTCTCAACAAGAATTTCAGATGACCTGTCATGGTTTCTGAGCCCACCTTGGATACATCTTAGATAATTCTGATCTCTTTCCATCCAGTGCTGCCTGGTACCCCCTTATTTCCTTGGGCTGTAATCTCTCATTTTGAGTTGTTTTCTGCTCTCCCATCTGCTCAGGTTTGCCCTCAAAGCCCATGTGAAAACTGACTGTCCAGGACTTGAGTAACTCAAGTTATTCAGCTTGAGTTAAACCTCTACCATGGTAGAGACTTTAAGTTTCACTAGATAAGTGCTTTACAATCATAGAATGTTTGGCTTTGGAAGAGACCTTCTAGTTCAACTTTCCTTCAGTGAGCACAGGTGTCTTCAACTAGATCAGGTTGCTCAGAGCCCCAAACAGCTTGACCAGGAATGTTTCCAGGCATGGGACATGTGCCACTTCTCTGGAGAACCTGGGACAGTGTTTCACCACTCTCATTGGGAAAAATATCCTCTTTATATCTAGTCTAAATCTACCCTCTTTTAGTTTAGAATTATCAGCCCTTGTCCTGCCATGATGTCACAGAATACCAGAATGGTGGGGGCTGGGAGGGACCTCTGGAGATCATCTAGTCCAACCCCTCTGCTGAAGCAGCGTAACCTGGAGCAGATTGCACAGGATTGCATCCAGAAGGATTTTGCAAGTCTCCAGAGAAGGAGACTCCAAAACATCTGTGGATAGCCTGTTTCAGTGCTCTGTCGTTCTCAGAGAAGTCTTTCCTTCTGTTTAGGTAGAAATTCCTGTCATCAAGTTTGTTCCTGTTAGCTATCACTAGACACCAATGAAGAGTCTGGCCCCATCCTCTTGACCTCTGCCCTTTGGACAGAACCACAGAGCTGCTGAGGTTAGAAGAGACTTCTGAGATAATTTATGAACACTGATAAATTCCCCTATCCCTGCCCCTGTATCTTCACCCTTGCAAGTACAAATAATCATTCCTAACCACTCCAGTGGAAATTACAGAGTAAAATCCAACCTGCTTCCATTTTCCATCATCTCTTTTAAGGTGGAGAAAAGCTGCATTCCCATTAAAAACAACATCACAATGGCAGCAGGAATTCACTCATAGTATCCTGGGGTGCATTAATAGGAGTGTGTCCAGCAGATCGAGGGAGGCTTTCCTCCCCCTGTATTCTGCCCTGGTGAGACCTCACCTGGAATATTGCATCCAGTTCTGGTCTCCCCAGTTCAAGAGGGACAGGGGTCTGCTGGAGAGAGTCCAACAGAAGGCTACATAGATGCTGAAGAGACTGAAGCACTGCCTGGTGAGGAGAGGCTGAGAGCCCTGGGGCTGTTTAGTCTGGAGAGAAGACTGAGAGGGGATTTAATCAATGTTTATAAATATCTGAGGGCTGGGGGTCAAGAGGGGGGGGACAGGCTCTGCTCACTTGCACCATGGGACAGGACAAGGGGTAACGGATATAAACTGTAGCACAGGAGGTTCCACCTCAACGTGAGGAGGAACTTCTTCACTGTGAGGGTCACAGAGCACTGGAACAGGCTGCTTAGAGGTGTTGTGGAGTCGTCTTCCCTGGAGACTTTCAAGACCCATCTGGATGTGTTCCTGTGTGACCTGTGCTGGATTCTATGATCCTGCTCTGGCAGCACGGTTGGACTCAATGACCTCCAGAGGTCCCTTCCAACCCCTAACATCCTGTGATCCTGTGATCTGCTGATCCTTTTTTTTCCACACAAAAGACAGAATACTTAGGGCTTCTGCAAGGGAGCAGATAGCATCAGACTCTCCTGAGGGAGATGTAGGGACGGGGTGAACGCCACCTGGCCGGCACGCTGCCTGCTGAGAAAGTTCCCTTGTTTATATCTTAACTGCCGCCTCCGCACGGAGGGATCAGCTTGAGGTTATGCTGACGTGAGGAATGCAAGGAAGCTGTCACCTCAGCCACGCAGGTCACAACAGCAGTAAGCTGCAGGAAACACTGAAATCCTGGGCTGCATCAAGAAAAGCGTAGCCAGCAGGTCAAGGGAGGTGATTCTTCTCCTCTATTCCACTCTGGTGAGACCTCACCTGGAGTAATGCATCCAGTTCTGGAGCCACTATTACAGAAAGGATCTGGAGGTGCTGGAACATGTCCAGAGAAGGGCTATGAGGGTGATCAGAGAGCTGGAGCTCCTCTCCTATGAGGACAGACTGAGGGAGTTGGGGTTGTTCAGTCTGGAGAATAAAAGGCTCTGAGGAGACCTTATTGTGGCGTTTCAGTATCTGAAGGGGGCTACAAGAAAGCTGGGGAGGGACTTTTCAGGGTGTTGGGTAGTGATAGGACTAGGGGGAATGGAACAGAGCTATAAGGGGGTAGACTCAGATTGGATGATAGAAAGAAGAAGCTAGAGCAGGGCAGATTTAGATTAGATATTAGTTCTTTACTATCAGGGTGGTGAGACACTGGACCAGGTTGCCCAGGGAGGTGGTAGAAGCCTCATCCCTGGATGTTTTTAAGGCCAGGCTGGATGTGGCTCTGAGCAACCTGCTGTAGTGTGAGGTGAGATGATCCTTGGGGTCCCTTCCAACTCTGACAATTCTGTGATTCTGTGGTATCAGCAAAGGTTGTGGTTCCCATCCCTCATGTCACCATTGCATCCATGACACAGCCTGAACGCAGGCTTTGCATGCCCTAGTTGATGATAAGCACACAGCATTTTGTCCTGCAAAACTCTCATCCAGGTTCACTGAAACTCAAGAAAAGCCTTTCCTACTACTTTTGGATCAGATCTTCAGTGGTCACCAGATTTCCAGAGAACACTGATACCAGAGGAATAGGTGCTTTGGTTCTCCTCCCACTCCACTCTGCCCTGATGACGCCACATCTGCAGTATTGTGTCCAGTTCTGGACTCCCCAGTTCATGAAGCACAAGGACATACTAGAAAGTAGGGCTAAGAAGGTGATTAAGGGACTAGAAGATGTCTGGTGAGGAAATTGAGCGATGTGGGGCTGCTTAGTCTGGAATAGAGAAGACTGAGAGGAGATCGTATTAATGTTCATAAATATCTGAAGGGTGGGTATCAAGAAGAAGGTGTCAGTCTGTGATAGGACAAGGGGCAATGGATACAAAGTGGAACCCAGGGAGTGCCACCTCAACAAGCAGAAAAACTTCTTTACTGTAAGTGTGACAGAGCACAGGTTATGGCTCCTTCTTCTCTAGAGACCTTCAAAACCCACCTGGATGTGTTCCTGTGGGTCCTGCCCTAGCTGATCCTGCTTTGGCAGGGGAGTTGGACTCGATTTCTGGAGGTCCCTTCTAACCCCTAACATTCCATTATTCCATGTTTCTATGATGAAGAGGTCCATTTTGCTGTAAAGATTTACCTCCCTGTCAGCTGTGGTTCAGGTGGTTGGGCAGCTGAGGAGAAAAGAGAGATTTGAGCAGAGCTGCAAGCTGCCACTTAAAGATATAGGTGATAGTGTGGGGTAAGGATCCATTGTGGATCCTCAGAAAGGCTCCTCAGGGTCTTGCCACGAATTCAACACCATTCAACCAAGCAACAGCCTGCAAAATATTCTTCCACTGTTGGAAACACAGAATCACAGAATCATTTTGGTTGGAAGAGACATCAAACATCATCAAGACCAACTGTTAACCCAACACTGCCAGGTCACCACTAAACTGCTTCATGGGGCACAACATCTACACATCCTTTCACTACCTCCAGTGATGGAGACTCCACCACTCCCCTGATCAGACTGTTCCAGGGCTTGGCAACAGGGCTTTGAGGGAAGAAATTTGTCCTATAGTCCAATCAAAACCTCCACTGGTACAACCTGAAGCTGTTTCCTCTTGTCCTGTGCCTGCAGTGCTCGGCCTTACAGCAATGAGAACCACAGGATTAGGAGCTAATCAGATTTAAGGGTAGTCCCCTGGGGCTTCTCTTTCTGGTGGGTGGATTCTGTTCCTAGGGCAGACCTGGGAGTTTGTTGGTTGCTTTATTTTAGGGAGTGTTCAGCCATCTTGGAGACCTGGGTTCTCCAAACCCAGAAAATTCCAGCTACTCAAAGTAAAACCAACCTTTCCTACACAGAAGACTGCAGTCAAGCTGCCAAATAACACAAGGGAGAAAAGACTGCAGGCACCAAGGTGGGTTACAGCCCAGTGTGGGAGCAGTCTTGATGCATTGGATGAACATGAGCTAGCAGTGTGCCCAGGTGGCTAAGAAGGCCAATGCCATCCTGACTTGTATCAGGAAGAGTGTGGCCAGCAGGAGCAGGGAAGTCATTCTGCCCTGCATTCAACACTGGTTAGGCCACACCTTGAGTCCTGTGTCCAGTTCTGGGCTACTCAGTTTAAGAAAGATGTTGACTTGCTGTAATGTGTTCAGAGAAGGGCAACAAAGCTGGGGAAGGGTTTGGAGCACAGCGTTATGAGAAGAGGCTGAGGGAGCTGGGGTTGCTTAGCCTGGAGAAGAGGAGGCTCAGGGCAGACCTTATCGCTGTCTACAACTACCTGAAAGGAGGTTGTAGCCATGTGGGGGTTGATATCTTCTCCCAGGCAACCTATGACAGAACAGGAGGACACAGTCTCAAGCTGCACCAGGGTTTGTGCAGTAGGTAGAGTTTCCAGCCAAAGACCTCAATACTTGAAACTGGAGCCTGATTTTCAACAGACCTCAGGTAGAAACTGCTGAAAAATGGAGTTGTCCCCTGAAAACTGAAGGTGGAGTCACCATCCCTGGAAGTGTTCAAAAAACGTGTAGACATGGTAGTTTGGGACATGATCTAGTGAGGATGGTCATGGTGGGTCAACAGTTGGACTTGATGGTCTTGAAGCTCTTTTCCAGTCTTAATGATTCCATGGTTAAACTCTGTCGTGTGCTTTCCTCATAAAATCATAGAATCATTGAGTGGTCTGGGTTGGAAGGGACCTCCAAAGGTCATCCAGTCCAACTCCTTCTGCAGTCAGCAGGGGCATCCCCAACTAGATTAGGCTGTCTAGAGCCCTGTCAAGCCTCATCTTGAATATCTCCAGGGATAAGGCCTCAACTATCTCCCTGGGCAACCTGTTCCAGCATTCCACTACCCTCATGGGTGAAGTTGACTATGGATAAGCTAAAAACACCAACATTACTATTTCTTTTGACCCAGCTTAAAAAATCTCACTGGCCAACCCCTCAGCAGTATGAAATATCTGAGACACCACTGACTTCATTCCAACCATGTTGATTTCCATGAGCTGAGAATCAGTACACCACAAAATGCCAGAGGTGTGATCATTTCTCTGGGGCTGGGTGTGAAGGACATTAAAAGACAGTAAGTGAAAGGAATGTGAGCTCCACCAGGAGCTGCAGGTATTAATCACAGCCTGGGATGACAGCTCCAGGCATCCTGCTTGCCTTTGCAAAGCATCAGACCGGTCAGTGAAAGGACCATGGAGACACAACTATAGCTGCAGGATCTCAGACCAATCTCCTAACAGAGTTACACAAACTCTTTCATATTTCAGAGCAGGACAAGATAAACAGTTCCCATTAAGGCTGACACTATGTGTGTTTAGATATGGATGGAGCAAGGCTGCAACATTCTAAGGTGACATCACAGAATCACAGAATGTTAGAGGTTGGAAGGGACCACCAGAGAACATCCAATCCAACCCCCCTGCCAAAGCAGGATCATTTAGGGTAGTCTGCACAGGAATGCATCCAGGTGGGTTTGGAAAGTCTCCAGGGAAGGACACTCCACTTCTCCGGGCAACCTGCTCCAGAGGTCTGTCACCCTCACTGTAAAGAAGTTTCTCCTCATGTTGAGGTGAAACCTTCTGCATTCAAGTTTGTATCCATTGTTCCTTGGCTTATTACTGTGCAGCACCCAAAAGAGCTTGGCCTCCTCCACTTGACACCCATCCCTCAGGTATTGATAGACTTTGAACAGATCCCCTCTCAGCCTTCTCTTCTCCACACTAAACAGCCCCAGGGCTCTCAGTCTCTCTTCACAGGGCAGATGCTCAAGTCCCCTAAGCATCCTCGTGCCTCTCCCTTGGACTCTCTCCAGCAGGTCTCTGTCTCTCTTGAACTGGGGAGCCCAGAACTGGACACAGGATTGCAGCTGTGGTCTCCCCAGGACAGAGCAGAGGAGGGGAAGAACCTCCCTAGCCTGCTGGCCACACTTCTCTTGCTGCACCCCAGGATGCCATTGGCTCTTTTGGCCACAAGGGCACATTGCTGTCCCTTGCAGAACTTGCTGTCCACTAAGGACACCAAGGTCCTCCTCCGTGGAGCTGCTTTCCAGCAGGGCAACTCCTAACCTGTCCTGGTGCCTGCTGTTATTCCTCCCCAGATGCAGGACCCTGCACTTGTCCTTATTGAGCTTGGGGACGTTTGCCTTCACTATGCTCTCCAGCCTGTCCAGATGTCATTGGATGGCTGCACAGCCTGAGAGGTGTCACATACACACCCCCTTCCACTCCAGCATTGTATCATCAACAATCCTGTCTTCATAGGACACATCTCACAGTAACACAAGAAACAAAGCTAACCAAATGACATTGCAGGCATTAGAATGTTATTTCAAACAGAGCTCAAAGCAAAAGCTAAAGCTTCCACAAATCCAAAAGCCCATTTTGTGATGCTTGCTTACTACCTAAGAATGGTGTGAAGCAATGCCTGAGCATTTCCTTGCCTTCTCCTGGCTACGTGCATAGATCACAAGAGAGCTGAGAACTAATGTGAGTGTCACCAGTGTTCATACACATCATCCTGGGGACCATGGAGCATGAAATAAACATGCAAATTCAAGAATGGGAGTTCAATATCCATCCCTGGAGATATTCAAGGTGATGCTTGACAGGGCTCTCAGCAGCCTGAGCTAGTTGAAGATGTTCCTGCTGACTGCAGAAGGGGTTGAACTGGATGACCTTTGGAGGTCCCTTGCAACTCTGACCATTTGGTGATTCTCTCACTATTACAGCTTTCTGCACCACACTGGCACACATTGGCCTCTCAACAGTGACAGTGTTGTCATTTAGGTGATTTTGTTCTTCATCTTTATTTTATGCTCCAAGTCTCATCTGACACCCAAGCTGGAACTGAGTTGTTCAAACACAGACACAGCCCTTAACCAAGCCAATTGTGATCACCTCCATGACTCCAGGGGCAAACAGGTGCTTGCAAGAAACAATTCACTCAATCTGTTGAAGAAGTCAGCATTATTTCTCCCCATTGACTACCAAGGAAGCCTGAGGTCACTGCTTTCACCTGGATATCCCCTCATCAATCCCATCCCTGTGCTCCCTGAGCAGATGGGAATATGTCAAAAGACCACCCACTTAAGTGAGTCTATTGGACTAGTTTGGCCCTCAAACCTCTAGTTGAAGGTCTTGATAGCCTTGCCAACAAGAATCATAGAATCATACAATTGTTTTGGTTGGAAAGGACCTCTAAGATTCAGTCCAAACATCAATATAACACCACCATGCCCACTAAACTAGCTCCTCAAGTGATATGTCTACACATTTTTTCACATCTCCAGGCAGCCTGTTCCAATGCTTGATCACTCTGTCGGTAATGAAGTTTTTCCTGTTATCCAATCTGAAGAGAAACACCACAATTGAGTGAGTCACACAATCACAGAATGTTAGAGGTTGGAAGGGACCTGCAGAGATATCCAGTCCAACCTCCCTGCCAGAGCAGGGTGACTTAGGGTAGTCTGCACAAGAATGCATCCAAGTGGGTTTGGAAAGTCTCCAGAGAAGGAGATTCTACAACTCCCCTGGGCAGCCTGTGCCAGGGCTCTGTCACCCTCACTGTAAAGAAGCTTCTCCTCATGTTGAAGTGAAATCTTCTATGTTTAAGCTTGTATCCATTGCTCCTTGGCTTATTACTGTGCACCACTGAAAAGAGCTTGGTCCTCTCCACTTGACACCCACCCCTCACGTATTGATAGGCACTGATCAGATCCCTCTCAGTCTTCTCTTCTCCACACTAAACAGCCCCAGGACTCTCAGTCTCTCTTCACAGGGGAGATGCTCAAGTCCCGTAAGCATCCTCATGGCTCTCTATTAGACTCTCTCCAGCAGACCCTGTCTCTCTTGAACTGGGGAGCCCAAGAAACCACAGAAAACTCCATCCTCTGGAAAGTCAGAGAATCAATACAGAGCCTCTTTTCATCTGAGTGTAGTCAGGAAATGGACATCAATTTTTCAAGCCTCCAGCAGGAAGTTCAATAGATTTGCCCAGCATTCAATCCCCCCACACAGGCCAGCAGGTAGAGAAGCTGAACAAAAGACTTGACCTTTTCTTCCTCCCTGTTCATTCACACAGCCAGAGCAGAACAATGGACCATGGTGGCATCTGATCCCGGCACAGCCTCCTGAGGAGGGCAATTTCCTTTTGTGTCCTTGAGTGTTTTTCAACAGCCACAAGAATTAATCAAATAAAGTATCCCTTTGCAAGGAGCTCAGGTGGAATTTCAGCAGGATCCAGACCTAGCAGGCTGAACTGATCTACACAAAATGCTGCAGGTTGACCAAACAGAGTTTTCAATCTTTTCATCTTCTTTGTATCCATGGATGAACTTCTACTCTTGCTAGAGTTTATACATGGGTCCATGACAAGAACAAATCAGGAGTAAAACCTCTATTTGAAATTGAGGATGATTTGGCATGAGTATATACTCAAAACTCTCCTCCTTTGAGCAGGCTCATCCTGAACAGTACTGGGAGTTGTACTCCCTGTTGTAAGGGGAGTCCCCTTGCTGGTCCTGAGCTCGCTGTACCAAGATCACTGTGCCAAGATTGCATCACTGTGCTGGGATCAGAGCTCAAATCCTGCCCACCCATGCTCCAGGGAGCCCAGCTAGCCTGGGATGAACAGACCAAAAAGTGTGTCAGTGATATCTCCATGCTTCATGGGCTGCTTGAGCCGTGCCTTTGACAAGAGTGAGGCACACAGAGCTGTGGTGGTTGGTAGGCTGATGTCTTTTACAATCATAGAATCATAGAATTGTTAGGGTTGGAAGGGATCTCAAGGATCATCCAGTTCCAACACTCCTGCTATGGCCAGGGTCACCTCGCACTACAGCAGGTTGCTCAGAGCCACATCCAGCCTGGCCTTAAAAACCTCCAGGGATGAGGCTTCCAACACCTCCCTGGGCAACCTGTGCCAGTGTCTCACCACCCTCCTGGGGAAGAAATTCCTCCTAACATCCAATCTGAAGCTACCCATTTCTGGTTTTGTTCCATTCCCCCTAGTTCTATCACTACCTCACACCCTAAAAAGTCCCTCCTCAGCTTTCTTGTAGCCCCCTTCAGATACTGGAAGGCCACAATAAGGTCTCCTCTGAGCCTTCTCATCTCCAGACTGAACAGCCCCAACTCCCTCAGTCTGTCTCCATAGAAGAGGAGCTCCAGCCCTCTAATCATCCTCATGGCCCTTCTCTGGACACCTTCCAGCACCTCCAGATCCTTCCTGTAATAGTGGCTCCAGAACTGGATGCAGTAATCCAGGTGAGGTCTCACCAGAGCAGAGTAGAGGGGGAGAATCACCTCCCTTGACCTGCTGGCTATGCTTCTCTTGATGCAGCCCAAGATGTGATTTGCTTTCTGGGCTGCAAGTGCTCACTGCTGGCTCATGTTGAGCTTCTCATCCACCAGCACCCTGCAGTCCCTTTCCCCAGGCCTGCTCTCAAGGCAGTCCCTGCCCAGCCTATGTCAGTGCTAGATACAGGACCTTACATTTGGTCTGAATGCATAAATCTGGGAGCAGATTCATGTGTGACATGCCCTGTTTTGGGCTGGGTTTAGGAGGCAGCAACCTTCTCAGCCATCCAGGCTGTGCAGCTGAACTGCAGCCATTAGTCCTTAGCTCAGATGCCGGTTTAATCCTTTGGTTGTATTGCTCAGACAGTTACAATGATTGTGTCTATAACCTGAGAATACCATGAGGACCCAAGAGAAGGTGTGTGTAGGTACACACTTACCCATCCAGAAGGAGAAATGTATTCCCTAGATATGTTCAGTATCACTAAGGTTGGAAGAGACCTCAAAGATTAAGTCCAACCTGTCACCAGAGAACTCATGACTAGAGTAGGGAGGACACTACTGCCCACTGCAGGCTTGAACTCACAACCTTCCCATTAAGGGTCTGATGCGCTACCAACTGAGCCACCTCAATGCCTTATAATCTGGCCAATCCAGGTAGGAATAACTGGGGCATGTTATCAAGGAGATGGGACTGGATCATCTCCTTTGCCCTCCAGGCTTTCCTGTTCATGAATCTACAAGACCACAGGTCTTTCTCCAAGAGCAGAAGGAGCACTGCACCCATTGCAGGCTCAGCCCAGGGTCCCAACAATGAACTTTATGGGGTGTCAAGTGATTTGTCCTTTGGGACAACAGACCTGGTTTCTGAAGTGGTTTCAGAAGGATTTAGGTACTGGGCTCATTCTAAGCTCCATTTAAAAGATCCCCCAGATGATGTATGGCAGAGGTAAGATCTGAACACCACACTAATCACAGTCACTAACAATTACTAACCCCCTGCTGCTTTGGTCTTGCTGGGGTTTTGTTTGTTTGTGTTTCTTTCCTGCTATAGAAAAGTTCACAGCTTCTTTAGAGAGGAGGGGCCAATGAGATCCTCATTTCACACAGAGGGAAACTGAGGCATAGAAGGAGGATGTGACTTTCCCAAAAGTCACACAGGACCAGGAAGGTGCAATATGCTTCTTGCAAGCCTGTGCTTATGACTCCAGATCAAAATGCCTCTAATAAAGGCAGCTCCTATGATCATCTCTGTCCTTAACTTGTCCTAATAAGCAGCTGTCTCACCCTCTACTCTTGCTAGTCCCCAAAGGCCTGTGCAGTCTCTCTCCTTCCAGTGCTATTAGTGCTGGCTGGGGCAGGGCTTCTGCAAGCTGTTATAATCCTGTGTAGGTTTTTTTCTCAGCAGGAACCCCTTTCCTGGGATTTTTGGTGAAATCCTCCCCCTGCATGCCCTGATACTATCCTCTTATCTCTTGTGATCCTGGAGAAATTTAGGACAACCTTTCAGAGAGGCTGGGGTCAGCCCCTAATTGCAGGGACTAGTGGGATTAAGTGGGTTCAACTCAGAAGATACCAGCCCTGGTTTATCCTGCTGAGACTTCTCAAGACTCCAGAGGATGTTTTACTTGAACAGGGACTGTACAAATTAAAGCAGAGACACTGCTCTGCCCTTTCAGGGTGTCTTTGGTGCAATCACCATCACATCCCTTGAGGCAGCATGAGGCAGTGCTGCATGACATTAGCCTGGTCAAAAGGAGAACAGACTCTCCCTGACTCATTGGCTGCACATGCAAAAGGTTTTGCAGCTGAGGGGCTGTCTGCTGCTCCATCCACTGCTATTCATGCTGTGGTGGTCTTTAGGTGTGCTTCAGCAGGTGGGAGGCTCACTCCATGCTGTGAAGAACATTGTCTGGCTGAGCTTAAGATGTGCTTACAGATCTTTGCCAAAGCAGAGTTAGACTAAAGTGCAAAGGAGAGGGTAGAGTTAGATTATATGTTAGGAAGAAATTCTTTACTGTGAGGGTGGTGAGACACTGCAAGAGGTTGCCCAATTGTGGATACCCCATCCCTGTAAGTGTTCAAGGCCACACTGGACAGGGCTTTGAGCAACCTGGTCTAGGGGAAGGTGTTTCTGCACATGGCAGAAGAGGTTGGATCTTTAAGGTCCCTTCCAATCAATGTATTTTATGATTCCATGATGTATTGCTGCTTAGGCATAAAGCAGTATTCAGTTCATGCTCAAGCAGCCTAGATAGGCAAAAGAACTGGAGGCACCAGGAAGTGATGAAAAGATAGAGAGATGTGAGCAGCAGACCTGGTTGCGCTCAATGATTATAAAGATTTTTTCCAACTGAATCGATTCTATGATTCAATTATTTAGGAGACCTTATTGTGGCCTTCCAGTATCTGAAGGGGGCTACAAGAAAGCTGGGGAGGGAGTTTATAGGGTGTCAGGGAGTGATAGGACTCGAGGGAATGGAAAAAAAACTAGAAATGGGGAGATTCAGATTGGATGTTAGGAAGAAGTTCTTCCCCATGAGGGTGGTGAGACACTGGCACAGGTTGCCCAGGAAGGTGGTGGAAGCCTCATCCCTGGAGGTTTTTAAGGCCAGGCTGGATGTGGCTCTGAGCAACCTGATGTAGTGTGAGAGGTCCCTGCCCATGGCAGGGGGGTTGGAACTAAATGATCCTTGAGATCCCTTCTAACCCTAACAATTCTGTGATTCTCTGAGTTGGAATGACTTTGAATCATGCCAGGTTCCCGCCTGGTGATGAGCAGAGCCTCACCCCCTCCCCTTCCCCCCCCCCCCCCCCCCCCCCCCGCAAAAGACAGAATCCCCTCTGTGAGCAGCAGAACTAGCAAAAGCCTCATTTGCAACCAGGAAATTCCAAACAACACGATTTCTAGATGGTGAACAGGGCAGAGGCCCCCCAGGACGCTCTTCCTTTCCACAGCCCTGTTAAATTTGGAGTGAACTCAGCCGACAAACGACTGTGATTAGGTGGCACATCTACCACCAGTGTGACCACACAAGCCTTGCTCTTTATGGAAATCAGACTAGCTGAGCAAGTCAGCTTTAATTAGGGACTTAATTTATTCCAGTTTTAACAAGCTGCTCCATTCCCACCCTTGTCTGCAGTATCTTGAGATATTCCTTTGAGGAAAGAGGTGGCTGTTGCTATTTGCAATTTGCTCTCAGCCTCACTGAAGAAATGGATGTTTGCTGGAGACAAGTCTCACTCCCTGGGCTGAGTTCAACAGAGCTTGATTTCTGTCTTCCAGCCCTCTTTATTTAATATCTTCCCTGACTGCTGAGCTCAGCACTGGGAGGCCAAGACCTCGTTTGCTACTAAGAATTGTGGACTAGTTTGGATTGGAAGGAACCTTTCAAGGTCATCTAGTCCAACACCCCTGCAGTGAGTAGGGACCCCATCAACTAGATCAGCTTGCTCAGAGCCCTGTCTAAACAACGTGCAAACACCAGGTATAACAGGATACTAGGGAAGGTCCAAAGGTTTATTTCTTGGAGCAGGAAGGTTTTCCAAGCAGCTTTCATTCTTTGTTATCCACCATCCTAACACTGGCACAGCTTGAATCTGTTGAATCTCTTCAGTATCACTAAGGTTGGAAGAGACCTCAAAGATCATAGAGTCCAACCTGTCACCACAGACCTCATGACTAGAGTAGGGAGGACACTACTGCCCACTGCAGGCTCGAACTCATGACCTTCCCACTAAGGGTCTTATGCACTAATTAAGGGTCTTATGCACTAATTAAGGGTCTTATGTCTTGTGACAGAACAAGAGGACACAGTCTCAAGCTGTGCCAGGGGAGGTTTAGGCTGGCTGTTAGGAAGAAATTCTTCCCAGAAAGAGAGATTGGCCATGGGAATGTGTTGCCCAGGGAGGTGGTGGAGTCACCATCCCTGGAAATGTTTAAAAAGAGCCTGGATGAGGCACTTAGTGCCATGGCGTAGTTGATGAGATGGTGCTGGGTGATAGGTTGGGCTCCATAATCTTGAAGGTGTTTTCCACCTGGTTAATTCTGTATTCTGTACTATCCAGTACAGCCATCCAAAAAACCAAATCATGAGCATACCCCAACCCGGTTAATTCTGCATTCTAACCCCTACTGGTACAACTAACCTGAATAAACAGCAGTTCTGATTTGCCTCATCATCATATCCCAAGCTGACATCTTTCTCACACCTATTTGGCCAACATCACTGAGTGCTCTCTTCTCCTCCCCGATGCTTTAGGTGTTGCCCAGAGAAGCTGTGGCTGCCTCATTCTTGGCAGTGTTTCAGACCAGGCTGGATGAAGCTTTGAGCAACCTGGTCTAGTGGGAGGTGTCCCTGTCCAAGGCAGCAGCTTTGGAACTGTATGGTCTTTAAGGTCCCTTTTGCCTCTAGCCATTCTATGATTCTATAATTTAGCAGAGGAGACAGCAGCAACTCAGTGCCTTACTGGAGTGACAATTTTGCACTCAGAAACTCTCACTGGGGGACAAGGAACTGCTCATGAGCACTGGTGGCCTCACCAGGCAAAGCTTCTCCTGTATTGTGCTGGACAGGAGCAATTTCTTACATGGCAGGGATGGTGTCGTTGCAGTGTAGCTGCTTTGAGAGACCTCCCTGGAGTGACACCAGATTGGGCTGACCTGCTCATTAATTGTTTAGAAGCGTCCAAGCACCGCTTTACTGAATTACATAAAAGGTCTCATAGTTCCTGTTATTGATCCTGATGCCTGGGCAGGCTGTGCCTCAGCACTCCAAATGCTCTGAGATGGTAGCTCTGGTAGAGCAGGTCCAGAGGAGGGCCACAAAAATGATCAGGGGGTTGAAACACCTCTGCTGTGAGGACAGGCTGAGGGAGCTGGGTTTGTTCAGCCTGGAGAAGAGAAGGCTCCAGGGAGACCTAATAGCAGCCTTCCAGTACCAGAAGGGGGCTACAAAAAGGATGGAGAAGGACTGTTTATAAAGGCCTGCAGTGACAGGACAAGGGAAAATGGCTTCAAAATAGAGAAGAGCAGATTTAGATCAGATATTAGGAGCAAGTTCTTTACTATGAGGGTAGTGGAACACTGGAATGAGTTGCCCAGGGAGGTGGCTGGAGTCCCATCCCTGGAGATATTCAAGACAAGGCTCAACAGGGTTCTGGGCAACCTGATCTAGTTGAGGATGTCCCTGCTGACTGCAGGGAGGTTGGATCTAACCTTTGGGGACTCATCTAACTTTTACAGGTCCCTTCCAACCCAAACCATCCTATGAAAGCCAGCAGAAGTGAAAGGAAATCCTAAGGGGCTGTTGGACAGTCTTGCCCATTCTGGTTTGGGATCAGGGGTGCTGTAACACCACCAGCCTGGCATGGAGCTGTGTCTGGGAGGTGTGTTGGTAAGATCACTGCCAGCTCATGGAGACTCTCACTAATTCCAGCCATATGATGTTTTCTCAAGTGGGTGCCAAAGACCACTCTGGAACCTTGCAACTCTCCAGCATACAAAAACCCCACACGTGTGCTATGCCTGATGTTTTCCTGGGCTTCACTTCCAAAGGCAGACCACAAAATTCTGGGTTATCCTGGCTCTGTTGTTCCACTGAGACTAAAGACAGCCAAGAAGCTGAGCAGGGGAGAAGAAGAGCCAACAGGAATTGTCTTGCTCACTCTGACAGCCCTCTGAGAGCAGATTCTCTATAGGCTTGAGGAAGGTTCTTGAATAAGGGTGACAGATGAAATAACCTCCCCCTTGGTTTCTCCTGATTGAAACCTTCTGCAGGCTGCAGGAGAGACAAACCCAGTGTGTGTGGTTTCTAGAGGGTAAATCTGCTGGCCTTGAGGGCTCCAACCCAGCAGAGCTGAGGGATGAGAGGAAGCAGGACAGAAATAGCTGGGACAACACAAAATAATGGCAATTACTCTGGGAGATCACCCAAAGGCTCAGATGTAGGAGACAGGAGTTTGATGCACTCTATCTAGGCTTGTGAGGCTCCTTCCAACTCAACTACAATGTGCACTTGTTGTATCCCAGGAGGTTTCCATGTCTTCCAAACAGCCTCAGCCAGGGCAGGGGACTCCATCTCTGATGATGGGAGGTATTATGGTTTGTGGGTGCTCCTCCACTTCCCTCTTGTTGTGAAGCTCTTTGGTCGCACATAAACTCAGCAGGACCTTTGGCTAGACTCAGTGCCACCAAAAGGCAAAGCACTCAGCTCTGCTGAGGCCTCACCTTGAGTATTGTGTCCAGTTTTGGGCACCTCAATATGGGAGAGATGTGGAGCTGCTGGAGCCAGTGCAGAGAAGGGCAAGGAAGCTGGGAAGGGCCTGGAGAATAAATCTGATGAAGAGCAACTGAAGGAGTGGGGCTGCTGAGTTTGAAAAGGAGGAGGCTGAGGGGAGACCTCATTGCTGTCTGCAGCTACCTGAAAGGCCATTGTGGAGAGGCTGCTGCTGGTCTCTTCTCACAGGTAATTAGTGATAGAACAAGAGGAATAGCCTCAAGCTGTGACTGGGTAGGTTTAGACTGGACAGTAGGAACAATTTTGCACAGCAGGAGTGGTCAGGAACTGGAATGTGCTGAACAGGAGGTGGTTGAGTAAGCAACCCCAGATGTACTTAAAGGTAGTTGGGATGTGGTACTTGGAGATATGGTTTAGGGGTGGACCTTGTAGGGTAGGGTTCTGGGTAGGACTTGGTGACCCTGAGGGTCTTTTCCAACCTCAATGTTTCTGCAATTCTGACATTTCTCCTCCCAACGTTCCCCATCAGAATGAATTCAAACACCTCCACATCAACACATAGTGGGCACAGGGAAAGCCATCTCTCTGTCTTGCAAAGCAAACCTCAGTCTGACAACAGCATGGATCAGGAAACCTGCAAATACCCACCTGATCTCACTGATCACCAGCTTTGTGGCAATTGCACAAATGAAAGTGTTTGCAATGAAAAAGGAAGAGAACAGTTTCCTTGACCCACATGATAAACAGCACTGCTTCCAAAGCGATGAAGCTGACACCTGATCTTCCCCAAGTCAACTTAGTGCAACAAGGCAAATATCTCAGAAGAATTATTACAAGGAGGATCTCAGGACATGAGCAAGACTTGGACAGAAGAATGAACCCAAAGCACTGACATAGGCTGGGCAGCAACTGGCTTCAGAGCAGCCCTGGGGAAAGGGACTACAGGGTGCTGGAGGACGAGAACCTCAACAGGAGCCAGCAGTGTGCACTTGCAGCCCAGAAAGCCAATCACAGCCTAGGCTGCATCAAGAGAAGCACAGCCAGCAGGTCAAGGGAGGTGATTCTCCCCCTCTAGTCCACTCTGGTGAGACCCCACCTGGAGTACTGTGTCCAGTTCTGGAGCCACTATTACAGGAAGGATCTGGAGGTGCTGGAAGGTGTCCAGAGAAGGGCCATGAGGAGGAGCAGAGGGCTGGAGCACCTCTCCTATGGAGACAGATTGAGAGAGTTAGGGGCTACTCAGTCTGGAGAAGAGAAGGCTCTGAGAAGACCTAATTGTGGCCTTCCAGTATCTGAAGGGGGCCACAAGAAAGCTGGGGAGGGACTTTTTAGGGTGTGAGGTAGTGATAGGACTAGGGGGAATGGAAAAAACCTAGAAATGGGTAGCTTCAGATTGGATGTTAGGAAGAAGTTCATCCCCATGAGGGTGGTGAGACACTGGCACAGGTTGCCCAGGGAGGTGTTGGAAGCCTCATCCCTGGAGGTTTTTAAGGCCAGGCTGGATGTGGCTCTGAGCAGCCTGCTGTAGTGTGAGGTGTCCCTGCCCATGGCAGTGGTGTTGAAACTGGATGATCCTTGAGGTACCTTCTAACCCTGACAGTTCTATGATTCTTTGATTCTGCATAGAAAAGCCCATCTTGGACCCAGCTTCCAGGCTCCCCATCTATTGTATTTCTTTGACAGTGGACAGCACTAGGGTTGTTAAGTTTGGAGAAGAGGAGGCTGAGCTTTCTACAGCTCTCCAAATTCAGGAACTCCTGCAGTGAGAAGTTTTGTCTCCTGGGTTGAAGCCCCCTTCCAGCACAGCTCCTACCATATAACCCAGTGTCAAATGGTTAGAAAGAACAACTCATTGTTAGGGAATACCAGGATTCAGAGAGGCTCAGTCCTCCTAAAACTCAGCATAAACTCAGACACATCCTCTTGCAAGTCCTCCTTCCTCCACACATCTTAAGGCTGGATGCCAGGCTGCTTGTGCAGCAACAGCAGCAGTAGAAACCTCCACCCAAGGCAGCATCAAGCCTATAATCAACCTAAAGCCTAAATTTTAACTCCTTTCTTGCATGTGGAAACTGTATTCAGGTCATCTCCAGCCAGGACAGACACTGGGTTATTACAGCAAGTTAAATGTAGGAAAGAGGATGGCAGGAGCTGAACCACCATGCTGTGAAAGGAGCTTACTAGGACTGAGGTCCAAGAAGAGCTCATTTTCTCTGCAGTTGCTCTGAGGCTGCCAGTGACATCAAGCACTCAGTTTTGGGATTCGAGAGAGGATGAAGTGGGAGTTGCTACCTGCCTGCTTAGAATCATAGAATTGTCAGGGTTGGAAGGGACCTCAAGAATCATCCAGATACAACCACCTTGCCATGGGCAGGGACACCTCACACTACATCAGGTTGCTCAGAGCCACATCCAGCTTGGCCTTAAAATCCTCCAGGGATGAGGCTTCCACCACCTCCCTGGGCAGCCTGTTCCAGTCTCTCACCACCCTCATGGGGAAGAACTTCTTCCTAAATCTTCAAGCTGAGCAGGGTTGAAAAGGACTCAGGCAGCGGTACCAAGAAATCCAGGGGTCCCCACTGATTTCTGGCTTGGATTTTGAGCTTTTGTACATTTATTTGACACTCTATTTATTTCAAAAGCCTGCTTTTCAGTGGATTTCCACACATTGCTCTCCTTTGTGAACCAGCAACAACTGCACTCTGCACTCTCCCAGTATCCTGACTGCAAGAACTTTTTGGAACAGGGGCTCTGTGCACAGCTCTGGGTGCAGTGAGCTTTGAGGTGCTACCTAGGGATGGATAGATGACATAAACACAGACACTGCTGGGGCAGTGCTGTCCTGAGAAGGTTTCTGGCTCTATCTAGCAGCTTGGCTGGGGGACCAGACAGTCACACACCAGCTCATCCCATATCAGGGTTAGCTTCACACATTTCATAGCAGAGAGGAGCATTTCACAGTGCAAACCTTCCTTACACACTGCTTCCACATCCTGCCAGCCCCTTGGTACAGTGACACTTGTCCCACTCTGCTTCAGGAGCAAGAAAACTCTGGCTCTGCCCCAAGTGAACAATAAAAGTCCCCATTTATCCTTTCACCCTGAAAAAGGACCAGCAGAAGAGATCTGGCAGGGAGGAGAGGCAGCAACTGCTACCTGACAGCATGACGTGAACAACCAAAACTGTGCCCAGGCCCCAGTGCCTGAAGCTGCCTCTCCCATCAGCCCCTTTCTGCTGGGGCTTGGAAGCTGTTCTCCACAGCTTCAGGAAAGGCTTTGAAAAAGAACCCAATGAGCTGACAATGCCTTCATTAATCACAGCATAATCCTTTCCATGGCAACCCAAGGATTGCGAAGTCACAAGTTAGCAGGCGTAAGACAGAAGCACCGTGCAGCAACCCCTGGGCTCTGCAAACTTCAGAGCGAGTGAGAGGAATCTACTGCTCCCAGGAGGGGAAAGCAGTTAGAAATAATAATGCCTTGGTTCATCTCTAGGCTGGGTTCCCATCTCCAAAGCGTTGGTGGCAATGGGGAGACAGCAGTACTTCAGGAAGTCACTCCAATCTCACCCCAAAAAGCCCAAGAAGAGACTTTGACCCTAGATGTTGGCTCTTGCAGAAGCACAAAGCTTTCAGCGAGGTCAGGCAGGAAAGAAAAACAGTTTGTCACCAGCCCAGCACCATGACCCAAACATTAAACAGGATTTAAACAAACACCTTTGGAAGCTGGCAGAGCGCAGAGATTGCAAAGCCACGGGTGAAATGAGTTCCAGCATCTACCAACAGGAGGAAAGGGCTGTCCTGATTTTGCCCTCCTTAGTCCCTCTTCTGATCTTCCTGGGATAGTTTAGGCACAGGACAGGGGGAAAACTTGCACAGGATCTCACAGGCGTGCAAGTTTTGACTGAAGCTTTGGCAAAGCTCCATCCACAGCTGCAAAACCATCCCCTACCTTCACACCAGCACTGCACAGACCTTGTGGTCCCTCACCTCATGGGAAGAGAGCTAAGACATCATGCCGTGGAAAAGGAGGGGAGAGGAGTCAGCTTGCAACACAAGTCATGTCCATGACATTTTGACACAAAGCACAGGATAACTCCATGAGGTTGGTTCTAGGACATGCTTTTACCCAAACTATGGAGAGAAGCAGTCTCACATCAACACAACAGCCTGGGGCTATGGGTAGACCACCTACCAGCTTCTTCCAGGCAAGCCTAGACCCACTGGCTTGCTGCCTTTCAAACTCTCCCTCCATGCTATTCACAAGACAGGTCCTCCATCACACCCCCCAGTCTTCCCAGAGACACCAAGAGATGTCATTTCCACCTTTGGTAGGATATTGTGGATGTAACTATCTTAGGAAAGCCTGGGGCTGTTCTTTGGCCCATGCATGTAATGGTCTACTCCCAACCCAGACAGTGAAATGTAACCTGCTTTGTGGGAATTGCCTGTCCCATGCTGTGCCTCAGTCCCTGCCCAAAGGATGATCCTAATCATTTAACCACACTGGGAATGTCTTGGGCAATTCTGACCAGCACGGATGTGACCCAGGGGACACATCACCAACACATACCCTGGACACAGATTGTGCTATACTGCAATCAGGAGAAACTCCTGCTGCTCCCTGAAGGGCTGCACCAGCTGCCTGAGAGCAGGTTAAGCTTTAACCACCTGGGTGGTGTTGGGTCAGAGGAGGAAGAGCTGGTCCTGGGGTTGAGGGGACACCAGGAGTCTTGTGCCACCACCAATGCACCAGGCACATCCCCAACAGCTTCTCCCCATCCCTAAGCACTTCCAGACGTATCCCTGAGTAAGAAAGGTCTATGGAGGAAATGGAGGGTTGAAGGATGGGGTGGAGGGTCCTGCATAGAGCAGCACAGGAGGGAATGAGCACCCCACCCCACACCCCAGCTCACTGGTAGGTGACCCAAGCTAAATTAAGCAGCAGCTAGAAATTACCGAGGCACTAATCCCTGTTGCAGGAGCCGAGCTGGCTTGGGGCTGCCGGGCACTGCTGGCAGGTCTGCAGTCGTGTCGTCTCTTTCCCTCCCTTCCAAGGAGCCCAGCCCCTTCCCCAGCTACGATCCAGGCGATGAAGCACGGATGCAACCCCGGTGGTGGTGGTATTGGTACCCTTGGTGCATGTCACCTCATTGCGCCTCACCGCACCCCATCGCGACCGCCGCACCCTGTTACCGCTCTGTCGCACCCGCCGTGCACCCCAATCGGAGCGTCCCCAGCCCTTCCCCTCCTCCCTCCTGGGTGTACCCCGCTACCATCCGCCTTACCTTAGCGGGACATGACCGGGAGGCAGCCGAGCAAGGGGCTGCTGGTGCCCGGCAGGGAGCCGCTGCCTCCGGCTCGGAGCGAGGGCAGTGCCGGTCCTGCTCCTGCTGCTGCTGCTGCTGAGCCTTCGGCGGGGGAGGAGCCGGGACACAGACAGCCCTTGGGGTGGGGGAATGATCACAGCATCACAGGCAGGGGAGGGTTGGAAGGGACTCCTGGGGATCGCGTAGTCCAGCCCCCCCCCCCCTCCTCCTCCCCGGCTAAAGGAGGGTCACCCGGAGCAGGTTGCTTAGGTTCAAAATGTCGGGGTGAATGCTTCCAGAGGAGACTCCACCACCTCTCTGGGCAGCCCGTTCCAGTGCTCTGGCACCCTCACAACACATAGGTTTTCCAGTGTTCCAGTTTCTAACTGTTGCTCCTTGTCCTGTCAGTGAGTGCCACTGAAAAGAGGCTGGCCCCAACCTCTTGATACCCCCCCTCCCCCCCCCCCCCCCCCCCCCCCCCCCCCCTTTAGGTATTGATTAGGCTCTGAGTCTGCTCTTCTGCAGGTTAAACTTCTCCAGGTTGCTCAGCCTTTCTTTCTCAGAGAGATATTTCAGTCCCTCATCATTTCTGCAGCCCTGCACTGGACTCTCTCCAGTATTTCCCTGTCTCTCTTGACGTGGGGAGCCCAGAGCCAGACACGGTACTGCAGATGCAATCTCTCTAGAGCAGAGTAAAGGGGGAAGAAAACCTCCCTCAGCCTGCTGGCCAGGCTCTTACAGCAGCCCAGGAGATCAGTGGACTTCTTGGCCACAAAAGCACATGGCTGGCTCATGGTGCACTCCACAGAATCACAGAATTTCAGGGGTTGGAAGGGACCTTGAGAGATCATCCAGCCCAACCTCCCCTGCCAGAGCAGGATCACCTACACCAGATCACACAGGAATGCATCCAGGCGAGTTTTCAATATCTTCAGAGAGGAAGACTCCACAACCTCCCTGGGCAGCCTCTTCCAGTGCTCTGTCTCCCTTGTCCATGGGGATTTCCAGGTCTTTTTCCAGCAGGTCAGCCCCTAACCTGTACTGGTGCAGGAGGTTGTTCCTCCTCCGGTGCAGGACTGTACACTTGCCCTTATTGAACTTGATGTGGTTCTCCTCTGCCCAACTCTCCAGCCTGTACAGATCTCACTGAATGGCAGCACAACCTGATGGGGTGTCAGCCACTCCCAGTTCTGATTCATCAGCAAACTGGCTGAGGATCCACTCTGTCCATTTATCCAGGTCGCTGATGAATGTGTTCAACCCAGGGACACCCACAGGCCCCAGGTACCCCTATGCCACAAAGAAGCACCCTCCTGCATTCCTGGGGTCTGCCCCAGACCATGAAGTCCCCTGCTAGGAGTTAAGCTGCACTTTAAAGTCCTTCTTTGAAGAGCTGTGATGGCTTCTTGGGCAAAGGGATGACTGGGAAGATCTCTCTGCTCCATGCAATGAGGCCTCAGGGCTGTGCAAGGGATCATATTGAGGTCCTGTGGGTTGAGGCCAGGAGCTGACAGACATTCTGATTTAATTGCACCAGCCTGCACTCATAAATGTGAAACCTATGAGAGAAAAATGCCCAAGGAACAGGAAACTCCAGGCTGAGGTTTTGCCTAGAAGCTTAGCTCCTGACCTGGTGACTCCCTGCTTGGATCTGGGCTTGTCTCTTCTCTCCTTCCTGCTGAGAAAGGTGGGGTTGGCTCTTAACTGTGCTGTGAGACATCACCAAGGTTTCTTAGGCACACAAAGCATGGTATTTTAGATGCTGAATGGTGCCAAACACAGCTTTATGTTTGCAGTGTTACCACAGAAGGTGTTCTGAGCTCCCTTTTGGAATGAGGAAGCCTGAACTTTTCCTGGTGACTGGGATGGCTGAAATTCTGGGGTTTTTTTGGTGATACTACAGAAGGAGCAATAATAGGGAGCCTTCTTCCCTCAAAGCCACCCTAGGAGTTCTCCTCAAGATGTGGGAGAATCATTGAGTCAAAGGGATTTGGAAGAGACCTCTGGAGATCATCCAGTCCAACCCCTCTGCCAAAGCAGGATCTCCTAGGGCAGGTCACACAGAATGAAGTCACATCAGAGCTACCCTGTCTCTTCCCCAGCCCTTTGAAACTCCCTGCTGCTGTCCAGCACTCTCATGGGAGTCAGCTATGAATAGACTTAGTTGACTTAAGAGAGATGATTCATGACCAGCTGGGACCATGCCTGGTTTCACTCAAGCTCTACCCTACTGTACCAATGTGGTTTGTGTGGATGTGAGGGCAGATATTGGCCGTGCCCAGGAAGTGCTTTGCTCTGGACCACGTCCGATGTCCCTGGAAAAGGTCCAGCCCTGAGCAGCCTTTCCTTGTGCCCAGCATGTCCCATGGGTGTGTGGGAAGCCAGTGAGGGCTCTGGCAGGGACACAGGGCTGGGCATGCTGCTCTGTCTGCATCTCTGGGTTTGGAAGTGGGATTTGAAGAGCATGAGGAGCCTTTGGACAACTGCTCAGCACAGACTCTCAGTGCTGTGGGTCATAGGTTAATCCCTGGGTATTTAATACCTGGGACACTGGCCAAGGATCTGGTAACACCTGAGCAGCTCTGAGTGACAGGCAATGAACCTATCCCCTTGCTGAAACCCTGTTACCTCTGTAGCCCTTCCTGCTAGTGATCCCTGGTCCTTTTTAGTGGCAGCAGACTCATATTCACCTTGGGGGTGATGTTCATGGACATCAGGGTGGGAAGCTGCAGGAGATCTAACACCTTTCAGCCTCATGGTGACTATTCCTCCATGAAGAGGCTCTTGCAGGTCAAAAGGAGATTCTAAAGGTATAGTTTGTTTAAGGTAAGCAGAAATCCCTGGCAGATGGCAATGCTGGAGGGATGAGGAGATGCTGCAGGACCCCTGGGGAGCCTCGGCTAGATCCTTCTCAGAGCTGTGCACTACTCTGCTATCTGCTGCTGGTCTCTGAACATGCACAAGCTCCCCACATCTCCTCACTGATGTTCTGTGGTTCCACACCAATTCCAGCACCCCTGCCCATGTTGCCAACCCACATGTTGTTGTGCACCAGCAGCACAGTGACATGCAGGGCTGCAAAGCAGCCTCCAGTTTCATAGAATCATAGTTAGGGTTGGAAGGGACCTCAAGGATCATCTAGTTCCAACCCCCCCCTGCCATGGGCAGGGGCACCTCACACTACATCAGGTTGCTCAGAACCACATCAGCCTGGCCTTAAAAACCTCCAGGGATGAGGCTGCCACCACCTCCCTGGGCAACCTGTGCCAGTGTCTCACCACCCTCATGGGGAAGAACTTCTTCCTGACATCCAATCTGAATCTACCCCTTTCTAGTTTTGCTCTCACTTCTAATTTCAAGTCCATTGCCCCAGTTCCAGCAACACTGATGTGAGGATGTTGGTGGGGAAGAATGACCTCCATGCCTATAGGATTTCACAGGATCACAGAAACATTCAGGTTGGAAAAGACCCTCAGGATCACCAAGTCCAACTGAGCTGTGGCTTATCCAGGCTGCCACAGACCTTCTTTTGAACGTGCACAAAGAAGGATTTGGTAGAGCCACCTGCTCTGCACTAGAGCTGTTGTGCTATGTGGAAGTTGGACTAGGTCTCTTTCAATCCCAAACAATGATTCTATGATATCCAGGAACAAGTATCACAGTTCCATGGATACTCAGCCATGTCTAGTGCTCAGGACATCTTCCATGAGAGTATTATAATGTGAGGTTGAGATGTTTGTGAGGCTTTTCCCTGAAGAGTGGTCCTTGCAAGCTGTTTCAGTGATGGAGGCAAAGGAGTAGGATGCACCTAGGGCTTGGTGACTCTCTTTGTCCCAAGGGATGATCCCAAGAACAGGAGGATCAGGATGGGTGCCCTCACCCCATAACAAAAAGGCTTTTTCTAGATGCTTTCTTCAGGCTGTTGAGGCTGGGTTGCAGAAGGGCACAGCTCTTTCACACCATGAAGACCTCAAGCACAGGCAGGTGGTGGTGGAGCTAGGGGCTGGAAGCTGAGGTTGGACCAAGCTCCTAGGGCCAGTACCTTGGGGGTGTGTGACTGCAGACTCCCATGGACAAGGACAGGCTTTTCAGTTTTCACATGCCCCCAGTGTGCAATTTGAAGAATTAGAGGCAAAGCCATCCCAAAATCACATCCTCCTGCTGCATAGTCCATGAGGATATCCATGTCAAAAAAAGCCAAGTTCACAGGCTCATGGGATGTTAGGGGTTGGAAGGGACCTCTGGAGATCTTTGAGTCCAACCCCCCTGCCAGAGCAGGACCATAGAATCTAGCACAGGTCACACAGGAATGCATCCAGATGGGTCTTGAAAGTCTCCAGAGAAGGAGACTCCACAATCTCTCTGGGGAGCCTGTTCCAGGGCACTGTGATGCTCACAGTTAAGAAGTTCTTCCTCATGTTGAGATGGAACTTCCTGTGCTGTAATTTGCATCCATTGCCCCTTCTCTTGTCACAGGGTGCAAGCGAGCAGAGGCTGTCCCTTCATGACCCCCAGCCCTCAGATATTTATAGACATTTATTAGATCCCCTCTCAGTCTTTTCTCCAGAATAAACAGCCCCAGGGCTCTCAGCCTGTCCTCACCAGGCAGTGCTCCAGTCCCTTCATCACTCTTCTAGCCCTCTCTCAGGTAGATCACTGTCCCTCCTGAACTGGGGAGCCCAGAACTGGCTGCAATATTCCAGGTGGGGTCTCACTAGGGCAGAGTAGAGGGGGAGGAGAACATGCCTTGTTCCTCACATTGTTGTGACTTGGAGAAGTCACAACACAGGTGGAAAAAGTTTTAAGAGTCAGAGGAGGTTGAACGTGAGAGCAACCTCGCGTGACGCCTTCATGCAGATCACCTACCCATGGTCTCAAAGTCCACAGAGAAAGAACTTGAATGGGGTTTAGTGAATCAAGCAAATGAAAAGGGCTCTGCAGAGCCACCTTGTGCCCACCGAGAGATGAAAAGGCAGGGAGTCTGAATAAAATATACACAATTTATTTATAGGAGGTTTACAGCTGTACAACATTGGCTTTCTGTTTGGACCACTCTCTGATCTTGTGCAGCGTGACACATCAGTGCCTGTGGAGATGAAGAAAAGTCCAAGCCTGCTTTCATATGGCAGACCTCTAAAAAAAAATGGGTTTCACAGAGGGTAAGGGCAAGCTACATGTAACCATTGAAATGATTAACAAAAAACAAGGAACATCATTCAAGAGACGTGCCCTGCACCACCTGGGAGGGACTGGAAAGTGCTTAGCAGACCTCAGACACAAAAAACCCAACCCTGAATATTTCTGCTTTCTTGATCTTAGAGAAAAGGCATCAACATGAGGAATGGCATTTCAGTGACTGTCCTCCCACATCACTACAAGACCAAAAAAACACCCAAAAAAGCAGTGAAGGCAATTTGTGTTATCCCATTGGAAATGATGGGGTAAGAAGGCTCTTGCTCTAACTTGTCAATCGTTTGGGGGGGCAGGGGGGAGGAAGAAATGGGACAGATATTACTGATATTAAGACATTTTGGTCCTGATATAGATGTTGGTTGGTGTGGTTTTGTTCCTGAAGAAGCTGTTTCAAAGCTGCTTTTTCTCTCTTTATGGCTTGATTCTTTGTAGGAAAGGAGGAGGCTGCCCATGGGTACCAGGGCACCGCTATGCCTCAGCAAGCTTCAGCGTTGTTCCTTGAGGATCATGGTACCACTTGACCATGTCAGGGCACTCCTGGCCAAATGGCTCCTGTTTCCTGAAGCTATCAGTAGCCTGATTTCCTGAGAAAACAGGGCTAATGCAGGCAGGCTGGCTATCCCCATCTGCTGTGCAAAGCTCCTGTGATGCTCTTCTCCCTACCAAGTGAGGTGTTTTGGGGCACCACAGTTCCTCTCACTTACCCTTCTGACCATAAGCCTGAGATCTTCTCCTAAAGCCTGCTCCATAACACTGCTTCCATTTCCTTTCAGTGATGACACCCATGCAAACCATAATAAAAACAAAATACCTCTGAATCAGTCTGGCCAAATTCAAGGATGTGCTTTGGCCTTGTGGTCAAAATGTCACTTTACCCACTAAACCAGGAGCATTTGAGCCAATTCTGCAAGACAAAGAATGGAACTAGGTCCCAGTGATGGCACCAGGAGTTGGAGGCTGCTCAGTGCAACCCAGAAATAATTGAGATCTGGAAAGAACATCCTGTGGGCCACTGCCTGCCTCTAAGTCCTGGCAAAGAAGACCTAAGAAAAGCAGAAATTTGGTCAAAGCCCCCAGTTTGTAACCACAGGAGGTAAACTCTGAAGATGAGGAAAGGGGAGCAACAGCCTGCAGAAGTTGATGAAGTGGTACCATATGCTTCTGGGTACACCAAGAATTGAGCTAGTCACTGATGTGACTTTGGGGAGCATCTTATCACATTCCAGATTAGCAGATCTTTGGGGACTTCAATGAAGAAGGCAGACTTGCAGCACAACCGTGGGCATTTGGCGGGATGAGTAAACACCCTATTTGCTGTGGCAGAAGAAGGCTTTCCTTTTTGCTTGTCCTTTGTAGGCAGAGGACTCTGCTGAGGCCAAAAGATCCCATCACACGTGTTCATTTCCACCTGCATGCAGGTGGCTGCAGAAGATTTGCTCGTTAGAAAACCTGACACGACAACCCCTTCCCTCGCACCATTTTAAAAGGCACATGAATTAAAAAGCCCAACCTAAACAACAGGAGGTAAAGAAAATGCTTCAAAACCTGCCCTGATCAGCTGCTGAAAGGCCAGACAAGGGTTTGTGGTTTGGCTTCTCTGGGATGGTTTGTAAGAAGCTGGATTCTGCCACCCAGTGGAACAAGGAAGATAAACTCAGTTCTTCATGGCAAAGAGGAGCAGAGCACAGCCCTAGACATGGCCCCAGAGGACATGTTTGGGTTGTGCTCGTGAGGCTGACTCTAGCACTGTGCGACTCATCCTCCAGGCCAGGAGGCTGGAAATGAAAAGTGAGAGATGGACATTGGTATGAACTAAATATTCCCAGCATTTTCAGGCTGCACAGGGAGCAGGGCTCCTCTCCTGTCCTCCAGCACAAGCTAAAATCCCACTACTTTTTAAAAGAACTTGGGAAAGCCAGGCACTGCGAGATGATGCAGCAGTATGCAGCAGTACAGCTGGAGCCCACTGAGCAAAGCTCCCCATCCCTTGGACCTGATACTTTGTCCTCCAGACAACTTACCTCCTCTTGTCTAAACACTGAAGGACCCCAGCAAACAACCCACCCCAGCTGCTGGGGTGAGCTCTTGGGATGGGGACTGCATGAAGGCATGGAGACAGCAGGCACCATGGCAGTTCAAGAGGCACACGCAGGAGCCTGAGTCCAGACCAATTCAAAAGAGCCTGACCCCAGAGAACAGCTGTCCCACCATGCTTGTTGGCATCTTTGTATCCCTTCTTCTCTGGAGACTTTCAAGACCCATCTGGATGTGTTCCTGTGTGACCTGTGATAGACTCTATGGTCCTGCTCTGGCAGGGGGGTGGACCCAATGATGTCTGGAGGCCTCTTCCAACCCCTAGCACCCTATGATCCTGTGATCCTTCAGAGTTGCATGGGGTTGAACAAGACTCAGGAGCAGACAGGATCACAGGAATCACAAGAATCACAGGAGGTTAGGGGTTGGAAGGGACCTCCAAGTATCGAGTCCAACTCCTCTGCCAGAGCAGGACCATGGAATCTAGCACAGGGCACACAGGAACACATTCAGATGGGTCTTGAAAGTCTCCACTGGGAAGATTCTTCTAGTGCCTTGTGACCCTCACAGTGAAGAAGTTCCTCCTCATGTTGAGGTGGAAACTCCTATACTGTAGTTTATATCCATTGTCCCTTCTCCTATCACAGGGTGCAATGGAGCAGAGCCTGTCCCCTCCCTCTTGACACCCAGCCCTCAGATATTTATAAACATTTACTAAATCCCCTCTCAGTCTTCTCCTCTCCAGACTGAACAGCCCCAGGTCGCTCAACCTCTCCTCATAAGTCAGTGCTCCAGTCCCTCAATCATCCTGGTAGCCCTCTGTTGGACTCTCTCAGGTAGATCCCTGTCCCTCTTGAACTGGGGAGCCCAAAACTGGATGCAATATTCCAGGTGGGCCTCACCAGGGCAGAGTCCTAAAATGATGGAGCATGTCCCTAAAATGATGGAGTCTTTTAGTCTTGTTGACCCTGTGGATTTGGGATTTGGGACTGCCTTGTTGCATTTCTCCTCCCAGTGGCAGGATGCAAACCCTAGGATGCATACCTAGAACACCTCCCAGAGTCCCCAGCCTATCGTTTTGCATCTCCTTTGCCGAGGTGCCTCCACAGAGAGGAGACTCAATGGCATTTTCACAGGGGGACAACTCCACAGGCACTACTCTAAACCCCAAGCAGACACATGGAAGAGGCATTGAAGTGGCTGGCAGGACCGTGGTGGCCACACATGCGCCTGGTGGCACCTGGGTGCCAGAACCTGTAAACAAACAGCACCAGGGCACTGTGCTCTGTCTGTCAGGACACACACAGCATGCCCACAGCAATCCCACAGGGCGCAGAGCAGCGATGGGGCAAGGGGTGGGAAGCTGAAGAGGAAGCCAGCAGAAGGATTGTTGAGGTTCCTCCAAAAGGCACCTTTTTTTTGTTTAACATTGAAAACCAGCAGATTTGGCTCCATGGAGTGGAATGCATGCATAGTTCACAGGCACCTGGCAGATGGTAGGTAGGCTCTGTGTTGTATGTGTGTGTGTCGACATGTTTCTATACACATATGTGGCACCAGAAGAAGAATCCTTGAGCGGTTAGACGTTGGTGAGGATGTTACTGCTGAGCAGCCTGACGGCGATGGTGCCAGGGAGGTCATTTGATCTCCTGTTGCCCTTGTCCTGGAGGTGCAGAGTGTGCACTGACTGACGGTCGCTGGGGTCACCGGTGAGCACCACTTGGCCCAAGAACTCATCACTTATTAAGTTGTGGTTCCAGATCTAGGGAAAGAAAAGAGAGGTCAGAGTCACAGAAGCACAGGATGGTAGGGCTTGGAAGGGACCTTCAGACGTTGTCGAGTCGAACACCCCTGCCAAAACAGCACCAGCTAGGGCAGGCCAAACAGGAATCACAGAATGTGAGGGCTTGGAAGGGATCCCAAAAGATCATCCAGCCCAAGCCCCCTGCCAAAACAGCATCAGCTAGGGCAGGCTGAACGGGAATCACAGAATGTGAGGGCTTGGAAGGGATCTCAAAAGATCATCCAGTCCAACCCCCCTGCCAAAACAGCATCAGCTAGGGCAGGCTGAACAGGAATCACAGAATGTGAGGACTTGGAAGGGATCTCAAAAGATCATCCAGTCCAACCCCCCTGCCAAAACAGCATCAGCTAGGGCAGGCCAAACAGGAATCACAGAATCACAGAATGTGAGGGTTTGGAAGGGATCTCAAAAGATCATCCAGTCCAACCCCCCCTGCCAGAGCAGATCACACAGGAATGCATCCAGGCGGGTTTTGAATATGTCCAGAGAGGGAGACTCCACAACCCCTCTGGGCAGCCTGGTCCAGTGTTCTGTCACCCTCACAATAAAGAAGCTTTTCCCCATGTTGAGGTGGAACCTCCTGTGTTCCAGCTTGTACCCATTGCACCTTGTCCTGTCACTGGGCACCACCCAAAAGAGCCTGGCACCTTCATTTTGACACCTACTCCTCAGATATTTATAGATGGTGATAAGATCACCTCTCAGCCTTCTCTTCCCAAGACTAAACAGCCCCAGGTCTTTCAGTCTTTCATGAGGGCAGCTCCTTGAGGGATGCACCCAACCTTCACACCAGAGAGGGGAAGGGAACTTGCTCTGAGCTGGAGTTGTGGAGGTAGCTGAGGTGTTGGGTTCACTCTGTGAGTGACAGATGCAAAGGACATGCTTTTATTAGATGTCACCATTCAGCCATGGTGATTCAGTGTTGAGCTACATGAACTGATGATGCTCAGCCTTATGGAACAGACCCACTGTGGACAGTATGAGGAGTGTCCAAGTGAGAGAATCATAGAATACATTGGGTTGGAAGGGACCTTTAAAGATCACTGAGTCCAAGCCCCCTGCAGTATGCAGGGACATCACCAGCTAGAATCACAGAAAGGTCCAGGCCAGAAGGGACCTCCAAAGGTTCATCCAGTTCAACCCCCTCTGCACTCAGCAGGGACATCCTCAACTAGATCAGGTTGCCCAGGGTCCCATCGAGCCTCACCTTGAATACCCTCATAGTGAAGAACTTCTTCCTGATATCCAACCTAAATCTGCCTTTCCCTAGTTTGAAGCCATTGGCCCTTGTCCTATCACACCAGGCCTTTGCAAACAGTCTCTCTCCACCCTTCTTGTAAGCCCCCTTCAGGTACTGGAATGCTGCTATTAGGTCTCCCTGGAGCCTCCTTGTCCCCAGGCTGAACACCCCCAGCTGCTTCAGCCTGTTCTTGTAGCAGAGCTGCTCCAACCCCCTGATCATTTCTGTGACCCTCCTCTGGACCTGCTGCATCAGGTCCATGTCCTTTCTATAATGAGGGCTCCAGACCTGTACACAGTCCACCAGATGAGGTCTCACCAGAGCAGATTAAAGTGGCAGAATCTCCTCTCTGGATCTGCTGGCAATAATGCTTTTGATGTAGCCCAGGCTACCATTGGCCTTTTGTGCTGCAGGCTCACACTACCTGCTCATGTCCAGCTTCTCATCCATCAGCACTCCCATGTCTTTTTCCACAGGGCTGCCTGCTATCACCTCCTCCCCCAGACTGTATTGACAGATCAGGCTGTTCAGAGCCCCATCAAGCCTGACCTTGAATGTCTCCAGGGATGGGTCCTTCAACCCCTCCCTGGTAACATGCTCAACTGTTCTGCCACCCTCACAGTGAGGAACATCTTTAGAGACAGTGTCTCTCCCCCTCAGCTCAGAGCCTGCCTGCTAGGTACCTGAACAATGATGGGCTGTCCTGGCTTCTTGCGGTAGAAGAGCCCTTTCACGTCAAATTCTGGAGACACTGTGTTCTTCTTCACTGGAGAGCGGACTTTCTGCCCTTCACACTTTATGATCACGTATGGGTCAGCTCCTGGGGAGACAAAAGGGAACTTTTGCATTGTTCTTGCTCTTGCAATTCCTCAGAGCCCTTTTCCAGATGTGTCATGCAGCACTTTCCCTCCATACCCCACAGGAAGAGATGGACTGAGAGCCCTGGGGCTATTTAGTCTTGAGAAGACTGAGAGGGGATCTGATCAATGTCTACCAATATCTGAGGGGTGGGTATCAAGTGGAGGGGGCCAAGCTCTTTTTGGTGGTGCACAGTAGTAAGACAAGGAGCAAGGAGTTCAAACTTGAACATAGAAGATTTCACCTCAACATGAGGAGACATTTATTTACAGTGAGGGTGACAGAGCACTGGAGCAGGCTGCCCAGAGAGGTTGTGGAGTCTCCTACTCTGGAGACTTTCAAAACCCACCTCTTTGGAGGTCCCTTCCAACCTCTAACATACTGTGATACTGTGATACCTGCCAAAGGGTTCATCACATCCCAGATGATGTCCATGAAGTTTAGCTGATGGGATCATAGAATCATAGAATTGTTTGGGTTGGAAGGGACCTCCAAAGGTCATCCAGTCCACCCCTCCTGCAGTAAGCAGTGACATCCTCCACCAGATCATGTTGCTCAGAGCCTTGTTGAGCCTGACCATGAATATCTCCAGGTATGGGGCCAGAACTACTTCCCTGGGCAGCCTGTTACAGTGTTCCACCACTCTCATGGTACAGAACTAACGTCCAATACAAGTCTACTCTTCTGTAATTTCAAACCATTGCTCCTCATCCTATCACTGCCTCTTCAGCTATCTTGTAGGTCCCCTTCAGCTACTGGAAGGCTGCTAGTAGGTCTCCCTGGAGCCTTGTCTTCAGGCTGAACAACCCCAGCTTACTCAGACTGTCCTCATAGGAGAGGTGTTCCATCCCTGACATTGTCCCTGTGAAAGAGCTGCTTCTTCCTTGACCCCATGTTCTACATAAACACTCCATTGCTCCAAATGCTCCTGGCATTTGGGATACATTTTTCATGGAAGACATTGCCCTGCTTAGTGCTCAGGATTTGCTCTGCTGAAGGCAAGAGGAAATAAACCCATGGAGAATAGAAAAGAGGTTGTTAGAGGTGGTTTCATGCAAGGAAACACCAAGAAGGCAAAAGCCTTCAAGCTGCTTCCACCTTAACTTGTATACTCCTAAACCAGGCTAATCCTGGCTTTGCTTCAAGCTGGTAACTAGCTACCTCATCAGGGATGATGGTTTCCACCACGGCACATCTTCCTCCTAGGCTCAGTGAGACTCAAATGCTGCAAGGACTCTCAGTGTGATAACTCATGTTGGTGTAAGAAAAATGCTGGAGGGTCAAAGTGATGAAAGATGGCAGAAGTTAAGTGTCAAGATGTGCTAATTTATCAAACCCAAAAGGGAGACTGCTGTAGCACCAGGAAGGTTTGGAGAGCAATCAATGAATGGGGAACCTTAGGATGGAAATATAGTTGAAAGGCTTTAAAAGAGGTGGTTTTTAGAGTACTTGTGGGCAACAATTAAGAAGACCAAAAGGTCTTCACCAGCAGAGATAAAGAAGTCACTATGCCACTCTGCTCAGCACTAGTCAGGCCACACCTAAATATTGTGTTCACTTTTGGTCCCTGCTATACAAAAACATGGACAGGCTAGAAAGTGTCCAGAGAAAGTCCTCAAAGATGATCCAAGGACTGGGAAGCTGCCAGTGAAGAAAGGCTGAGAGAACTGGGTTTGTTTAGCCTTGATTAAAAAAGGCTCAGGAGAGACCTTCCCACAATGTCACAGTATGTAAAGGCAAAGAAGGCTCAGGGGAGACCTTTCCACCATGTCACAGTATTTAAAAGAAAAGAAGGCTCAGAGGAGACCTTTCCACCATGTTCCAATATTTGAAGGCATGAGTTAGGATTCATAGGATGGCCTAGGTTGGAAGGGCCCCCAAAGATCATGTAGTTCCAGCCCCTCCACCATGGGCAAGGACACTCAAGGCCTGAGATTCCTGTTGTCTGTCAGAGGCCCAGTTAATGGAAACACCAGCTTAGGCTACTGATAGTTTGTGACCTCCGGCACTGTCACCATCCTGCTCCATCAGTGTCACCACTGCAAAGAATTTGGGCCAGGATTTGATGCAATCCTAAACTCCTCTAACTTTTTTTCTCTCCCTTTCAATCCCTGTAGCCCACAGGAGACCAGTCCCTGCAGAGCCTGCAGTACCTCTTCTCCAATGACCTGGAGGTGCCAGCTGGGCATGTTGTGCCCACGGTCATGCTCAGTGAGAAGGGAGGCTGTGAGAATGACAGCAGCATAGTACAGGTGAGCAAACACAGAAGGGCCACAAAGATGGCAAAGGGTCTGGAGAACAGGTCCAGTGAGGAGCAACCAGGAAGATTCTGATTAGACAGAAGAGGAACATTTTTCATGAGAACGATCAGCCACTGCAATAATTTCCCCAGGGAAGTTGTGGAGTCCTCAGTATTGGGCACTTTTAATCACAGAATTGTCAGGGTTGGAAGGGACCTCAAGGATCATCTAGTTCCAATCCCCCTGTCATGGGCAGGGACACCTCACGCTAGAGCAGGTTGTTCAGAGTCACCTCCAGCCTGGCCTTAAAAACCTCCAGGGATGAGGCTTCCAACACCTCCCTGGGCAACCTCTTCCAGTGTCTCACCACCCTCATGGGGAAGAACTTCTTCCTGACATCCAAGCTGAATCTACCCACTTCAAGTTTTGCTCCATTCCCCCTAGTCCTATCACTACCCCACATCCTATAAGATTGAGCTGGAGAGCTGGGCCAGCTTGTCTAGACATATTTTTGCCAGGGAAGTTTGGACCAGATGATCCTTGGGGTCCCTTCCAACCTGGTGTTCTACAATTCTATGAAAATGTCAAAAAAGATCAGTGGTGGTAGTGAGACACATGGGGAACAGAAAGACATCAAGGGGAAATGAGTGGGAAGTGGAAGAAATTGGGAAAGGAAAGTTATTGCAATATCCCAGCTGGAACAAGACAATCATGGGAAACAAGCAGGCCACAGATGTGGAGAGTAAAGTTCACAGACTGCCAGCCCATAGCTGGACAGTACCTGAGCTTCCAGGAGAGGGAAAGAGCTCCTCATTAGTCAACATTTTCCTCTTAAGAAACAAGTGCTTGTTTTGGGAATTTCAGTAGTGAAGAGCTACTGCCATGGGAATTTCCCTGCCAGAACACATCTTCTCACCATGAGCTTTAATAGCTATGATGGAAACACAGACCAGGTGGATGAGCTTTCTTGTCCAAGGGAAATGTGGAAACAAGGAGAAACAAACCACCACTCCTGAGGGCTAGAGATTGAAGAACAACATCTTTGACTGCCAGACCACCTCCTTGCTATCTTTCTGTTTGCAAGGACCTGGCTCCTCTGGTGAGACACAGCTGCTGGATTTCACAGAATCACTGACTTCTCAGGGTTGAAAGGGACTATAAAGATCATCCAGTTCCAACCCCTGCACCATGGGCAGGGACACCTCATACTAGATCAGGTTGCTCAGAGCCACATCACTGCTGGGTTTCCAAACTACCCTTGTCTTTTGGGATGTCCCATTAAACCCTCATCTTCCAGCAGCTGAAGCCAAGCTCCTATCTGTAAATCACTATTTCCATACTTTGAAAGGCCAGAGAGATGCTATTGCACTGAGAAGCAGCAAACACACAGACTGTTGGCAGTGGGAGATGAACAGCTGCAAAACAGCTGGAGAAAAGAAGAAGGAAAAAAACTATCCCCAAGGGATTCTTGATGAAGAAAAATGGTTTATGGCTCCAGAATTCACATGTACCCTTGTTGCTGTGAGGTCAGAGAACTTTGGCTCCAGCTCTCCCTGCACTGCTACAGATACACTGAGCTATGGTGAGTAACCCAAGAACAACCAACCTACCTTGGGTAAAACTCCCTCCGCAGGCGCCAGGCAGGACAGGAGGAATCTCTCTGGGGCATGTGATAAACAAGCAAATTGGGCTAGTCCTTGTCCTAATGAAGGGTCACAGAACCACAGAATGGGAGGGCTTGGGAGGGACCTTTAAAGTTTATCTACTCCAAGCCCTCTGCTAAAGCAGAGGCATGCAGAGCAGGTTGCACAGGATCACATCCAGGTGGGTTTGGAATATCTCAAGAGAAGACAACTCCACAACCTCTCTGGACAGCCTGTTCTAGTGGTCTGGCATCCTCACAGGAAAGGTTTTTCTTCATATTCAGATGGAACCTCCTGTGTCCTAGTTTGTGCCCATTGCCCCTTGTCCTGTCACTGGGCATCACTGAAAAGAGTCTGGCATTCTCTTGTCTCCCACTCTTTAGATATTGATAAGCACTGAGAAGATCCCCTCTCAGTCTGCTCTTCTCCAGGTTAAACAACCCCAGGTCTCTCAGCCTCTCCTTGTCAGGAAGATGCTCCAGGCCCCTCAGCATCTTTGTAGCCCTCAATTGGACTCTCTCCAACAGTTCCCTGTCTCTATTGACCTGGGGAGCCCAGAACTGCATGAAATACTCCAGATGTGGCCTCATTAGGGCAGAATATAAGGGGAGGACTGGGAGGAGAGCCTCCCTTGAGGTTCTCTCTTCTTAACACACGCCATTAGGAGCAGAACCTTCCTCATTACTTTCAGGGTTCCAGTTACATGCAGCCCTGACAATAAAGTTTGAGTGGGGGAAAAATACTATTTCAATCAGGATTTAGATTTAGACTTTTTAAATCTTAAATTTTCAATTCTCATACTTTAAATTTGGCTTGAAAGTGCTTGGCTAAATGCTGCCACACTCAACACACCTCTTTGACTCATGGAATTGGGGAGAAAGGCTAGGATCTGATGTGTTTCCATGGTAGAAATGCATTTCCTTCTCTAATCACAAGCTCTAGACCTCTCATCCCTACTTCAGCAGTCTCCCCGTACAAGCCATCACTATCCCTGGCTTTCTTGGTCCAGATGCCTTACGACAGCTGAACATGGGGCTCTTGCCATGAGACTCTGTGTGGCTGCAGGTGTGGTGCTGCTGCTGTCTTTCACGCAAGAGTATTGTTGGATGTCAAAATTGCATCAGAGCAGGCTAGGCCCAAGAAAATGAAACTTTGGAGGAGTAGGAAGCAGAAATGCAGTGAGCTGTGATTGTGATGGCTCAGATTGTCTCAGAGAGCTTCTAGGAACCAAGCATGGAGCAGGAAATGGAGGGAGAGGCTCTTGAGCTACACCATCTCAAAATGAGCTGAACTTGTTCTGCCCTCTACTGATAGACATCCAGCCTCTGGTAATGAACACTACCTCAGCACATTAACCTGTTTCATTGCTTCATTGTCCTTCCAACTAAGAAGCCTTTAAACAAGACTCCTGACTTTTGCAGCTGCTCATACCCAGGAGAAAAGCCTGGATTCTTACAGGACCACTGCTGAGGCATTTGGGGAAGTTTTGGGAAGATCTCCTGAGGGTCTTAGACAACAGCCTAAATATAACAACTCTCAGATCATGTCTGCAGCATGAACTGAACTGGAGTCTCCGTGGACTTTCTCATCCTCTGGTGTCTGAATCGGGCACAATTCACTGCAAACCAACCTGAGAATGCAAAACACCCCAGCAACCTGCCACCTCATGAAACCTCTTCCCACTGAAACAGCCACCACTCATCTCCTCTGGGAATAGACAACAGACATGGAAAGACCAGTACCTCCTTGGGAGTCCTGATTCTTGAGCCCAGCTGCAGCAAGGACATGGATCTGGGATACAACTTGTGGGTAACCACACATCCCACTCCAGCAGGTGTGTGGTGGCTCGTCCAGCGTCAGCTCTCTGCAAGGAAAAACGTGTGGTAGTTTACAGGATAAATGCCCTGAAGAACCACAAAGTTACAGACCTCCAGAGGGGCAGGAGGTGGACCAGAAGATGTATTTCATACCCATAAATACTGCATCCCTAAGAAGCTGGCTGCAAAATCAGTTTTCTTCCCTTTTCACAGGCTCACAGGAGGTTAGGGGTTGGAAGGGACCTCTGAAGATCATCGAGTCCAACCCCCCTGCCAGAGCAGGACTATACAATCCAGCACAGGTCACACAGGAATGCATCCAGGTGGGTCTATAAAGTCTCCAGAGAAGGAGACTCCACAACCTCTCTGGGGAGCCTGTTCCAGTGCTCTGTGACCCTCACAGTGAAGAAGTTCCTCCTCATGATGAGGTGGAACCTCCTGTGCTATAGTTTATATTCATTGCCCTTGCTGTGTCAGAGGGTGCAACTGAGCAGATCCTGTCTCCTCTCCCTTGACACCCAGCCCCTCAGATATTTTATAAACATTTATCAAATCCCCTCTCAGTCTTCTCCAGAATAAACAGCCCCAGGGCTCTCAGCCTTTCCTTGTCAGGCAGTGCTCCAGTCCCTTCATCATCCTTGTACCTCTCCATTGGACTCTCTCAAGTAGATCTCTGTAACTTCCTGAACTGGGGACCCCAAAACTTGCTCCCTCAGAATAGAATGGAATGGAATGGAATGGAATGGAATGGAATGGAATGGAATGGAATGGAATGGAATGGAAGAGAAGAGAAGAGAAGAGAAGAGAAGAGAAGAGAAGAGAAGAGAAGAGAGAAGAGAAGAGAAGAGAAGAGAAGAGAAGAGAAGAGAAGAGAAGAGAAGAGAAGAGAAGAGAAGAGAAGAGAAGAGAAGAGAAGAGAAGAGAAGAGAAGAGAAAGAGAAGAGAAGAGAAGAGAAGAGAAGAGAAGAGAAGAGAAGAGAAGAGAAGAGAAGAGAAGAGAAGAGGTTGGGAAAGACCTTCAAGATCATCAAGTCCCTCCTATCACCCAACACCATCTAATCAATTAAACCATGGCACCAAGTGCCCCACATAGTCTCTTCCTAAACACCTCCAGTGAAGGTGACTCCACCACCTCCCTGGGCAGCCCTCTCCAATGGCCAATCTCTCTTTCTGGGAAGAATTTCTTCCTAACATCCAGCCTAAACCTCCCCTGGCACTGCTTGAGACTGTGTCCTCTTGTTCTGGTGCTGGCTGCCTGGGAGAAGAGACCAACCTGGCTGTAACCTCCCTTCAGTAGTTGTAGAGAGCAATAAGGTCTTCTCCAGGCTAAGCAACCCCAGCTCTCTCAGTGTCTCCTCATAGGGCTTGTGTTCCAAGCCCCTCACCAACTTTGTTGCCCTTCTCTGGACACATTCCAGCAACTCAACATCCTTCCTAAACTGAGGGGCCCAGAACTGGACACAGGACTCAAGGTGTGGCCTAACTAGGGCTGAGTACAGGGGCAGAATGATTTCCCTGCTCCAGCTGGCCACACTGTTCCTGATACAGGCCAGGATGCCATTGGCCTTCTTGGCCACCTGGGCACACTGCTGGCTCATGTTCAGCCTACTATCGACCAGTACCCCCAGGTCCCTCTCTGCCTGGCCGCTCTCCAGCCACTCTGACCCCAGCCTGTAGTACTGCCTGGGGTTGTTGTGGCCAATGTGCAGAACCTGGCACTTGGATGTGTTCAATCTCATGCCCTTGGACTCTGCCCATCTGTCCAGCCTGTCAAGGTCCCTCTGCAGAGCTCTCCTACCCTCTGACAGAGTAACACCTGCCCCCAGCTTGCTGTTATCTGCAAATTTACTGATGACTGACTCAATCCCCTCATCCAGACCATCAATAAAGATATTGAACAGGATGGGGCCCAGCACTGATCCCTGGGGGACACCACTGGTGACTGGCTGCCAGCTGGCAGTGGCACCATTCACCACCACTCTCTGGGCTCAGCTGTGGATTTTTAAACAACCAGTTTTCTCAATTTTCAGCATATTGGTCTACAAATATTTGGTGGGACTGCTGTGTGATCATTTAGGCAGATACTTAGTGTACAAAATTATAGATATTGTTTTAGATTGGATGGACAGCACACAGCAGCTGGGATAAGAAGCTGTCCTCCACACACAGCAGCTGGGATAAGAAGCTGTCCTTCATACACTCTAAGAACCTTCTAGACTGCCTCCTCTCTGCTGTGTTGAGCTCCCAGCAGATATCAGGCAGGTTGAAGTCACCCATGAGAACAAGGTCTGGTGATTTTGAGACAGCCTCTAGCTGCCTATAAAACAATTCATCAACCTCTTCATCCTGGTTGGGTGGTCTATAACAGACTCCAACCAGGATGTCAGCCTTGTTGGCCTTCCCTCTAATCTTCACCCACAGGCACTCAACTTGATCAACTTAATCTCTAGTTGCATGGTGTCTGGAGCCTCCCTGATGTACAGGGCCACCCCTCCACCCCTTCTCCCTCTCCTGTCTCTCCTGAAGAGCCTGTAGCCATCAATTACAGTGCTCCAATCATGTGAGTCATCCCACCATGTTTCTGTGATGGCAACTTCATCATAGATTTCCTGCTGTAACAAGGCTTCCAGCTCCTCTTGTTTGTTACCCATGCTGTGTGCATTAGTGTGCATGCACTTCAGCTGAGCTGCTGGTTTCACCCCTGACTCCAGCTTACCACCCTCAGACTCCTGTCTGGGGGGACTGGTTTCAGCCTCTTCCTCCTTCAAATCTAGTCTAAAGCCCTGTCAATGAGTCCTGCCAACTGCCTTCCTAGAGCCCTTTTCCCTCTGTGGGATAGGCTGTTCTCATGTGCTAGGATCTTCCTCCCCCTCTGGGACTGATGTACTCCATCTGTTGCTAGCTGACCTGGTGCCACAGAAAGTTCCCCAAGATCCCCAAAATTCTGTTGGTGGCACCAGCCTCTGAGCCACTTGTTAATTACAACTGCTGTCCTGTTCCTTTCAGTATTGCTTCCTGCAACTAAGGGTATTGATGGAAAAATCACCTGTGCCCCTGACCCCTCAACCAGTTTTCCCAGAGCCTTGAAGTCCTTTTTGATTGCCTTGGGACCTCTGGTTTCAACCTCATCGCTCCCTACCTGCATAACTACCAAGGGACGGTAATCAGAGGACTGTACCAGACAAGGCAGCCTTCTGGTAACATCCCTGACCCAGGCCCCAGGCAGGCAGCAGACTTCCCTATGGGAAGGATCTGTCTGACATATGGGGCCCTCTGTTCCCCTCAGGAGGGAATCACCAATAACTATAACCCTCCTCTTTTTTTTGAGGGAACAAGTCCTGATGTGGGGGCCAGGCTGTCTGGCTTTAGGCAACACCTCAGATGGTGTCACTTCTGTCTTCTCATTCACCTCACCCTCAGCTTCCAGTGCCCCATACCTGTTTTGCAAGGGCAGCTGGGAAGGTGAGGGGAGCTGTGGGGGTTTTACTTTGTGTCTCCTAGCAGGGACCTGTATCCATTTCGCTGCTTCTTGGGTCACCTTCCTCTGCTAGGGGAGCCTGCAGAGCCTGGTTCCTCAAATCCAACGCCCTTTCACATTCCCTTACAGTCTTAAGTCTAGCAACTTCTTCCTTCAGTTCAGCCACTGGATTAAGCAGATAATCGAGAAGCTCACACCTAATGCAGGTGTTATCTCAGTATCACAGTATCACAGTATCACCAAGGTTGGAAGAGACCTCAAAGATCATCGAGTCCAACCTGTCACCACAGACCTCATGACCAGACCATGGCACCAAGTGCCACGTCCAATCCCCTTTTGAACACCTCCAGGGACGGTGACTCCACCACCTCCCTGGGCAGCACATCCCAATGATGAATCACTCTCTCAGTGAAGAACTTTCTCCTCACCTCCAGCCTAAACTCCCCCTGGTGCAGCTGGAGACTGTGTCCTCTTGTTCTGGTGCTGGTTGCCTGGGAGAAGAGACCAACTCCCTCCTGGCTACAACCACCCTTCAGGTAGCTGTAGAGAGCAATGAGGTCTCCCCTGAACCTCCTCTTCTCCAGGCTAAGCAACCCCAGCTCCCTCAGCCTCTCCTCATAGGACTGTGCTCAAGGCCTCTCCCCAGCCTTCTTGCCCTTCTCTGGACACCTTCAAGTGTCTCAATGTCCTTCTTAAACTGAGGGGCCCAGAACTGGACACAGTTCCCATTGTCCTCCATTGCCCTCCATTTCAGGTGCCAGGCTCCAGCACTCTCTGCAGCCAGTTGCCTGTACGCCTGCCTGCTTAAGTTGGACCTCAGTCTGATGTGCCACTCTGCAGGGGCTGTTGCCTGGGTCGTGCCTCGGTGTGCTGCTATTGAACTACTTTATATTTTGTACATATTCATTGCATTTCATTTTAGACTGTAGTTTTGCTTGTAAGTACAGCTTCATTTAGCCTGGAGAAGAGGAGGCTCAGGAGAAACCTTATTGCTCTCTACAGCTTCCTGAAAGGAGGTTGTAGACACATGGGGGTTGGTCTCTTCTCCCACATAACCAGTGGCAGAACAAGAGGACACAGTCTCAAGCTGTGCCAGGGGAAGTTGAGGATCAAGGTGAGAAGAAAGTTCTTCCCAGAAAGAGTAATTGGCCATTGGAATGTGCTGCCCAGGGAGGTGGTGGAGTCACCATCCCTGGAGATGTTCAAAAAGGGATTGGATGTGGCACTTGAAGCTGTGGTTTAGTTGTCAGGAGGTGTTAGGTGTTAGGTAATAGGTTGGACTTGATGATCTCTGAGGTCTTTTCCAACCTGGCTTATTCTAGGATTCTAGGATTCTATGATTTGCTTCCAACTGAGCTGGTCTGGCAATTTGACGTTGGGGGCAATTTTCAACCCACCACAGGACCTCAACCTGTAACACAGCTCCAGCCAAGGCTACAAGCAATTCCAATCAGGAAACCTCCCACGTCAAAAGAACAAGGCTGTCTCCAAGCAGCCAGCTCCTCCCCACACTGCTCTTGCTCCTTACCGGCAGTCTGAAGGCACATCTGTGAAAATCCTGAGTAGGAATTCTCCTTCATGACCAGGGTCAAAAGTGGTAGGGATGATGACATAGCGGCCTTCCTTCAGGTCTGTCCTCAGGAAGACGCTGCGGGAGTTGATGTAAATGGAGCTGGCCACCTTCTGCTGCAAGGTGTGCATCCGGTAGTTCCTGTTCAGCTCCACCTGGTTAGAGGCCACAGTGGCACGGTCAGCGGGGCAGCACCCACTGACAGCATGTTCATGTCCACCCTCAGGGGCCAGACTGCAAGGACTGACCCACAGTGCTTGGGAGAGCTGGACTTAAGAGAACTGCCAAAATGGTCCCAGATGGGCTGGAGGGAAAACAAGTGTGGATGTGGTCCTCCCAACTCTAGTCACAGAATGTTAAGGGCTGGAAGGGACCTCAAAAGATCATTCAGCTCAACCCCGCTGCCAGAGCAGGATCACCTAGACAGATCACACAGGAATGCATCCAGGCAGGTCTTGCATATCTCCAGAGATGGAGACCACACAACCCCCCGTGCAGCCTGTTCCAGAGTCACAGAATCAGCCTGTTCCACAGAATCACACTGTTGGCTCAGGGACTTGTCTCTTGCATCCCAGTGTTAAACTGGGGGCTCATCAAGCAATACATGAGAGGCAGCCTAATGGATTTCAGCATCTGGAGATAGCAGACTAACCACTGTTGTCAGCAAGGAGAATTTTCCCATGTTGTCCCTGTTCACCTCTGAAATCTCTCATCACCTCTAGAAGAGAGCAGCCACCCAGATGCTTAAAGGAACAACACCAATGATCATGTAGGACCAATAGACCACTCCACCACTAACAATTTATGGGGGCATTCAGGACAACATGCAGGAACTGTGACCTACCTTATGGATATCAAAGCCTATGGCCAAGTTCTCTCCTTTGCCCTCTTTGCGGCTGGTCCTTTTTGGCTTCTGCTGGATGGAGATCAGCACTTCATCTTCTGCCTTTTTCACATCAAACACGTACTAAAAGCAAAGGGTGGAAGGGGAGAGAGAGCTTGTACTAAGACATGATCACTGGGCATGAGTAAGGGTAGAAAAACAGTAAGGTTAATCTCAGCTTCCCCTCATGAGCCTCACTGTAGGGACAGCCTGGCTTCAGTTACCAGCACTGAGAGTTTATATCCAGTGCTCTTGGGAATTGGCATCATCCTGCCAAGCCAGAGACCTTTTTGGGTGGTCTTAGAAAAAGACTTGGAAAATCCAATCTTTGAATTGCTCAGCAGAATCAAAGGAGATCATCCAAGGATCATCAAAAGGTCCCTTCCAAGCCAAACCATCCTGTGATTCCTGTGAGTCTAGATGCAGTCTCGCTCCAAAGACTTTCACTCCTTGGAGCCTACCACAAGCCCTCCTACAAGGCATGGAAGTAGGAACTGATGTTCACAGAGATCTAAGATGAAGGCTAATACAGAGCTGGAAGAATGAAGCAACTCTCCCACATCCTTAATGAGACCTCCTGCAATGGACCAGACCTTCATCTTCTTGTTAAATGAAGGACTCACAAGAACTTGGCTCATGTTGCTGAGAACCCCAGGTCAGAGCAGGACAGGACAGAAGAGCTTGTTCCAGGAGATGAACTCCAGAGCATGGCTTTTTCTAAAGGCCAAGGTAGAAGGAAATGGCTCTGTAGACTGCACCTGTCCCGGTAAATTTAACAGTGCCAAGGTCTGGGCAAAGGAACTGAATCATTTGGACATCCAAATTGCTGGAAATAGTTTCTGGCCATGTCTGACTGGCACCAGTGAACACTGCTGCCCTGTGGCACTGTTTGCTTGTGCCAAGAGGCTCTACACCAGACACCTGGATGCAATCTCCCTGATAAGAGTGGTAAGGTGAATAAAGTTGGGCTGGATGATGATCATGCTGTGACAGGGGTCTCAGCCAGAAAATGGTCATGGGCACATTTAATCTACCAGAGGTCTGGTAACCTTCCAGGCCTCTGTAATAGATTTAAACACTTGGAAGCACATGTGAAGGCTTCAGAAGGTCCTCTGCTCCATGACTCACTTGAGGGTTCTGCAAAAAGGTGTCCTTGTGGTTGATACAGCCTCCACTGCGGTTCTTCAAGGGGTCATTGCTTCTGGTCCATGCCCCGTGGAGCACTGCCTCCTCCCAGGTCTTGTGAATGCTCAGGTAGGATGTGTTGATGAGACGGCACTTGATGATGTCCGTGAAATATTTGCAGAAGTCTTCAAAGGTCATCCTAAGTTAGGAAAGAACAGAGCTGGATTATGCTGCCTCATTACCCTGAACAGCAGAATCACAGAACCATTGAGGCTGGAAGAGACTTTTGAGATCATCAAGCCCAACTGCTGGCCTAGAGCTTGCCATCCCACCACTACTGTTAAGCTACTACCACTAAAGCATGGCCCTCAGGACCATATGCATGTGTCTTTTCAATAGCTACAGGGACGATGACTCCACCATCTGCTAGGTAGCCTGTTCCAACCCTTGATAACCCTTTCTGTGCAGAAAGCTTTCCTAACATCCGACTGAACCTCCCTCAGCACAACTTGAGGCTGTTTCCTCATGTCCTGTCACTTGCTGCATGTGAGAAGAGACTGAGCCCCACCTTGCTCCAGTCTCCTGTGAGGTAGTTGTAGAGGGCAATGAGGTCTTCCCTCAGCCTCCTCTTCTGAGGACTGAGCAGCCCCAGTTCCCTCAGCTATTCCTTGTAAGGCTTGTGTTCCAGGCCCTTCAACAGCTTAGCTGCTCTTCTTTGGAAATGCTCCTCAATGTCCTTCTTGTAGTGACAGGCCCAAAACTGAACACAGTACTCAAGGTGTGGCCGCACCAATGTTGAGCAGAAGGAGACAATCACATCCCTAGACATGATGGCCACACTACACCTGATGCAAGCCAGGATGCCATTGGCCTCCTTAGCCACTTGAGCACACTGCTGGTTCTGCACTGCAAGGATCTTCCTGATCACCTGTTAGACTCTGGTGTCTGAGATACCTTCTAGATGAGTGCAGTAAATACTTCTTCAGCTATGATTTTTGGAGTGGGAGAAGCTGAGTAGTGGCCTTTCCTCCACACCTGAGCACATGTTGTATTGAAACATATCTGGTGAGGCTGTTAAGTTCAGCACATTCATAACAGGTTCCCAGTACCCTGATGAAATGGTTTGGACCCTGTGTGATACAGAGCAGCTTGCAATCATAGCATCATGGCCATCCCAAGCTAATAGCCATGGCCTCAAGGAGGAGGCTTCACTAAAGGTTCTGGGGCTTGGAAGGTCATTTGTTCTGGATAGCGTTATGCATGTGCTTCATGGGGTAGGAGGTCTCTGTGGACATGGCCCATGTTAACAACTCCAGGAGGGACTCACCAGAACTCTCCATCATCTTCCACTGTCATGCCCATCTTCTCTCTCTCACTTTTACTCACTTTCTGCCACTCCTCAGAGCTGTGGGAAGAGTACAGGATCATTACTGTGAGGACAAGGGGGACACACAAGAATTCAAGAGACTGTGTGGCCATAGCAGGATCTGTCAAGGGCACAAGGCCTGTATAAAGCTCCAGCCATGCAACCAGTCCCCATATTGTTTTTTTTTAGCTCATCTTCCAAACATGGAAGGAGTGCAGCATGGCTTGTAGCTTTGTCTTCCTTCCTGATCAGTGGAGCTAAATCCAGCTTGGCAAGATTTTGTTTGGCCAGTACAATCACAGCCCATCAGTGAAGAGAATAAAATGGAGTCTGGCCAAAGGCTCTGGTTATATCAGGCCTTGGTTCTTCCTCCCAGCCACAGACACCACAGTGGTCAGCAGTGGCAGAGGTTGATTCTGTTTTCTGCTATTTTTGCTGGAACGAGACTGGGAGTGGAAAAGTGAGCTATAATCATCCTTCACTTGTGTAAACATGCTGAAGGTTTCACCACAACATCCACCAGAGCCCTAATGAGAAGGTGTACCAAGCGCAGCCATCCTCCTGCTGACCTCTAGGAACCTCAGGGCAAGGAATGAATCTGACCCAGTGAAACAGGACATGGGTTGGCATCCCACAACTGCCCACAGGATGTAGTCCATTGGGTGTGGCTGTACTCAAATGGTTTTATGTCTCTTGTTTCACAGAATCACAGAAAACATCCAGTTGGAAGGGACATCAAAGATCATCCAGTCCAACTCTCATCCCAGCACTGAAAGGTCAACATTAAACCATATCCCTAAGTGCCAGGTCCACATGCTGCTTAAACACCTCCAGGGACAGTGATTCTACCACAGCCCTGGTGTGGCAGTCTGAGCTAGTCTGGCAATTTTATGATAGGAGGTAATTTCAACGCTGGGCAGACCATTCTAATATTTGAGAACCCTCTCTGTAAATCACACAGAATCAAGCAGGTTGGAAGAGATCTCCAAGATCACCAGGCCAAACCAACCACCCAACACTATCTAATCAACTAAACTATGGCACTAAGTGCCTCATCCAGGCTTTTCTTAAACACCTCCAGGCATGGTGACTCCACCACATCCCTGGGCAGCACATTCCAATGGGTTCTTTCTGGGAAGAACTTCTTCCTAACATCCAGCCTAAACTTCCCCCTGGCACAGATTGAGACTGTGTTCTCTTGTTCTGGTGCTGGTTAATGGGGCAAAGACACCAAACCTCACCTGGCTACAACCTCCCTTCAGGTAGTTGTAGAGAGCAAGAAGGTCTCCCCTGAGCCTCCTCTTCTCCAGGCTAAACAACACCAGCTCCCTCAGCCTCTCCTTATAGGCCTTGTGTCCCAGGCCCCTTCCCAGCTTTGTTGCCCTTCTCTGGACAGCTTCCAGCAACTCAACATCTTTCCTAAACTGAGAGCCCAGAACTGGACACAGGACTCAAGGTGTGGCCTAACCAGTGTAGTGTACAGGGGCAGAATGACCTCCCTGCTCCTGCTGGCCACATTGTTCCTGATACAGGCCAGGATGCCGTTTGCCCTCTTGGCCACCTAGGCACACTGCTGGCTCATGTTCAGCCTACTATCAACCACTACCCTCAGGTCCCTCTCTGCCTGGCCTCTCTCCAGCCACTCTGACCCCAGCCTGTAGCACTGCATGGGGTTGTTGTGGCCAGAGTGTAGAAGCCAGCACTCAGACGTGCCTGAACTTCCCCTGGTGCAGCTTGAAAGCCTTTCCTCTAGTTTCAACCCCCAGCTGCTCCCACCCCGGGAGGGAGCCGCTGCTGCCCATCCCGACTCACGTGTCGCTCCAGGGGCCGTTCCACTCCCGCTCGCCCCAGGGGTTGCGCATGCGGATCATGTCCAGCTTCTCTGACTTGAAGAAGGACAGGAGGCCGTGGCCCAGGCGGACCTTCCGCACGTCGGTCACAGCATACGCGTGGCCCTTCACCAGCCCGCAGGCCAGCCGGGCCTCCATGTCAGCTGCCGACGTGGCCTGCCAGGGGGAGACACATAGCATCACAGAATCAACGGGGTTGGAAGAGACCTCCAGATCATCAAGGCCAAACAATCAACCAATCCTAACTAATCAACCAGGCCACGGCACCAAGTGCCTCATCCCGGTTTTTCTGAAACACCTCCAGGGACGCTGACCTCACCACCCCCTGGGCAGCCCATTCCAATGGCCAATCTCTCTTTCTGGGAAGAACTTCATTCTAAGATCAAGCCTAAACAGCTTGAGGCTGTGTCCTCTTGTTTTGCTGGTGGTTGCATGGGAAAAGAGACTAACCCCCACCTGGCTACAACATCCCTTCAGGTAGTTGTAGAGAGCAAGAAGGTCTCCCCTGAGCCTCCTCTTCTCCAGGCTAAACAACACCAGCTCCCTCATCCTCTCCTCATAGGTCTGTGCTCCAGATAGAGCTTAGACCACTGTAGCAGGGACTGGGGGAAAAAAAGGAGCTCAGATATCCACATTTCTCTAAGTCAAACTGGGAAAGCATCAATGATCAGGGAGAGAGCCTCCTCAGACAGATCCGATGCCTCAGCAGGTGCTAGATCCTGCCTTGCCTTCATCTGCTGCATGAGGTCTCTCAGCTCCCATACTGTCAACATTTAAAGCTCTCTCTGCTGGTTATAATGGGAGATCAGGCACTCAGTGTTTGTAGAAATCACAGAAACATTCAGGTTGGAAAAGACCCTCAGGATCACCATGTCCAACCAATAACCCTACTCTACAAAGTTCACCCCTAAACCATATCCCCAAGCACCGCATCCACTGCATCCACTGTCCATGTGCAGACACCAAAATGCTCTTCTCTGGAAGTGAATCCTCTCCTGAGATGAATCTAAGCTCCTGGACATAGCAACGAGGAATAAAGAGGACTGCCATTCAGATTTGAATCCCTTTGCCATTCATGGGAAGAACTAGGAACCCTTGGCTATAATTTATCCAATCTAGTCTAGAGGTCTCCAACAGTCTAAGATGCATTCTATCCCCTTGACACCGTAACCAGAGAACCATTTAATGTCGGAAGAGACTTTTGAGATCAAGTCCAGCCTTGGTTAGGCCACATCTTGAGTACTGTGTCCAGTTCTGGGCCCCTCAGTTTAAGAAGGACATGGAAACACTTGAAGGTGTCCAGAGAAGGGCAAGGAGGCTGGGGAGAGGCCTTGAGCACAGCCCTGTGAGGAGAGGCTGAGGAAGATGGGATTGTTTAGCCTGGAGAAGAGGAGGCTGAGGGGAGACCTCATTGCTCTCTACAACTACCTGAAGGGTGGTTGTAGCCAGGAAGGGGTTGGTCTCTTCTCTCTAGCAACCAGCACCAGAACAAGAGGACACAGTCTCCAGCTGCACCAGGGGAGGTTTAGGCTGGAGGTGAGGAGAAAGTTCTTCACTGAGAGAGTCATTCGTTATTGGGATGTGCTGCCCAGGGAGGTGGTGGAGTCACTGTCCCTAGAAGTGTTCAAGAGGAGACTGGACATGGCACTTGGTGCTATGGTTAGGTCATGGGATCTGTGGTGACAGGTTGGACTCGATGAGTTTTGAGGTCTCTTCCAACCTTGGTGATACTGTGATACTGTGATACTCTTGCCCAGACCTCTCAATCCCACCACTGCTGCTAACTCACTGCCACTAAACCATGTTCCTAAGCACAAGATCCATGTGCTTATTATAAATACCTCCAGGGGTGGTGACCCCACCACATCCCCAAGCAGTGGTGGAGCCATACAGGCAATGTTGCTTACCTTGATGGAACAGCTGATGAGGCCTCCTCGGTTGTGTACCTTCAACACACGCTCAAAGAGAAGATTTCTCTTGGCTTCATCAGCAATGTAGTCCCCTTCAGTCAGGTCAATAGGTTCAGAAACCCCACCAGTAAAGTCTACCAGGGCATCAGCTGTGTTCCCTCCATCCAGGGCCTCATAACAGCCTGACAGCCTGGAAAAGGATGACAGGAATGGCACACCAACATTGGCTTGGCACTTTAAGGGGGTCTAGGACAGTTCTTGGGACAGCCTGGGGAACAGAAATTTGTTATGAAACTTTCAGGAGATGAGGAGGTGAAAAAAGAAGATCCATGCTGCTTGATGTCACAGGACCAAGTAAAGGGAACTTGAAAACTTTTTGACAGGGATTACTTAAACAAATGTGGAGTTGGAGAATATTTTGCTTTGAGGCCAAATTAAGGCTAGAGAAAGGTGTTGTGGTTTTTTTTTCCCCCTCATAAAATCAAAGAATTATAAAACAATCTAGTTTGGAAAATACCTTAAAGATCATCAAGTGTCCAGAGAAGGGCCATGAGGATGATCACAGGGCTGGAGCACCTCTCCCCTATGAAGACAGACTGAGAGTTGGGGCTGTTCAGTCTGGAGAGAAGGCTCCAAAAAGATCTCACTGTAGCCTTCCAGTATCTGAAGGGGGTCTACAAGAAAGCTGGTAAGGGACTTTTTAGGATGTCAGGTAATGATAGGACTAGGGGGAATGGATCCAAGATGGAGGAGGGTAGATTTAGATTAGATGTTAGGAAGAAGTTCTTCCCCATGAGAATGGGGAGACATTGGAACAGATTACTCATAGAGGTGGTAGAAACCCCATCCCTGGAAGTTTTTAAGGCCAGGCCGGATGTGGCCCTGGGCAACCTGATCTAGTGGAAAGTGGTCCTGCTCATGGCAGGAGGGCTGGAACTAGATGATCCTTGAGGTCCCTTCCAACCCTGATGATTGATTCTGTGACTCTAAGTCAAAGTGCTAACACAGCAGTGCCCAGTCTACCCCTAAACCATGCCACTAAGCACAGCATCCACAAATCTTTGTCTGTTTGTGGTATGTCCTACTCCTCCCCAGCAAAGCTGTTGTTTCCACTGGTACAAATCAGCTCATGAATGAACAGAGAGGAAACCACAGGTTCTCAGGTCATCCTGGATACATACTTGGCATAAGCTTTTTCCACCAAGGCACACCAGAACTCATTCTTGGAGTTGGAATGGCAGTAGATGAGCTGGTTGTGGAGTGTGGGCAGGCGGTCATCTATCACCACGTCCAGCCACTGACCAAAGCGCCAGAACTGGAAGTGGAAGATCCCTGCGTAGATCTCAGGTTTCTCAGGATTCCACTCCTGTTCCTTCCAGTCTGGAATGACCTGTAAGAGAGGAACCACAGAATTAACCAAGTTGGAAAACACCTTTGAGATCATCAAGTCCCTCCTATCACCCAACACCATCTAATCAACTAAACCATGGCACCAAGTGCCCCATCCAGTCTCTTCTTAAACACCTCCAGTGATGGTGACTCCACCACCTCCCTGGGCAGCACATTCCAATGGCCAATCTCTCTTTCTGGGAAGAACTTCTTCCTAACACCCAGCCTAAACCTCCCCTGGCACAGCTTGAGACTGTGTCCTTTTGTTCTGGTGCTGGCAGTCTGGGAGAAGAGACCAACCCTCACTTGGCTACAACCTCCCTTCAAGTAGCTGTAGAGAGCAATAAGGTCTTCACCTGAGCCTCCTCTTCTCCAGGCCAAATAACCCCAGCTTCCCCAGCCTCTCTTCACAGGGCTTGTGTCCCAGACCCATCACCAGCTTTGTTGCCTTTTTTCTGAACATGTTCCAGCATCTCAACATCCTTCCTAAACTGAGGGGCCCAGAACTGGACACAGGACTCAAGGTGTGGCCTAAACAATGCTGAGTACAGGGGGAGAATGATTTCCCTGCTCCTGCTGGCCACACTGCTCCTGATGCAGGCCAGGATGCCATTGGCCTTCTTGGCCACCTGGGCACACTGCAGGCTCATATTCAGCCTACTATCAACCAGTACCTCTAGTTTATTCCCTTTTTTTGCTGAGTTTTGACTCTCATCCCAGAGCTAATGCAGACATTTTCAAAGACAAGGAATAGAGATGGACTTGCTAACAGCCTGTTGTGGTCAGTAGTTGGATCTGGTTCCTTCAATGCAGGCTAGATTAATATGTGCTGGAAAAGCATAGGATAGGATAGGATAGGATAGGATAGGATAGGATAGGATAGGATAGGATAGGATAGGATAGGATAGGATAGGATAGGATAGGATAGGATAGGATAGGATAGGATAGGATAGGATAGGATAGAATTAACCAGGTTTGACTTCATTGCACCTTGGAAGATAGAGCTGAAGCTTCTTCTCCTCATTCTTGGACATCTGCTGCCACCTACTGCTGTAAGCAGGCTATTGGAGTATGAGAGTCTTTGGTCTCACCAGGCAAGGTTAATTTTTTGACCACAATTTTAGTGCCAGCAGGGTAGCTCTTTGAAAGGGCACCTTCTTTGATTCTCTCCTGGTGTGACTTGACTGGCCCAAGAGCATTCATCTACCTGGTGGCAATGAACAGGGACCAGACACCCTGCATGTATCTACTCTGCTAAAGCAAGAAGGGAGAAGTGATATCCCCATCCCCACAAGATCTCCTTTCATCCCTGTCAAGAGCTAGCACACTCATCCAAGTAACCACACCAAAAAAAAAGGAGTTAAAAAAAAAAGGAAAGAAGGACCTGAGGTGAAAGAAATCTGAGGACACCTGAGGTAATGCAGGTTTGGTGGCACTGCCATCTGCACTGCCAGTGGGACAGGCACAAGCAAAGGGTTAACTACCAAAGTCCACAGTTTTTCATGGCTGCAGGCACCACCAGCTTTGCTTTGCATGGAAAAATCCACCCAACAGCTAGGAGAGAAATGGACACAGCCACACACAGATTCCTACAGCTAGGAGGATCAGCATTTTGTTGAGAACCAGGACACAGAGGCACACAGCAGGGAACTGCCCCACCACAGCTTAGCTTTTGCTGAGGGTGAAGGAACCATGGTTTTCCTTTATGGCCAAGGTGGGCTGTGAGGCCCTGTGCAGGTAATGTTGTTGATAGTTGACAAGTACTGAGCAGGTCAGCTGCAGTAATGTGACCAAATGTCCACACCTTTGCTCCTTTCCTTACCTGCTCCCAAAGCACCATGACCTAAGTAAGGAAAACCCCAATGTGCCCATGGGGACAATTATATTCCAATACATGAAATGATCATTCTCCTGGGGTGAGATAGGACAGGACACAGCTACACTGCAGGGAAAGAGGCTCCTGAGAAGGTCTTGGGCCCCTGCACTGTGCCTTGGCCCCTGTCCAGCTGGCAGGGCCTTTTGCTTTTTTTTCCTGTCTGTCATCATGAAGCTCTAACCCTGCAGAGACAGCTCTCTGGAGAGCCTCCTGACTCCTTAGCTACCAGCAATGATCCAGCCCAGAGCTGTTATTGCTCCTACACTGAAATATTAATGATGACATCAGGCCTTATGAGCTTACTGGCACTCCTGATTCATCTGGATCAATAGAGGCAGAACAGACAGAGCCATGAAGAAGAGCCTCCTTTGGAGGGTTTGGTGTTCTCCAGAAGTGCTGACCATGATGCCCCAGACTCCCTCTGGGAGAGTGCCAGGAAAGGCCAGACAGCCCTCCATCAGTCCCCATCGATCCCCTCCTGGCTGGAGCTCATCCTAATGAATTGTCATCGAGGGCTATTGTGCTAATCAACTTGCTATTAATGTGGGCTTAGAAATGATTAGGGCATTGATTAGAGGCAGCCTGTCAGCCAGGGCTGGTGGCAACAGTTCCAGCTGGCTGGCTCTGAGACTTGTCAATGCTGTGAGTGGTGGCAGGAGATACCGGTCCCCACCATCCTTCTCCATCCTTTCATTTGGGGACAGTGCTGAATTGCAGAATCATAGAATTGTTAAGGCTGGAAGAGACCTTTGAGATCATCAAGTCCAAGTGCTTGCCTAAAGCTCACAATCCCACTGCTACTGCTAAGTCACTGCCACTAAAGCATGGCACCACATCCATGTGTCTTCTAAATATCTCCAAGGATGGTGACTCCACCACCTCCCTGGGCAGCTTGTTCCAATGCCTGGTGACCCTTTCTGTGAAGAAATTTTTCCTAATATCCAACCTGAACCTTCCTGGCACAGCTTGAGCCCATTTGCTCATTGTGTCATTTGTTGCATGTGAGAAGAGACTGACCCCTACTTAGTTCCAACCTCTTTTGAGGTCATAGAGGGCAATCAAGTCTCCCCTCAGCCTTCTCTTCTGAGGAATGAACAGCCCCAGTTCCCTCAGCCTCTCCTCTCATAACATGTGTTCAACGCCCTGCACCAGCTTAGCTGCTCTTCTCTGGACATGCTCCAGCACTTAAATGTTCTTCTTGTAGTGAGGGGCCCCAACCCAAATCCAGTACTGAAAACACTCTCTGGTGGTGAAAGCAGCAAAAGAGTATCAAGAAGCAAAAGAAGTAAGCCCTGGTTGTGTTTCTACATAACCCACAGAGAAACAAGAGAAACCTGTTCTGCTTTTTCACAGAATTAACCAGGTTGGAAAAGACCTCAGAGATCATCAAGTCCAACCTATTACCTAATACCTAACACCTCCTGACAATTAAACCATGGCTCCAAGTGCCACATCCAAGCCCTTGTTGAACATCTCCAGGGATGGTGACTCCACCACCTCCCTGGGCAGCACATCCCAACGGCCAATTACTCTGTCTGGGAAGAACTTTCTCCTCACCTCAAGCCTAAACTTCCCCTGGTACAGCTTGAGACTGTGTCCTCTTGTTCTGTGACAGGTTGCCTGGGAGAAGAGACCAACCTCCACCTGTCTACAACCTCCTTTGAGGTAGTTGTAGACAGCAATAAAGTCTCCCCTGAGCCTCTTCTTCTCCAGGCTAAACACCCCCAGCTCCCTCAGCCTCTCCTCACAAGCCTCTCCCCAGCCTTGTTGCCCTTCTCTGGACACGTTCAAGTGTCTCAATGTCCTTCTTAAACTGAGGGGCCCAGAACTGGACACAGTACCCAAGGTGTGGCCTAACCAGTGCTGACTACAGGGCAGAATGACTTCCCTGCTCCTGCTGGCCACGCTATTCCTGATTCAGGCCAGGATGCCATGAGCCTTCTTGGCCACCTGGGCACACTTGCTGAGGGGTTCCCAAAATCTGAAGCTGTAGCACCCTTTAGTGGGACACATTTAGAGTGACAGTCCTAAAAGACAGGTAAATTGAATTCCAGGAACACCAGGTTCATTTCCCCAAGCTGGCTTAGGGCTTTGCTCATTTCTCTTAAGAGGAAAGGCATCTGTGACTAGAGAAATGTCCCTGCTTAGATGGAGGAATTGGTAAACACTGGTTCCCCTAAGCAGGGGCTCCTCCACTGGGAACTTGCCAGGTCAGGAAGGGGAAAGTGAGACCCAGCTGTGCCAGTCTGGTACAGACAGCGATGAAGCTCCCCTGGGAGATGGGACAGAGTGGTGTTTCTGAAGGCCTTTATGAGAGACTGAAACTGCAGGGAAAGTTTCAGTACTGATATAAAGAAGCTCATCTTCCCACTGGCAGAGAGAGGCCGAACCACCCCATTTCACCCCCAACCTTGATGGAAAAGAGGATCCACCTGAAGATCATTTCCCCTTTTCTGCCCAACTTCAAACCTCTCTCCAAACCACACAAAGTGCTAAATTTCTCTATTAAGCCTTTCACATGATGAGAAAAGAAGGTCTATGTCTATTTTACTTTTTCTGGAGGTTAAAAGATGCTCAAAAATACCAACAAGTTGAAAATCAGTGGGTGCTGCTTTACTGGGGAAGCTTCCAAAAAGAGCATGAAGAAGACACACACAGCTTCAGTCCTTAAGGGGAACCCACTTGAGCAGGCTTTTATTTACTGTGGTACAGCGACACCCAATGAGGTATCTCCAGCGAGAGCTCTACCCCACCAAGCAACAACATAGCAAAGGTATATTGTGAGACTTAGAATGAGAAATCCCTTTGGCAGAAGCTCCTGTTATTGGATCTAATGTGGTTTGACCTAAAGTGGGTTGGGCTCACAGTGGGTCCATGCTATGGCCAAGCAGGGATGCATTCAGTTTTACCTCTCCTCACTGACTTGAGCATTTCTTGGGGTCTAAACCAAGACATAGAATCATAGAATGGTAGAGGTTGGAGATCATCGAGTCCTCCAGAGATCACTGAGTCCAACACCCCTGCCAAAGCAGGATCACATAGGGCAGGTCACTCATGAACACATCCAGATGGGTCTTGAAAGTCTCTAGAGAAGGAGGCTCCACAATCTCTCTGGGCAGCCTGTTCCAGTGCTCTGTCACCCTCAAAGAAGCTTCTCCTCATGTTGAGGTGGAACATCCTCTGTTCCAGTTTGTATCTGTGCCCTCATCCTCACAAGGCACAAGTGAAAAGAGCCTGGCACCTTCTTCTTCAACACCCACCCTTAAGATGTTTATAAACTTTAGTAAGATCTCCTCTTAGTCTTCTCTACTCCAGACTAAACAGCCCCAGGTCTCTCAGCCTTTCCTCATCAGATGTTCCAGTCCCTTCATCATCCTTGTTGTCCTTCATCAGACACTCTAGTACATCCCTGTCCCTCTCGAACTGGAGAGCTCAGAACTGGATACAATACTCCAGATGTTGTCTAACTAGGGCAGAGGAGAGGGAGAGGAGAACCTCCCTTGACCTGCTGGCCATCGTCCTCATGGCCATCCACTGACTTTCTCCAGTAGTTCCTTATCTCTTTTGAAATGGAGAGCCCACACCTGGACACACTCCAGATGTGGTCTCACCAGGGCAGAGTAGAGGGGAAGGAGACCTTCCCTTGACCTTCTTGGCCACACTCTTATTAAAGTAGCCCAATTTCTCTGTCAGTGCCTACGACATGCCTGTATGACACTGTGGTTGCAGAGCTTTGGTTGTGAAGTCTGCTTTTCTGAAGGCTTTGAAGAAGAGGTTGAACTTCCAGGGGGATGATCTGCACAGGTCAACAGGTCATGGGCACAAAGTCACCTTGTCCATCACTGACCTCTTCTTACACATCTCAGGAAAATCTCAGGCCATACCCTGAGGAATGCTCAGCCACATCTGAGTGCAGTTACAGTAATACTTGACTCTTCCCTTCTCCTTCACCAAAAAGTGAAGGGTACTTTGGTGGAGAAGACAGAAATGTCTTTTCAAAGTAGCTTTCACTTCTTGGAGGAGGAAGAGGGAACATCCAAAGGTAGTCATTTATTCACAATTGTGGGACAAGCCAGGCATGAAACTATCTCCTGCTCCTAAGGAGCAAAGGTAGCACCTCCCTTCCCTGCTAGGTACTGCTTTGCAGGGACAACAACAGCAGATTCCTGCTCCATGGTCGGCAAAGTGCTCTGCAGCCTCATGGATCTCTATAGATGCTCCAAAAGAAATATATTTATGGGCGTTTTAAGGCCATGACAATGCACAAATTGCTTTGGCTGCAGAGGACTTATTGCTGGCTCAGACCTACAGCCTGCTCTGAGCTGCTGGCTCACTTGCACACCTGCTCCAACCCAGCTCAGGACCACCAATCTCCTGGTAGCACAACATGAACAACATGCTGGAGCACACCTCCCAGAGGGACCCCCAGCAAGAAATGGTGGTGGTCCAACTTCCTTGCACCAGTTTGTCCAGTGGCTTTGCAAGCTGCAGACCACCACGTGTCCAAATGTGCTTCAGCTTCTTGGCAAGGTGATCCTCTGCGGGACAGGTCTTCAGAGACGCTAAGCAGTCACAGCCACAGCAGCCTGAAAGCACTCAGCATCCTTGCAAGGAGAAGCACTCCAACACCAATGAGCCTCCCCTTTTCAACAGCTAGGAAGGAAACTGGAAGCCAAAGGCTTTCTCCAGGCTGTCTCTCTTGTTTCTAGTATGGCAACTCCTTATTCTCCCATTGTGCTGTTGGGATGCAGCAGCCACAGTTGGAGGGCTTAGGGCAGCCAACAAGACCCTGCACCAGTCAGACCCGGTGAATCCCTGCTGAGTTCACAAGCAAGCAGTCTTCTACTCTAGACAAAGAAAGCAGCAAGCTCATGGACACCTTCTCCTCATCAGAGGACAGCACAAATAGGGAATGTTTCACAGGGCTGAGAGGCTCCAGAAGTGCCAAGCTGTTGCCTTTTTTTGTGATGCTGCCCCTCACAGAAGAAAAATAATAAAGCAGCGGGTAGAAACTGAACCAAAAACTGAACTGAGAGAAAGAAAATCAAAGACAGGAGCACAGCTGGAGCAAGGGCTGAGCAAGGGGAGCTCAAGCTTTAAAAACAATGGAGGCCTTCAGCTGAGCTGGCTCCAGGCCCTCGGTGAAAGCCAGGAGGAAATACATCACCTTGCGGATCCGGGCCAGCTCCGCCACCCGCTCCCCAAACTCCTGCGCATCTGCCTCGTTGCACTCCACCTCCCTGGCCCCTGGCTTCTTCCAGAAGATGCCTGCTGGCTCCAGCAGCTGCCGGTTCATCAGGTGGGTGAGGTCAGGAGTCCAGTGCTGGGAGGTGCCTGTCACTGTGACCTTCCCAGGTCCATCCAGCTGGATGTCCCAGCGGAGGAAGCGCAGGCTGTCCTGCCGGCTGAAATCCACCCTGTAGATGTGCTCGTGGGCTTGCAGCAGCTTCTCACCATCCTGGGGCCTCAGGTTCTTTTGCTGCAGGCTCTGGAAGCGCAGCCTCATGCAGCGGGTGAGTTGGTCGTCATGGGTGAAAGGCAGCTTGAGCAGCCCTGCCTCGGCTGCCATCGCCTGCGCTGCTCCTCCGTGAGCTTCCTCAGCAACCTTTGCCTCTCAGACAGGACAGGCAGGGGGAAAAAGCCACCGAGCCCCTGGAGCTGGTGCCCCCTCTCTACGGTACCCAGCAGTGCTAGGCAACCGGGGCTGGTGACGCAAAACCCCCTTCGGGGCTTCCTCTGGGTGCCCTCCTGACTTGTTTGCAGATTAGGAACTGCTGGTGCTGGCGGGCAGGATAATCTATAGGGAAGGGCTGTCTGATGTCAGCCTCCCTGGCAACCTCCCTGACAACCGTGCAACCATGGCTCATTATCCCAAAATGAAGGCGCGGAGCTAGGGATGCCATGCCACAGGTCTGGGTGGCAGTGGCTTCCTCTGAGTGCAGGCTTATGGGAGAATTCAGGCTGCAAGGAGACTCTAGAGGAGTCTGATCCAACCTGCTGCACAAAGCAGGACTTCCTTCGCGGTTAAATCAGGTTGCTTGGGCTGTTGTCCAGTTCCTGTTTGAGTATCTCTGTGGATGGAGATCCCACAGCATCTCTGGGAGCCTGTTCCAGTGTCTGACCATGCTCATGCTGGAGATAAGCTGCAGATTGTGCTGTTGGCTTCTGTCCTGGGACTGTGCATTTCCAGCAAGAGTCTGGCTCTGTCTTGTTGCCCACCCTCCCATTAGGTAGCTGCAGATGGTAATAAACTTCAGCTCCCCTCCTCCTGGTTGCACAAATCCATTTCTCTCAGCTTTTTCTCACATGTCCTGTGCTCCAGACCATCTTGGTGGCCTCAGTCTGACACTGTCACTTCAGTCTGACACTATCTTCTTCTGGGGACTCCAAAACAGCTCCCAGAAGGGCATTAACACACCAGACAGAGGGAAAGAATAATTTACCTCACCCTGTTGGCTGCACCCTGTTTTAGTCTGGCCCCATGTGTGCTTGGCCTTCATCTCTGTAACGGCATGTGCTTGACTCACAGTCAACTTGTCAATCAGGACTCCACACATGCTAAATGGGAAGTAGGGAGATGGGGGGAGCCTTGGGGTATGGTGGAAGAGATCATGTGAATAAAATCATCTCTGGGGATGGAATCACAGAATTGGTCCAACCGTTAACTGGACACTTCCAAGTTCACTGTTAACCCATGTACCTCAGCACCATGTCTACATGTCTTTAAAACACCTTCAGGGGTATGATTCAACCACCACCCTGGGCAACCTGTTCCAGGGCTTGACTACCCTTCCTGTGAAGAATTTTTTCCTAATATCCAATCTAAACCTCCCCTTGTGCAGCTTGAGGCTGCTTCCTCTCGTTCCATCACTTGATACTAGGAAGAAGATGCCAACACCCACATCACTACAACCTCCTTTCAGGTAGTTGTAGGAAGTAAGAAGGTCTCCTCTCAGCCTCCTTTTCTCCAGACTAAACAACCCCTGCTTTCCCAGCCACTCCTCATAGGACATTTCTCTGGATCCTTCACCAGCTTTGCTGCCTTGGACCTGCTCCAGCACCTCAGTGTCTTTCTTGTAGTGAGAGCCCATACACAGGGATGTGCTTGTCCATTCTATCCCTTGAAGACATTGCCCACACTTGAGACAGCTTAACTGTGTGGAGTGGAGAAGAGAGTATGCAGAGCTTAAGTTAAATCTGGTGTAAATTTGGGTTACCTTTTGTAGGAGCAATGAGAGACCTAGGCTAAGATCCCTGTTCAGCTCCTTCCAGACTGATTACTCTGAATCAGAGATGCTTTTGGGTTTTTTTTCTTATGACAGTTTCTAAACCTAGTGTTTGCTGCTTTGTCTGTCCTCTCAGTTGTTGCTTGCACCAACACATTGGCCAGGCAGGAGCAGAGATTTTTCCTGCAGGCACTGGATCCTATGTGTGTAGACACCCAAGGGCCAAGGAGCAGCAGGTACCTCCATCAAGGTTATCACAACTGCACATGGAACCATATCGAGGACCAAGAGCCCCATTATTCCTAGGCCAGTTAAGGATTCTGACATCTTCTGTGATTCTGTGACCATGCTGGAACATGTCCAGAGAAGGGCCATGAGAATGAGCAGGGGGCTGCAGCTCCTCTGCTGTGAGGACAGGCTGAGGGAGTTGGGGTTGTTCAGTTTGGAGAAGAGAAGGCTCTGAGGAAACCTTATTGTGGCCTTCCAATATGTGAAAGAGGCCTACAAGAAAGATGGTGAGGGACTTCTTAGGGTGTCAGGTAGTGATAGGAGTAGGGGGAATGGATCCAAGCTAGAGGAGGGGAGATTTATGTTAGATGTTAGGAAGAAGTTCTTCCCCATGAGGGTGGTGAGATACTGGCACAGGTTGCCCAGGGAGGTGGTGGAAGCCTCATCCCTGGAGGTTTTTAAGGCCAGGCTGGATGTGGCTCTGAGCAACCTGCTCTAGTATAAGGTACCCCTGGCTGTGGCAGGGGGGGTTGGAACTGGATGATCCTTGGGGTCCTTTCCAACCATGACAATTCTGTGTGATTCTGTGACCATGCTCTAATTCCAGCACAGCCAGAAGAGCAGGAGTCTTTTTGGACTAAGGGCTTCATTTGTTCATTTGATATCTCCCCTTTTGCTTTAAAAGTTGCTGCTGCAGATTAGCGCTATGGTTACTCCTTGCAATTTATCACAAGCTCTCAAAGCACCTTGCAAAGGAGGTGCAAAAGTCTCATTTAATTCAGAGGTCTCCAAAAGGAGAAGTGTGCTAAAGCAGTCTGACCAGAGTACTGTAGTGACCATCACAGCAAACTGACCATCACTGGAAGGGAATGCTGGGGTGAAGACTGCATCTTATGCTTCTGCCAGAAAACAAACCTTTCAGAAAGAAAGAGGCAGGTAAAGAAGAGCCTCTGAGACTTCAGTGCACGGAAAACGAGGAGCCACAAATCCCCCAGCCAAATTGCCAAGGGAGTAAAAGCAATGCCATTGGCAAGCTGAAATAATGAGGTGTCCAAAGGGACCTGGCTTCAGCTGGGTTGGCATTTCCCAGGGCAGGGCTGGAAGTGAATGGTGAGGAGGGGAGACAGCTCACCTGCTCACCCTTGGGAGAGGCAGAGGAACAAGCTAAACAACCCTTTGCACCACATCTGAGAGCCACAACAGTCACCACAGCCACCATGAGGAGGAAACTTTTCTGCTTGTCCAAAGCCAGCAACATCTATCCTGTTCCCACATGAAGCAAAACTGTGATTTTAACAGCAAATGGAGATGCCACAATAAGTTCCTGTGCACAGTGCTCATGATCAAGAAACCCCCAAGCAGCAGAGGCTGGAAGTACCCAGCACACAGAGCAGATGCAAAGGTGTGGAGTTGAAGAAACCCTTTAGGCTTTGTTGCAGTAGGAGCCTGTGGGTGAAGCAGGTGATGGTGTCTGCACACACTGTAGGACTTTGGTGGCTGCCTTCTGCAGTAAAAGTCTAGGAAAAGGTTCTTGCAGCTTGCTGGTTTCTTGTCCTACAATGAGACACCAGGGACTGAAGCCCATGTTTGTCTTGGCTTTCATAGCACTGCCTTCTTTTGTAGCTGAGGACATGGCTAATGATGGACACAGGCTGTCCAAGGATGTGGCACTAAAGACCTCTTTTTCCTCCGTACCTCTGTGGTTGCTCCCCAGGTCTGCAGTCTCCTGCTGTGGTGCAGCTTCCTGGTGGCTTTCTGGCCCCCAGTTCCTCTGCACCCAACATTTAGAGGAGCACTGCAACATGGTGTAATCCAGACATGAGACATGCCAAGGATGGATGCTTTGGGGAAGCAGAGAGATGGGAGAGACACCAATACCCTCAAATCACTCTACCTGTCCCAGCACAAGGTGTCTCATGGCCAAGGTGGGCAAACACCAGGCAAAGAGAGGTAAAACCATGGGAGCCAGAGAAATGGATCAAATGTTGCAGCTGAGCATCCTGATTTTTGTTGTTCTTGGGTTTTAGGTTATTTTGGAGTGGGGAGGGTTGGATTTGGGATCTGGAGGACAGGATGGGACTTTATCCACTTGCTTAAGGAAAAACTGGCCAAGGGTTTGCCTTGAGTGTGATGTGAGTGCAGCTGTGATGACTAATTCTCCTTGAAAGACAGTCCTTTAAGGGAGGTTTTGCACATGAACAGTTTTTCAGGACCTGAAGTATCCCTGAAGAACCAGCCTCTGAGCTGGACAAACACAATGCAGAGCCAAGGTGTTGAAGCCAGGCTTTCCTCTGGCACAGGGAACCACTTACCTTCTGCCAGAGAGACTCCCGGGATGCCAGGGAGGAGCAGGCAGCCACAAACCAGCAGTTCCCAACCTGGCCCTGGTGTAAGTCATGGGAGCTGATGCCATCCACAAAGAGATGTGGATCATCACAGATTTCCTGTGGGACAAGAGGAAAAAAGAGACATTGGGTAAGCAAAAAGAACAGGAAGTCAGGAGCAAAGCTGCTGCTTCTCTTCCTCAAGCTTCATTTAAATTCCACCTACAGCTTTCTGCTGGCCTCATCCATCACTGGTGGCAGGAGAACTTTGTCCTGCTTTGTGCTCTCACCAGGACATGGGCAGTATCACTGCTGAAGCCACACCAGTCCTCCTCTGTACTCTATTCTATCATCAGCACAGCCTTGCTGTAATTATCCCTGGTGGTGATGTTTTCAGACCATTACAGACCTAGTGACCCATCCCCTCTTCTAAGACCACTCTTCATCATTTCTCATAAGCCCTTCAGCCCTCTCTAGTCTGTGACTGATTTATAAGCTTCTCATAGAGCCACAGAGAGGTTTGGAGGGACCTTAAAGGTCATCTAGCCCCAAATCCCCTGCCCACCATCAGTTTGCTCCAAGCCCCATCCCACCTGGCCTTGAACACTTTCAAGGATGGGGCTTCCACAACCTCTCCGGGCAACTTCAGCGCAAAGAATTCCTTCTCAATATCTAATTTGAATCTACCCTCTGTCAGTTGGCGATCATTACTTCTCATCCTATCACTACACTGCCTAAAAAGAGCCCCTCCTCATCTTTCCTGTAGGTCCCCTTGAAGGCTGCTACAGGTTCTCCCCAGGGCCTTCTCTTCTCCAGGCTGAACAACCCCAGCTCTCTCAGCCTGTCCTCACAGGGGACATGTTTCAGCCCCCTGATCACCTTCATGCCCCTTCTCTGGACCTGCTCCAACAGGTCCATGTCTTCTTTATGCTGCAGGCCCCAGACCTGGATCTGGCACTGAAGGTGAGGTATCACCAGAGTGGAGCAGAGGGGGAGAATCACCTCCCTCATCTTGCTGCCCACACTGCTGTGGATACAGCCTGGGATGCAGCTGGCTTTCTGGGCTGCAAATGTACATTTCTGGCTCATACTCAGCTTTTCATTCACCAGCACACCCAGTTCTTCTCCACAAGACTGCCCTCAACCCCAACATCTCCCAGCCTGCATTTGTGCTTGGCATAGTTCCCACCCAGTTAAAGGATCTTGCATTTGGCCTCCTAGAACTTTGATACTTGCACAGGCCACCTCTGAAGACTTATTTTGCCCCAAAGAGCATGAGAGCATCACTCAAACCCACTGCTTCCCAACCTGGAACTTGTGGATTCCTCCAAAAATAAAACCCTGCAGGGACAAGGGCAGGGCAGCACCAAGTATTTAGATGAAGACTCACAGTGCCTCCATCAGACAGTTCACCTAGGGAAGCTCAAGGTAGATTGAGAGCTCAGTGATGGTTGCAAGAAGCCAAGTGTCCTCACTCAGGAGGTCTGTCCTTCCAGATCCTTAGCACAGCAGATGGAGAAAATTCAGTGAGCCAAAAGCTTTGTAGCTGGGCCAGGGGGATGAAATGCTCATACTGACACCAAAACCAGCATGGTGGATTGTGCATAGGCACCATCAAGGGAGAAACTTGGGTAGGAGGCAGCTAGCAGGTAAACTCATCCTTCCAATCACTCAGGTACCAACCTCACTGCCTTTCCACTGCCCAGCTCTCCCTCTTCCTGCTCCCACTTAGAGCCTGGACAAGTAAGAGGAACAAGGCACTACTGGAGACAGTCCTACAGAGGGCCACAAAGAAGATGAGGGGACTGAAGCATCTCTTTCATGAGGAGAGGCTGAGAGACCTTTGGCTGTTTAGCCTGAGAGGGGATCATCTCAATTCTTATCAGTATCTAAAGGATCACAAGGAAGGGGCCAGACTCTTTTCAGTGGTGCCCAGTGATGGGACAAAGGACAATGTGCACAAATTGGAACTCAGGAGGTTCCACCTAAACATATGGAGAAACTTTTGTTTTTCCTTTGAGGGTGATGGAGCCCTGGATCAGGCTACCCAGAGGTTGTGGAGACTTTTTCTCTGCAGAGATTCCAAACCTGCTGGATGTAATCCTGGGAAACCTGCTGTGGGTGACCCTGCTTTAGCAGGGGAGGTGGGTATCAGATATTCTCCAGAGGTCCCTTCCAACCCCCACCAGCCTGTGATTCTGTGAGGGTGTTAAGCAAGCTTCATGTGAAACACTGCTTTTTTCTTAACAGTCCAGTCTGGAAGGTCATGTCCAGCTGGAGGCTGGGAGAGAATGAGACCAACAAAGAGCTGAAAGAATCTTCTCCCCTTTGTTATTATGTTTAATTTGAAGGGGAGAAAGGAAGGGTGGGTTTTTCCTTCTTCCCACACACCTCCCAGTTTTTCAGGCTGGCTGCACTCAGAAGAACATGTTCCCCCAAAAATCTGCAATGCCTCAATCCATAGAATCCTAGAATCTTTTGAGTTGCAAGAGACTTTTGAGATAAAGTCCAACCACTAACCCAGCACTGCCAGGTCACCACTAAACCAGATCTGTTAACACCACATCTACACAGCTTTTAAATCCCTCCAGGGATGGTGGCTCCACTACTGTTGTGGGCAGCCTGTTCCAGGCCTTGACAACCCTTTCAAGGAAGGAATTTTTCATAAGGTACAATTCACAACTGACACAACTTGAGGCTGTTTTCTCTTGTCCCATTGCTTCTTACTTGGGAGAAAAGAGCAACTCCCACCTCACTTCAACCTCATTTCAGGAAGTTGGAGAGAGTGAGAAGGTCTCCCCTCAGCTTCCTCTCTCTAGGCTGAACAATCCTTGTTCCCTCAGCTGCTGCTCATAAGATTTAGAATAGAATAGAATAGAATAGAATAGAATAGAATAGAATAGAATAGAATAGGATAGGATAGGATAGGATAGGATAGGATAGGATAGGATAGGATAGGATAGGATAGGATAGGATAGGACAGGATAGAAGAGAATAGAATAGAATAGAATAGAATAGAATAGAATAGAATAGAATAGAATAGAATAGAATAGAATAGAATAGAATAGAATAGAATAGAATAGAATAGACCAGGTTGGAAGAGACCTTCAAGATCATCGTGTCCCACCTATCATCCAACACCACCTAATCAACTAACCCATGCAACCGAGCACTCTAGCAAGTCTCCTCCTGAACACCTCCAGTGTTGGCGACTCCACCACCTCCCCGGGCAGCCCATTCCAATGGGCAATCACTCTCTCTGTGCAAAACTTCCTCCTGACCTCCAGCCTAAACCTCCCCTGGCACAGCCTGAGACTGTGTCCTCTTGTTCTGGTACTGGGTGCCTGGGAGAAGAGACCAACCCCTGCCTGGCTACAACCTCCCTTAAGGTAGTTGTAGAGAACAATAAGGTCTCCTCTGAGCCTCCTCTTCTCCAGGCTAAGCAACCCCAGCTCCCTCAGTCTCTCCTCACAGGGCTGTGTTCCAAGCCCCTCAACAACTTTGTTGCCCTTCTCTGGACTCGTTCCAGCAAGTCAACATCCTTCCTAAACTGAGGGGCCCAGAACTGGACACAGGACTCAAGGTGTGGCCTAACCAGTGCAGTGTACAGGGGCAGAATGACCTCCCTGCTCCTGCTGGCCACACTGTTCTTGATGCAGGCCAGGATGCCATTGGCCCTCTTGGCTTCCTGGGCACACTGCAGGCTCATGTTCAGCCTACCATCAACCAGCACCCCCAGGTCCCTCTCTGCCTGGCTGCTCTCCAGCCACTCTGACCCCAGCCTGTAGTACTGCATGGGGTTGTTGTGGCCAATGTGCAGCACCTGGCACTTGGATGTGTTCAATCTCATGCCCTTGGACTCTGCCCATCTGTCCAGCCTGTCCAGGTCCCTCTGCAGAGCCTCTCTACCCTCCAGCAGATCAACTCCTGCCCCCAGCTTGGTGTCGTCCACAAATTTACTGATGATGGACTCAATGTAGTTGTGATCTAGACCCTTCAACAGCTTTCTTGCCCTTCTTTGGACATGCTCCAGCACCTTCTTGTAGTGAGGAGTCCATTACAGGGAGGAACAGGAATTGCTCCTTAAACACCTCCTGCTATTGCCACCCATACCAGCCAGCACAGTACACCAAAATAATAATCTGATCTTCATCCAGACACAAACTGTGCAAGGATCAAACCTAAGAGAAAGGACTATTCCCCTCCCAGCTGTTGGTGTTGCAGGAGGTTGGGATAAGCACTAGAGGGAAGCAAGCTGACAGGCAGCAAAGGCATGAGCCGCCTGCACTTCTCATCAGCACTGAATACAGGCAGGGCTGGGAGAGGAGCAGGGGGGGTTCACTCCTGTTTCATACCACTGAGGAAGCACCCAGCAGCAGGGGATGCATCCATCCTGTCTGTCTGCAAGATCAGAGCTAAGAGACCCTATTCTGGGGGGCTGAGGCACCTTTTTTCACAGAATCACAAAAGGCTTTAGGCTGCAAGGGACCTTTAAATGTCACCTAGTCCACGCCTCCTGCAGTCAGCAGGGACACCTTCAACTAGATCAGGTTGCTCAGAGCCCCAAACTACCTGACCCAGAATGTTTCCATGGATGGGGCACCTACTACCTGGGCAACCTGGACCAATGCCTCATAACCTTCAGTGTAAAACAATTTTTTCCTCCTATCTAGCCTGAATCTTCCTCTTTTAGTTTCACAGAATCAGGTTGGAAAAGACCCTCAGGATCACCAAGTCCAAACAATAACCCTACTCTGCAAGGGTCACCCCTAAACCATAGCCCCAAGCACCACATATAAACCACCTTGAAACACATCCAGGGTTGGGGACTCAACCCGCTCCCTGCCCAGCACGTTCCAGAGCCTGACCACTCTTGCTGGGAAAGATGTTTTCGTACTGTCCAGTCTAAACCTACCCAGTCACAGCTTGAGGCCATTCCCTTCTGTTCTATCACTCATTACCTGTGAGAAGAGCCCAGCAGCAGCCTCTCCACATTGTCCTTTCAGGTAGTTGTAGACAGCAATGAGGTCTCCTCTCAGCCTCCTCTTTTCCAAACTAAACAGCCCCAGCTCCCTCAGTCACTCCTCATAAGATTTATGCTCCAATGGTTTCAAACCATCACCCCTTGTCCTATCACAACAGGTCCTGCTAGAAGATCTGCCCCCATCTTTCTTATTGGCCCCTTTAAGTGTTGCTAGGCCATGAGAAGGTCTCCCTAGAGCTTTCTCTTCTCCAGGCTGAACAACCCCAACTCTGCCCCATCTGAGGACCACAGCTTCCCTTTCTACCCTTGGGTAAATCTGCAGTGTACAAACCAGAGGTTGCTTGGTATTAAGAAGACAAGGAAGAAGGTGAAAGAATGAAGAATGTATCCTGCTTGGCAGAAAACAGCATAGGGTAGAGGGCAGCAGATGCTCAGGGACCTTTCCTAAGAGCAGAGCTGCCAGTTAGCTGAGATTTCCCATCACCAGGACATGATTTCCCATCACCAGCTGTGATTTCCCACCACCAGGAAAGAGTCTGCAAATTAGCCCCCTGTGGTTGCTGATTTTGACAGAGGGAAGCCCCTATGTACTCAACAAAAGAGCAGCCTGGCCAGGCAGGGCTGACAGATGCAGCTTATTAGACCCTTTTTCTCACAGACCCATGGCAGCAAGGAAGATGCCATGGCTGGAAATGCTTAGGCCAGGGCAGGTTTCTTCTTCAAAACACAATAATGCCCATTTGACTCAGCTTCTCTTCTCACTGGAACACTGCAATGGGTTGCCCAGGGGAGTGGTTGAGGCCCCATCCCTGGAGATATTTAAGGCCAGGCTTGGGAGGGCTCTGGACAACCAGATCTACTTGAGAATGTCCCTGTTTGCCACAGAGGGGCTTGGACTGGATGAGGCACTTAGTACCACGGTTTAGTTGATTAGATGGCCTTGGGTGATAGGTTGGACTGGATGATCTTGAAGATCTTTTCCAATCTGGTTAATGCTGTCAATTCTGTGAATCACTAAAGAGAAGATTGAACCTTTGGAGGTCCCTTCCAACCCAACCCATTCTATGATTCTGTGATCATGCAGATGAGTCCTTAAGGGCATATTGTTCTTGAAGAACTCATTCAAGAAGCCTTTCAGGTGCTGCAGTAGGTGTTTCCCATTCAGGTGTACACTTGGATGTGGTATTTCCAGGTGCTTTTGGCCCAGCATGGCTGTGACTGAAAGCACACACTTGCTGTACAATTTAGCGGCCCAGGGGTTTTTTAATCTCCTTCCCCCATAATGTGCAAAGCCCAGTGGCAGCTTGCAGATGGATTGGAAGTTTCCTAGGAACATGAAGGCTGCTAAATGCTACAGTCCTCTGTTGTGCCAGGGGGTGGCAGGCTCTCCCTTGACCCAGGATCTTGCATGTCTGGAGATGCATCAGGCCTTGGGGAAGCAGTGATGCTTGGCAGGAGGGTCATTCCAGCACAATATACAGGCCTGGCTGGAAGGAAACAGCACCTGAGCTCTGCCCAGTGAGCCTTCCCAAAAGTCAAATCCCAAAAGGTTCAGTGAGTCTTCCCAGGAATCCACCCTGAAGAGCAAAGAGGGGTGGCCATGCCTCCCTGCAGATAGACCAAGCAGCACCCTCCAGCCCCCGCACTGAGCTCAGTGATCCTAAGCACAGACTCATCAAATCCATGTAGTTAGAAGGAACTTAGGGACATCACAGAATCAACCAGGTTGGAAGAGACCTGCAAGACCATCAAGTCCAACTGATCACCCAAGCCTAAATAATCAACTAGACCATGGCACTAAATGCCTCATCCAATCTTTTCTCAAATACCTCCAGGGATATCAACCCCACCACCTCCCTGGGCAGCCCACTCCAATGGCCAATCACTCTGTCTAGAATTAGCTTTACTTTCCCTTTCACACCCAGCAGTGATTTATTTGCATTTTCACTACTTTCTGTTCAAGACCTGTGAACATTTTTTAAAGGCACAGCCTAAAACTACCACATCCAGTCCTCACTGAAGCTGCTGAGCCTCAGTCTAGACTGTATGGCCTTCAATCCACAGGGATGACATTCCCTGGGAGCTCTGCCAGTACTGTGGTGAGAACAAGGGACCAAGATACTGCTACAGCAAGACTGCAAAGCCTCAAGGGTTGCACGGCTGGCACCAGCACGTGCTGCAGCACCTTCAGGGTGCAAAGCACCCTGAGAGCCATCGAGCACCAGGCTCACACTCAGAGGTGGGTGATAAACTAGAGGCTAGTGGTAACTAGCTCAAGAAGATGAGCAAGGTGTTTAAAAGATGCAGAGATGTGGTGCAGAGGGATGTAGCTCAGCAGCATACTTGGTGCTACTAACTGAGCTCAATGATTTTAAAGGTCTTTTACAACCAACACAATTCTATGACTCTGTGATCCCATGGAACAGCATTGAATGTAGCTTTCCTTCTCCTGTGCACAGAGCTGGAAGAGACAAGGAGCTTCCTCTGCAGCCAGACTGAATTACAGGGCCTGGGGTTTGCAGATGCAAGGGCAGGAGAGAAGCAGAGGTACTCTGGCCATAGGAGGTCATCACCTTGTTGTCCTCTCGTCCCTCCCACGCAGCTGACCAAACCCAGGTGAGCAGTAACATTTACCCAGGGAGGCACAGCACCAAAAAGCAAACACCACGTCACGCTCCATGCACCATGACCTCGACAGAAGAGGGCAGCCCACAAATGTCTGCACCCATGCACAGCCTGGGGGCCTCCTGGGCTCAGAGCTCAGTCACCACAGAATCAGCTCAAACTGCCCCATGGCACACAAGGCTTCAGCAAACAGTCCTCTCTTTCATCCCATCACATCCTGGGGCATGACTGCTCCTAGTCTGGACAAGAAGGACATTGAGGTGGTGGAGCATGTCCAGAATACAGAATACACCAGGCTGGAAATGACCTCAGACATCATCAAGACCAACCTATCACCCAACACCATCTCATCAACTAAACCATGGCACTAAGTGCCTCATCAAGGCTGTTTTTAAACACCTCCACTGATGGTGACTCCAACACCTCCGTGGGCAGCACATTCCAATGGCCAGTCTCTCTTTCTGGGAGGAATTTTCTTCCTAACCTCCAGCCTAAACCTCCCCTGGTGCAGCTTGAGACTGTGTCCTCTCCTTGACATCCAGAGAAGATCAACAAAGGTGGTGAAGAATCTAGAGCACAGGTCATGTGAGGAGCTGCTGAGGGAACTGGGGTTGTTTAGCCTGGAGGGAAGGAGGCTGAGGAGAGACCTCACTCTCTACAGCTGGACGAAAGGAGGTGGAAGCAAGGTGGGGGTTGGTCTCCTCTCCCAAATAACAAGCAATAGGACAAGAGGAAACGGCCTCAACTTGTGCCAGAGGAGGTTTAGGGTGGATATGAGGAAAAATCTCTTCACCAAAAAGGGTTCTGAAGCCCTGGAACAGGCTGCCCAGGGCTGTCATGGAGTCACCACCCCTGAAGGGACTTGAAAGATGTACGTATGCTGCCGACAGACAGGATTTAATGGTTACATGGCAGTGTTGGGCAAATGATTTGACTTGATGATCCTAAAGGTCTTTTCCAACAAAAACTATTCTATGGTTAGAATACAATAAAATAGAATAGAATTAACCAGGTTGGAAAAGACTTTTGAGAGGATCAAGTCCAACCTATCACCCAACACCATCTAATCAACTAATCCATGGCACCAAGTGCCTCATCCAGTCTCCACTTAAAAACCTCCAGTGATGGTGACTCCACCACCTCCCTGGGCAGCCCATTCCTATGGCAAATCTCTCTTTCTATGAAGAATTTCTTCCTAACATCCAACCTAAACCTCCCCTGGCGCAGCCTGAGACTGTGTCCTCTTGTTCTGGTGCTGGCTACCTGGGAGAAGAGACCAACCCCCACCTGTCCACAACCTCCCTTAAGGTAGTTGTAGAGAGCAATAAGGTCTCCTCTGAGCCTCCTCTTCTCCAGGCTAAGCAACCCCAGCTCCCTCAGTCTCTCCTCACAGGGCTGTGTTCCAAGCCCCTCCTCAGCTTTGTTGCCCTTCTCTGGACTCGTTCCAGCAAGTCAACCTCCTTCCTAAACTGAGGGGCCCAGAACTGGACACAGGACTCAAAGTGTGGCCTAACCAGTGCTGAGTACAGGGGCAGAATGACCTCCCTGCTCCTGCTGGCCACACTGTTCCTGATGCAGGCCAGGATGCCATTGGCCCTCTTGGCCACCTGGGCACACTGCAGGCTCATGTTCAGCCTACCATCGACCAGTACACCCAGGTTCCTTTCTGCCTGGCTGCTCTCCAGCCACTCTGACCCCAGCCTGTAGCTCTGCATGGAGTTGTTGTGGCCAATGTGCAGAACCTGGCACTTGGATGTGTTCAATCTCATGCCCTTGGACTCTGCCCATCTGTCCAGCCTGTCAAGGTCCCTCTGCAGAGCCTCTCTACCCTCCAGCAGATCAACTCCTGCCCCCAGCTTGGTGTCATCTGCAAATTTACTGATGATGGACTCAATCTCCTCATCCAGATCATCAATAAAGATATTGAACAGGATGGGGCCCAGCACTGATCCCTGGGGCACACCACTAGTGACTGGCTGCCAGCTGGATGTGGCACCATTCACCACCACTCTCTGGGCTCAGCCCTCCAGCCAGTTCCTAACCCAGCACAGAGTGCTGCTGTCCAAGCCATGAGCTGACATCTTTGCCAGGAGTTTGCTGTGGGGGACGGTGTCAAAGGCCTTGCTGAGGTCCAGGTAGACCACATCCACAGCCTGCCCCACATCCACCAGGCAGTCACCTGATCATTGAAGGAGATCAAGTTGGTCAGGCAGGACCTGCCCTTCCTAAATCCATGCTGGCTGGGCCTGATCCCTTGGCCATCCTCTAAGTGCTGTGTGATTGCACTCAGGATGACCTGTTCCATGATCTTGCCTGGCACTGAGGTCAGGCTGACAGGTCTGGAATTCCCTGGCTCATCCAACCGGCCCTTCTTGTGGATGGGCATCACGTTGGCCAGCTTCCAGTCATCTGGGACATCTCCAGTGAGCCAGGACTGATGGAAAATGATGGGGAGCGGCTTGGCCAGCTCCTCTGCCAGTTCTAGGATGGATCCCATCCAGTCCCATGGACTTGTGGGGATCCAATTGGCTAAGGAGGTCTTTAACTTCTTCCTCCTGGATCACAGGGGAACTATGCTGCTCCCTGCCTCCATCTGCCAGCTCAGGAGGCCAGTTGTCAGGAAGACATTCTGTCCTGCTATTAAAAATTGAGGCAAAGAAGGTGTTAAGTACCTCTGCCTTTTCCTCATCTTTTGTTGCTATGTTCCCCTCCATGTCCACCAAGGAGTGGAGGTTGTCCTTGCCCCTCCTCTTGCCATTGATATATTTATGGAAGGATTTTCTGTTGTCCTTCACAGCAGTGGCCAGTCTGAGCTCTAAATGGGCTTTTGCCTCTCTAATTTTCTTCCTGCATGGTTCTATGGACACAGATAGTGAACAGCAGAAACAGAGAGGAGGAAGCCAAAAGCTATGGCTGCAGGGAAGCTACGGTTTCAGTCTGTTGCTCTACACCTCTCTGGCCAAGAGAGCCATTCATGCTTCTTTACCCACAAGGAGAACCTACCTTGTAGAATCTCAAGGATCCTAAGAACAATCAGAAATTATTTGTCCTCCCTGAAAGTTCCTGCTGAAATGGCTGCTGAGATCCAGGAAACAAAACACAACTTATATAAAGCATGTGTGGATGGTCCTATGGGAAGATGCAGTCTGATAACACAGGAGGGCCAAACTCATAGCTCAAAGTTCTGGTGATTCATATCCTCCTTCCCACACCCTACCTCCTGCAAGGGATGTGGGACAGAGGTGGAAATCAGAGTCAGGGCTGGGAGAGGACTTTGAGATCTCTCTCAATGAGAGGCTGATTGCAGAGGTACCAGATCTGGCTTATGGAAGCCCAGAACAGGTCAATTTGCTCACAACTGGGGAGGGAAGGGGGGGAAAGGTGCAGTGAAATTATCTTGCTCTCGGTGGTGCAGTTCTGCTTCCCACCAAAAAGCAGGTGTGTTTTTTTCTTGCTCTCCCCTTAGGGATTCTTCCCCCCAACACACACAATTTCCTTTCAATTGGATTTAAATCAGAAAATAGAATAGAATAAAATAGAATAGAGTAGAGTAGAGTAGAGTGGAATGGAATGGAATGGAATGGAATGGAATGGAATGGAATGGAATGGAATGGAATGGAATAGAGTAGGGTAGAGTAGAGTAGAATGGAATGGAATGGAATGGAATGGAATGGAATGGAATGGAATGGAATGGAATGGAATGGAATAGAATAGAGTGGAATGGAATGGAATGGAATGGAATGGAATGGAATGGAATGGAATGGAATGGAATAGAGTAGAGTAGAGTAGAGTAGAGTAGAGTAGAGTAGAGTAGAGTGGAATGGAGTGGAATGGAGTGGAATGGAATGGAATGGAATGGAATGGAATGGATTAGAATAGAATAGAATAGAATAGAATAGAATAGAATAGAATAGAATAGAATAGAATAGAATAGAATAGAATAGAATAGAATAGAATAGAATAGAATAGAATAGAATAGAATAGACCAGGTTGGAAGAGACCTTGAAGATCATCATGTCCAACCTATCATCCAACACCACCTAATCAACTAAACCATGCAACCAAGCACCCTGTCAAGTCTCCTCCTGAACACCTCCAGTGATGGTGACTCCACCACCTCCCTGGGCAGCCCATTCCAATGGGCAATCACTCTCTCTGTGTAGAACTTCTTCCTAACCTCCAACCTAAACCTCCCCTGAGGCAGCTTGAGACTGTGTCCTCTTGTTCTGGTGCTGGTTGCCTGGGAGAAGAGACCAACCTCTGCCTGTCTACAACCTCCCTTCAGGTAGTTGTAGAGAGCAATAAGGTCTCCCCTGAGCCTCCTCTTCTCCAGGCTGAACAATCCCCAGCTCCCTCAGTCTCTCCATTGAGTTGGAAGGGACCCTTGAAGGTCATCTTGCCCTACCCCCTGCAGTGAGCAGAGACACCTCCAAGATCAGGTTGTTTAGGGCCACATCAACTCTGGCCTCAAGGGATGGAGCCTCAACCACATTCCTGGGCATCCTGTTTCAGTATTTCACCACTCTCACTGCAAAGAACTTCCTCCTAACGTTCAATCTAAATCTACCCTGCTCCAGTTTCAAACCATTGTCTCTCAGTCTGTTGATACAAGTCCTTACAAACAGTCCTTCCCCAGCCTTCCTGTAGGTCCCCTTTAGGTATTGAAATGCAGCTTTAAGGTCTCCCTGGAGCCTTCCCTTCTCTAGTCTGAAAAGTCTCAATTCTCTCAGCCTGTCCTTGTAGGAGAGGTTCTCCAGTCCTCTGATCATCTTTGTGGCCCTCCTTTGGACCCTCTCTAACAGTTCAATGTCCTTCTTGTGTTGGGGGCCCTAGAGCTGGACACAGTATTCCAGGTGAGGTCTCACCCTCATCTCCTCCAGCTAATATCACCCTCATCTTCTCCAGCTAAGTCCACACAGAGCAGTAATGAGCAAATCACCTTCTAATTGACTTTATAATCAGTGGCTGTCTCATCCTAAAATGTTTCCCAGGGCAGATATCTGAGCTGGAGATTCACTGGGGATCTGGATCGTGTCAAGCCAGCTGCAGGGAGGGAAAAAGCTCAGAGGGCAAAATATCCATGTGAGATGCAACATCTGCTGCATGCCAGGACCATTTTTTGCTAAGGAGATTTTGCAAGGAGCAGAACAGCCTAATTGCACTGCAGAGCCTGGCTGGCTCAGGAGCTTTCACTCAGACTTGCAAATTCAGCAAGAAAAGCTATTAGCATGGCTGTGTTCCCCCCTGATGGGCAATGGGGAGGGGTGGGGGTGGTGGAAAACAAGCATCCCCTGTCTTAAATGTCACTCACACAGCCAAGATGTGTCTAAGCACAGTGAGATGACACAAAGGTGCCTGCACTGGGATGGGATTTTGCACCAAGGTGACACAGGGAAGGGAAACAGGGTGAGGGTAGGAAACCAGGGCTGAAGTCTGTTGTCAGAGGCTTTATCATAGAATACCAGAATCCCTGTTGAATGGTTTGGGTTGGAAGGGACCTTGAAAGGTCATCTAGTCCAACCCTGCAGTCAGCAGGGACATCTTCTACTAGAGCAGGTTGCTCTGAGTCCCATCCAGCCTGAACTGGAATGGTTTCAGGGATGGGGCATCTACCACTTTTCTGGGCAACCTGAGCCAGTGACTCACCACCCTCAATGTAAAAAAATCTCTCTTCTAGCTAGTCTGATTCTCTCCTCTTGTAGTTTGAAACCATCAACCCTTGTACTGTTGCTACAGGTCCTGCTAAAAATCATATCCTCAGTGGCTCAGCTTCAACCACATAGAATCATTAAGGTTGGAGAAGACTTCTAAGATCATCAAGTCCAACCATCATCCCATAGCCACTAAACCATGTCCCAAAGTACCATGTCTACATGTTTTATTGAGTACTTCTGGGGATGGTGACCCCACCACCTCTCTGGGCAGCCTGTTCCAAAGCCTGACCACTCTGTAAAGAAATAATTTTGCCTAATATCACAGAATCATAGAATTATCAAGGTTGGAAGGCACCTCAAGGGCCATCTAGTTCCAACCCCCCAGTCATGGGCAGGGACACCTCACACTAGAACAGGTTGCTCAGAGCCTGTAACCAACCTAAACTTCCTCTGATGCAATTTGTGGCCATTTTCTCTCATCCTACATCAGAAGGTAGGTTTGGCTGGTAGTATACCAGTACACAACACCAAGCTGGGGTAGAGAGGCTTTACAGAGGGACCTCGACAGGCTGGACAGATGGGCAGAGTCCAAGGGCATGAGATTGAACACATCCAAGTGCCAGGTTCTGTACATTGGCCACAACAGCCCCATGCAGTACTACAGGCTGGGGTCAGAGTGGCTGGAGAGCAGCCAGGCAGAGAGGGACCTGGGGGCGCTGGTCGATGGTAGGCTGAACATGAGCCTGCAGTGTGCCCAGGAAGCCAAGAGGGCCAATGGCATCCTGGCCTGCATCAGGAACAGTGTGGCCAGCAGGAGCAGGGAGGTCATTCTGCCCCTGTACACTGCACTGGTTAGGCCACACTTTGAGTCCTGTGTCCAGTTCTGGGCCCCTCAGTTTAGGAAGGAGGTTGACTTGCTGGAACAAGTCCAGAGAAGGGCAATGAGGTTGGTGAGGGGTTTGGAACACAAGCCCTATGAGGAGAGACTGAGGGAGCTGGGGTTGCTCAGCCTGGAGAATAGGAGACTCAGGGGAGACCTTATTGCTCTCTACAACTACCTGAAGGGAGGTTGTAGACAGGCAGAGGTTGGTCTCTTCTCCCAGGCAACCAGTACCAGAACAAGAGGACACAGTCTCAGGCTGTGCCAGGGGAGGTTTAGGCTGGAGGTGAGGAAGAAGTTCTACACAGAGCAAGTGATTGCCCATTGGAATGGGCTGCCTGGGGAGGTGGTGGAGTCACCATCATTGGAGGTGTTCAGGAGGAGACTTAATGGGTGCTTGGTTGCATGGTTTAGTTGATTAGGTGGTGTTGGATGATAGTTTGGACATGATGATCTTCAAGGTCTCTTCCAACCTGGTCTGGTCTGGTCTGGTCTGGTCTGGTCTATTCTATTCTATTCTATTCTATTCTATTCTATTCTATTCTATTCTATTCTATTCACACCCCATAGAACTGTTTGGGGTGGTTTCCATAGCCTCAGTCAGTCAGACAACCCTAAGGCTAACCCACCCAATAGTATCTGACTATGCACACATTTGTATTTGTTATCAGCTGCCACACCATGCAAAAGGCGTTGCACCCTCCACCCACAGCAAACAGGACTTGCTCATGAAGGGAGGCATCAAAAAACATGCACCACCCCCCAACCCTATAAATCTGCTTGTGTACCTCAGCACCATGCTGTGCTATTTATTTTGGCACCAGAAAAAGCAGGGATGGTGGCATAAAAAGCTCTAAAGGTCAATCAGCAGGGTTAGCAGCTTCAACAGGTCCTCTGTGGTTTTACCTTTGGAGTATCCTAACAATAAAGACACAAAAGAGAGGGGTTTACACTGGCTATTAGAAATAACTTCTTGGTTGAGAGGGTTCTCAAACACTGCAATAGGCTCCCCAGGGAGGTGGTTGAACCACCATCCCTGGAGGTGTTCAAAGATGCAGAGATGTGGTGCTGAGAGACATGGCAGACTTGGTAGAGTTAGAGAATGGTTGGACTTGATGATCTTAAAGGTCTTTTCCAGCCAGAATGATTCTACGAGTCTCTGAAAGAGACCTCTGTTAAAGCAATGAGATGTGGAGAGATGCAACCCAATGTGAGTACTGCACCACATCAGGAGCAGATGGAGAAAGATGGGAAGGAGACTGGAACAAGTGCAGAGACCTTGGACCTCTCATTCCTGCTCCTCCCACCCAGGGATGCACCCTTGGAACACCTCAGCATGACTCAGCCCAGGACTCCTTTGTGTTACAGTCTAGACAGGAGGTCTGTGTGGTGAGTGGGAGCTGGCTGGCAGGTCACAGCCAGAGAGGGTGATGCTGAACAGCTTTTTCAAACTGGCAACCTGTCACAAGTGGGGTTCCCCAGGGACTGATACTGGACCCAAGGCTCTTAAACATCTTAGGTAATCTGGATGATGGGTTCAGGCTGGGTTGATGATGTTTCTGATGAAGCTTGCCGATGACACCAAACTCAGTGGGGAAGTTGTAGAAAGCAATAAGGTCATTGGAGGTATTCAGGAGGAGACGTGATGGGGTGCTTGGTGCCATGGGTTAGCTGTTTGGGTGGGTTGGATTGGTTGATGAGTTGGACATGATGATCTTGAAGGTCTCTTCCAACCTGGTTTATTCTATGTATTCTATGTCTCCTCTGAGCCTCCTCTTCTCCAGGCTAAGCAACCCCAGCTCCCTCAGCCTCTCCTCACAGGGCTGTGTTCCAAACCCCTCAACAACTTCGTTGCCCTTCTCTGGACTCGTTCCAGCAAGTCAACATCCTTCCTAAACTGAGGGGCCCGGAACTGGACACAGGACTCAAGGTGTGGCCTAACCAGTGCAGTGTACAGGGGCAGAATGACCTCCCTGCTCCTGCTGGCCACACTGTTCCTGATACAGGCCAGGATGCCATTGGCCTTCTTGGCCACCTGGGCACACTGCTGGCTCATGTTCAGTCTACTGTCAATCAGCACCCCCAGGTCCTTTTCTGCCTGGCTGCTCTCCAGCCACTCTGACCCCAGCCTGTAGCACTGCATGGGGTTGCTGTGGCCAAAGTGCAGCACCTGGCACTTGGATGTGTTAAATGCTGTCAGATACAGCCACCCTCCAAAGCCTGTCCCCTCACTGTGCAATACTGCACCCTCAATCACTCCAGCACTTCCAGCTGGGGGCTCTAACCTCAACCAAAACAACTGCTTTGGCTTGAAACTATCCGTATCAGGTCCCAGACTTGTTCTTGGAGAGCCTCATGGTCATGTTGCTACAAGCAAAGGATCATGAACCACAGGCATGAGCTGTGAGGATGTTCCACAGCTTGCAGCACTCGAGAGCCATCAGTCCCCACCCTGGGGGACATGGTGGTGGGAATGTTTTGTTGGGAAGAGAGGAACCTATCCAAATAATTCCTGCTGTGAGAAACCACAATGTTTTGGAAGGAATGGTCCAAACCCACCTACTCATCACAGAGCTATTGTGAAATCCTGGAGCAAGCTGATGTGGCCACAAGCTTGGCTGCACCATTTCTGCCTCCAAGAAACATAATCCAGGTTTGGCACTCGTGTCTGCTGAGCACTGCCCTGCCTGAATCCCAGCTCCTGTGCCTCACTGAAAGGCAATCTTCTAAAGCATGGTTTAGGAATCTAAATCATGTGTGGGGCTTTTGTTTTGTTCCTGTTTAATCATCCTAAAAGCCAAGTTATTGATGGAAAAAAAAGAAAGATCCCAAAGCTGGAAAGGAAAATTATCTCCACTTTCCACCACTGTGCATATCTCACATCAAAACCTTCTAACTATTTTTCCATGGGGATACCTCCCACACCCTCTTGACCCATACTGTCCCAGGGTGAGGAGCTACCCTTGGCTTTGGGATTGTGTCCTATCTATAGCACAGCAGCACCTCAATCCGAGATCAGGACTTGACCCCACTACAGCCCAAATTAACCCCTGACTATACAGTGATAGAGAAGAGGTTACCATGAGTTTAAGCCATTTAAATAAATGATTTCCAGCCCACACCTATTCTGGCTACTCACACCCTGGGTGTAGCTTCACAGAGAAACCTGCTTTCTGAGAAAAGCACCCTCTGGAAATCACAGAATCACAGATTGGTGGGGATTGGAAGGGACCTCTGGGGATCATCTAGTCCAAACCCCCTGCCAAAGCAGGGTCACCCAGTGCAGCTTGCACAGCTTTGCAGTATCCAGATGGCTTTTGGAAGACTCCAGACAAGGAGACTCCACAACCTCTCTAGAAGATTGGTCCAGTGCTCTGGCACTCTCACAGGGAAGTTTTCCCTTATGTTTAAGTGGAACTTCCTCTGATCTAATTTGTTTGCACTCTCTGTTGCCCTGTCACTGAACACCACTGAAACGAGTTTGGCTCCATCCTCTTGACACCTGCCCTTTAGATAGTGACAAGCATTGAGAAGATCCCCTCCCAGTCTTCTCCAGGCTAAACAGTCCCAGGTCTCTCAGCCTTTTTGCCCCACAGAGATGCTCCAGTCCCTTCATCTTCTTCACAGCCCTACACTGGACTGTCTGCAGTAGTTCCCTGTCTCTCTTGAACTGGGGAGCCCGGACCTGAACACAATATTCCAGGTGCAGCCTCAGCAGGGCAGAGTAGAGGGGGAGAAGAACTTCCCTCAGCCTGCTGGGCATGCTTTTCTGAATGGAAATGTGTACTCAGGAGGTTCTGTTCTCTGGGAAGCAGGACCAAAAGGGCTGTTATTTAGAGACTATGATTCAATATTCAGCCATGAGGAAAAGGTTGAGCTCCTGCCACTGGTGAGAGAAGGAACTGGAGAATCACAGAGGGAAATGGAGAGGAACTTGGCAGCAGGGTTGGCACCCAGTGTTAGCCAGCACTGGCTGGCAGCTCCAAGGGGGATGGATGTTCACACACAAAAAAACAAAGGGTGAAGTTTCTACTTAATACAAGTGGGAATCTCCCCATGAGGCCATGAGTTCAAGTCATGAAACTGCAGGAGTTCACAGAGATGTCAAACTCAAGCAAGCTTCATCTCTCCTTGGTAACACCACTTTCCCCACTGGTGATCTCCTCCTCATCTGCTTGCCCTTCCCAGTAACACAGGCAACACACAGCATTTCCAGATGGGACTTTGGAGCCTTTAATTCATGCTTAGTTTGCCTCCAGTTTACTGAGAGGCACAACAAGGAAGGTACAGCAGCAGCAGCAGCTCCAAGACAGGAACGTTCACAACCTCTTCCAGCAATGGAATCATAGAATCATAGAATGGTCTGGATTGAAAGGGACCTCCAAAGGTCATCTAGTCCAACCCCCTGTGCATTAAACAAGGACATCCTCAACAGGGACACCCTCAGCCTGCCCAGAGCCCCGTTGAGCCTCACCTTGAATATCTCCAGGGACGGGGCCCCAACCACCTCCCTGGGCAACCTGTTCCAATCTTCAGCTAACCTCATAGTAAAAAACCTTGTTCTTAATATCCAATCTAAATCTGCTCTTCTCTAGTTTGAAGCAATTGCCCCTTGTCCTATCACTGCAGTCTCTCTCCAGCCTTCTTGTAGCCCCTTTCAGGTACTGGAAGGCTCCTATTAGGTCTCCCTGGCGCCTGCTCTTCTCCAGGCTGAATACCCCCAGCTCCCTCAGGCTGTCCTCACAGCAGAGGTCCTCCATCCCACTGATCATTTTTGTGGCCCTCCTCTGGGCCTGCTCCATCAGCTCCATATCCTTCTTATATTGAGGGCAGCACCATCCAAGGAATTCATCCTTCAATTGCAGTGTCTACACAACTGCATTGAGCTAAGTGCCTTCACTTAGGACAACACCTCACCCTGCCATGCTTTCTGTGCTGCACCTTCCACTGCCTCACACCCAGGTTTTTAATCTTTGCAAGAGCTTTGGGGGGTTGCACATTCTCTGCATTAAATGCTATATAGCAGAGGAGGAGCAGTGCCATTCCTCTCACTGACAGACTGCATTGTGAGACAACTTGGAGAATGTGATGCTCCATACAAAGAATTCAGATGGTGTCAGTCATTTGGCAGCAAGGAAAGGACAAGCCCTTGCCCTGGGGTGTAGCTGCATTTATTCATTCCTGCTCTTGGACCAGAGTCACAGAATCAGACAAAACTCACAGCTGGGGGGGAAGGGGGGCAGGTTGGAAGGGACCTCTGGAGATCATCTAATCCAGCTTCCCTGCTAAGGCAGGGTCACACAAGTGCTCAAGATCACAGCCAGGCAGATCGTGAATCTCTCCAGAGAAGGAGACTCCACAGCCTCAGAGCCCAGGCTCTGCTGAACAAGGCAAGAAAGAAAGATGATGTGAGGAAGGTTTGTTTGTGCTTCTTTACAGGTGTAGGCATCCCTAGGCATCCCTTTGCCCTAGTCATGCATTCATTGCAGGGTTACCATATATTGAAAGGGAATACAAATGCAGGATCAAGTGAGGGTGCGCACAAGATCCAAGGGGTATCTGCAGAAGCTAAGCCAGCTCACACCAAAAAACACCCCAAAATGCAAATCCTGAGGTGGGGACTGATCTTGAGGAGGAAGTGATCCAGGGCCATGGTGGATTTTCCTCTCCCGGAGAGACAAACCTGATGCTTATATGAAGAAGGTCAAGTTGAGTTCATCAGGGAGTCAACTGAAGGAAGTGCTCTGACTTCTCATTATGCTAACCAATAACAGTCCCTTCTGGTTTCAAACACACCAGCCCAAGGAAACAGCTCCTCTTCTGCTCGAATATGACTCCATCAAAGTTTCCTCGTGTTTGGTTCTTTCTTCACCCACTTCTTGCAGCAGCCAGTTTCAGCTCTAGATTTTACCACACCTCACCTTTCATTTTCCTTCTGCAAGAGGCAAACAAGACTTTGCAAGGGTTTTGGTGAAAGGCACCTGCCCAAGCAGCACTAAGCCTGCCCTGAACACAGGGAAATCACCCCTCTGAGGGCTCAAAAATTAGAGCTCGCAGGCAGTGCTGCATTTCCCATTTTGCACCAAGATGAAAAGCCTAGGCTGATCCAAGGTATGGGGACCCAGCTCTGTATGTGCTCCAGAGGCTGAGTGCACCCTCTGAGTACCCAGGAGCCAAATCCAGTAGAATCATAGAATCATAAAATCAGTAAGGTTGGAAAAGACCCTGTTTGCCTCATTCCTTCCTGTGGAGCTCAGAGGGCAGTGGACTTGCAGGGCTCCTTTCTGTCACACCCTCTGCTATTGTTGTACTCATCTCCATTAACAGCACAGTAATTTCTAGACAGAATCTCACAGAATCACAGGCTGGGGCCCTCAAAGGTCACTTTGTCCAAGCTTCCTGCAGTGAGCCCATCAAGTTTGCCCTTGAATGTCTCCATGGATGGGGCCTCAACTACATCCCTGGGCAACCTGCTCTAGTATTTCACTACCCTCATTGTGAAATGAGGGTATCCTCCTAATGTCCAACCTAACTCTACCCTGCTGCGGTTTCAAACCATTGTCTCTCATCCTTTTGTTCCAAGCCCTTCTAAACAGTCCTTCCCCAACCTTCCTGTAAGTCCCCTTCAGATATTGAGATGCAGCTATAATGTTTCCCCCAGAGCCTTCTTTTTCTCCAGGCTGAAAAAAAACCAATTCTTTCAGTTTCTCCTAGTAGCAGAGATGCTCCAGCCCTCTGATCATCTTGGTGACCCTCCTCTGGGCCTGCTCCAGCAAGTCCATGTCTGTCTTGTGTTGGGGGCCCCAGATCTGGACAGAGTACCTCAGATGAGGTCTCATCAGAGCAGAGTGGCAGAATCACCTCTCTTGATCTGCTGGCCACTCTTCTTTTGATGCAGACCAGGATGCCATTGGCATTCTGGGCTGCAAGTGCCCATTGTTGACTAATGTCTAGCTTCTCATCCACCAGCACCTCCAAGTCATTCTCTGCAGGGCTGCTCTCAATCCTTTCATCCCAGAGCCTGGATTAATATTGAGGATTGTCCCAACCCAGGTATAGAACCTTGCACTTTGACTTACTGATATGCATGAGATTCTCCTCAGACCACTTCTCCAGCATGTCAATCACAGAAACAACCAGGCTGGACAAGGCCTCAGAGATCATCAAGTCCAACCTATTACCTAACACCTAACACCTCCTGACAACTAAACCATGGCTCCAAGCGCCACGTCCAATCCTTTTTTGAACACCTGCAGGGACAGTGACTCCACCACCTTCCTGGGCAGCACATCCCAATGGCCAATTACTCTTTCTGGGAAGAACTCAGTCCTCACCTCGAGCCTAAGCTTCCCCTGGCACAGCTTGAGACTGTGTCCTCTTGTTCTGGTGCTGGTTGCCTGGGAGAAAAGACCAAACCCCACCTGGCCACAACCTCCTTTCAGGAAGCTGTAGAGAGCAATGAGGTCACCCCTGAGCCTCCTCCTCTTCTCCAGGCTAAACAACCCCAGCTCCCTCAGCCTCTCCTCACAGAGCTGTGCTCAAGGCCTCTCCCCAGCCTTGTTGCCCTTCTCTGGACACGTTCAAGTGTCTCAATGTCCTTCTTAAACTGAGGGGCCCAGAACTGGACACAGGACTCAAGGTGTGGCCTAACCAGTGCTGAGTACAGGGGTCTAGGTCACTGACAAGCAGCTGCATTAAGAAGCAGGTAATGAATCTAATCCACAGATTTTCCTGCTGCTTTTGCATTCATGGCTGTGTCCTTCCAAGGTGGAAAATGGGACAGACAGGCTGGCTAATTTCTTATCATACTCAAACCAGGAGCTTATCACTCCATATTCTCAATGGGGTAAAGGAAGAGGCACCATGGGGCCATGGCCTTGGGATGATCCAGCGAGATGTGCTGGAACATAGTTGGGGTCAGCACCATATTCAGTGAAAGACCTTTTAAAATAAGCATAAATAGCAACAAAAATTGTCTTGTCCATCCTTGAGGGGAAAGAATGGGCTGGGCGACGGGGGCAGGGGGGAGCCTGTGAATGGCTTAAAAACATGACAAAAACCAAGGTCAATTCAGAGACTGCTCTAAATGGTGACCAAATCCTTCCCTGGCAAGGAGCAGCCACCCTGGCAATCAGCTCCAGGCTTTACTGAAAACTGCAGATAAATTAACAGGAGAGCGGCTCATAAATTCCTGAGCTGAGAAACACAGAGGTCTGGAAGGACTCCGACTCCCATGATGGATCACAGGCAGATGACAGCCTCTGCTGGGACAAGACAGTCCTGCAGTTCATGCAGCAGCCAAGAGGAGCCACAGCATCAGTGCTAACCAAGAGAATCCTCTGGGCAGGACCAAAACAGAGTGAAACACAGGCCAAAGAGCTGGAAAGAGCTGAGCAAAGGGCTCTGGGCACCCTGACCTAGTTGACGATGTCCCTGCTGACTGCAGAGGGGGTTGGACTAGATGACCTTTCGAGGTCCCTTTCAACCCAGACCATTCTATGATTCTACTTCTGGAGCACATGGAATCACAGAATTAACAGGTTTAGGGGATGTGATTGTCCCTGGAGGTGTTCAAGAGGGGATTGGATGTGGCACTTGGTGCCATGGTCTAGTCATGAGGTCTGTGGTGACAGGTTGGACTCAATGATCTTTGAGGTCTCTTCCAACTGTGGTGATACTGTGATACAGTGATTGTCCCCCTCTGCTTGGCATTGGTGAGGACATACCTCAAGTACTGGGTTCAGTTTTGGGGCCTCACTTACAAGAAGGGCATTGAGGCGCCGGAGCATGTCCAAAGAAGATCAGCCAGGCTGGTGAAGGGTCTTGAACACAAGTCTAAGGAGGAATGGCTGAGGGAGCTAGGGCTGTTTAGTTTTCAAAAGGGGAGACTCCATTACCCTCTACAACTACCACAAAGGAGGCTGGAGCAAGGTGGGGGGCGGTTTCTTCTCACGTGCAACAAGTGAGAAACAGCCTCAAGTTGTGCCAGGGAAGGTTCAGCTTGGATATTAGGAAAATTTTCTTTAGAGAAAGGGTTCTCAGGCACTGGAGCAGACTGCCCAGGGAGGTGATGGAGTCACCATCCCTGGTGGTATTTAAAGGATGAGTGGATGTGGTACTGAGGGCCATGCTTTAGTGGTAGTAGCTTAGCAGTAGTGGTGGGACTGTAAGCTCCAGGCAAGCAGTGTGACTTGATAATCTCAAGGCTCTCTTCCAACCTCATCAGTCCTATGGTTCTATGATTCTGGAGACCTCTGGAGATCATCTACTTCTACCCCCCTGCTACAGCAGGTCCACCTTAAGGTTGCACACGCATGCCAGAGGTTAGTACTTCTGGCAGAAGAAGGTCCAAGGGGGATTCAGGGGCACCAGAAAGTTACCACTCCTTGACCATTGCCAGTCTAATTGTCTCCTGCTATGGGTGAGCTTTCAGAAGCAAAGAACTTTAAGAGCTTAACCTCTGTCTTCCCCATTATCTTCACCTTGTGTTTCTGCCAGCTTTCCAGCCTGTTCTACACACTGGAGGGGAAAAAAAAGACCTTTTTGTGCAGACATTTACAGGCAGGCAAGTGCTGGGTCCTGCTTTTAGTGAATTAGTTCATTGACTTCTTTCCCCTTCCAGGAAAACCCTGTGGGGATTGATTGTATAACCCTCACTCAGCAAGTGAAAGGAGCTGAAGTGCTTAATAACACAAGGAAGAGAGGATGCTGAGAGGTGATCTCCCAGCCTGCAACATCTCCTCACCCTCCAAATGCAACAGCACTGAATTCAGGAGAGAATGAGGTACAATGGACAGAACCTCTCTACACAGCTCAGGCTGGATGTATGTGAAGCCAACAGGGAGGTGGCTACTGGAACAAAATGGTGTTTTCTCAGTTTCTAAAAGAAAATTCCTCTTGTCTGGTTGGAAAAATAAAAATACAAACAACAAGAGGGCTGTGAAATGAGAGCAGCTCTCCCCAGTGCCCATGGTAGGGCTGAAGATGCCAGGGCTCTGCTGGGCCAAACCTTCTGCTTCCCACAACCCTTCCCACAACAGCTGGCCTCTCAGACTTCTCTAATGCTACTCTGACTCTCAGGTGTTCTCCTCCAATTGACATTGCCTCTGCACCCAGATGAGCCAATATTGCCATTTAGGGAGCATCTACCTTTGTGCTCTTTAATCAGCAACAACCTCCCTTGATGATTCCTGCAGAGAGAACTCAGTGCTTGCCAGCAAATGCTGGAGAGAGACAAAAATACTGAGAAACAAGAGCTGGAGAGAAAAACTCTTCCCATAGAGATGGGAGGATGTCAGACTTGGTCCAAGAGAGTTTCTCTAGTGGTTGCAGCCAGCCAGGCTTGAACTCACAGTGCAGAGGTGCAGCTCAGGTTCAACCATCACCAAGCATCACCTTGAGCCACCCACTCACTGTGCCAACAGCCTGTTTGGAAACCCTTGTGCTCTGTCACAGCTTCTCTCACTTGTCACTTTGGGGCACCTTAATGCAAGAGAGATGTGGAGGTGCTGGAGCCAGTGCAGAGGAGGGCAAGGAAGCTGTGAAGGGCCTGGAGAATAAATCTGATGAAAAGCAACTGAGGGAACTGGGGATGGTTAGTTTGTAAAAGAGGAGGCTGAGGGGACACCTCATTGCTGAAAGGACATTGTGGAGAGGCTGCTGCTGGTCTCTTCTCACAGGGAATTAGTGATAGAACAAGAGGGAAAGGCCTCAAGCTGCCACTGGGTAGGTTTAGTCTGGACAGTAGGAAAAGAAAAAATCCCAGCAGGAGTGGTCAGGCTCTGGAATGTGTTGGGCAGGGAGATGGTTGAGTCCCCAAGCCTGGATGTGTTTCAAGGTGGTTTGGATGTGGTGCTCAGGGATGTGGTTTAGGGGTGACCCTTTAGGTTTAGGGTTGTGGGTTGGCATTGGTGATCCTGAGGGTCTCTTCCAACATGTATATGTCTGTGATTCTTTGCTTTGGTGCAGCTCAACACTGAGCTGCCACCACGTCCTCTCCAAGCATCTTTGAGATTTCCTGTCCCAACCACTCTACATCTTAGGGAAGACCACAATGTGCTGAAAGGGCTTGTGACACACTGCTGTGGGTAAGGAAACAACAGACAGCAGTCCAGTCTGCCTCCCAGAATAGAGAGGGAAAAAACCCGCACCTGCTCCAGGCTCCACATTGCTCCCTGTTGAAGGAGTTGAAGGACCAGAGTATGAAGTTCATGTGGTTCAACATCACACCTGTTCTTGGTGTAGGCCTCCCACCATGCTCCATTTGCTTCCCTGGATAGTGACCAGACTCAGCAGCAGGTCATTTTTGGTGGACTAAAGGTCATTATTTGGTGGACTAAACCTGGGCCCTACCTGCTGCAGAGAATGTAAGCTCTTGCTAAGGCTCAGGAGTACTAATGACCCTAATTCAACCTTGTACAGAGCCCATGGCACCACTGGAAGTGACCTGTACTCAAGAAGACAGTTTGGGACAGTGCTGATTAAAGAGGTGAACTCTTTCCACAGGGTAGATCACAACATCACAGAATGGTGGGGGTTGGAAGTGACCTCTGGAACTCATCTAGCCCAACCCAAATGCTAAAGCAGGGTCACCCACAGCAGGTTGCACAGGTCATGTCCAGGCAGGTTTGGAATATCTCCAGAGGAGGAGACTCCACAACCTCTCTGGGCAGCCTGCTCCAGGGTTCCAGTACCCTCACAGTAAAGAAGTTTTTCCTCATGTTTAGGTGGAACTTCCTGGTCTATAGCTTGTGCCCATTGCCCCTTGTCCTATCACTGGGCACCACTGAGAGGAGCCCAGCCCCATCCTCATGACCTCCAGTCTGCATTGAGAAGATTCTCATCTCAGTCTTCTCTTTCCCAGGCTAAACAGCCCCAGTTCTCTCAGCCTCTCAAAAGTGACATGCTCCAGTACCCTGGAGCATGGTGCTCCAACAGCAGCAGGCAGAGCATGAAGTAGAAGGAGTTGCAAGCAAGGGACTAGGATTTGGCTTTAGCCCAAAAAGTTCAGTTTCATTTTTAATGCAGCAGCCAAGTGCTGCTGCCAGAAAGAGCTGATGATGCTGCCCTTGCCAGCCCCCAAATCTGCTCTGGCTCAGCGTGGACCAGCCACTCTCATTTTGAAGTGGGTGCATTGAAACAAAGGGTTTTGGGACCCCCTTCCCAGCTCGGGTTCATGCTATGGCTTTCCTCCCTCTCATACAATCCAGCAATTAGTTTTCTGGCTTTGCAGTGCCGCATCATGAAGATGTCCAACAACCACTGGAGCCAAAGCCTGATTTGAAGGCTCAAACAGCTGCTGCCTCCACAAAGATCTGGCATCCAGAGCAGGGCTTGGGGCCAGGGGAAAGCAGGGAGGGAGGGAGGAAAAGAGGAAAGGAGGGAGGACATCCCACTGGAAAGAATAAGGCTGAGTTGGTTCCAGGAAATGCTGCAATGCCAGATGCAGGACAAAGCTGAAGCAAAATAACCTGACCTGGGAAGGGTTAGTCATGAGCTGCTCCAGCAGAGCCCTTCAGCCTTGCCTTTCCCCACCATGCCCAGAAAAAAACTCCAAGCAAGAGGAAGAGCACTACAGAGATCACCTTTTTTTCAAGCAAAAGCAAAGTCATGCTTTGGAAGCAAGCAAAGAAGACAGGGTGAGAGGTGGTTCAGGCCAGGAAGGAGGTGATGCAGACATGAGAGATGTTTAGATCTGTACTAGTGCCATGTAAACACATGGGAATGAGCTCCTGCATCTGCCAGAGCTCATTCCCATCACTCCACTGAGTAACCTACAGTTACTTACAGGGTCAAAGAATCATCAAGGTTGGAAGAGACCTCTAAGACCAAGTCCAACCATCAACCCAAAAGCACCATGTCCCCTAAACCATGTTCCAAAGGGCCATGCCTACAGTGGTTTTGAACACATCCAAGGATGGTGACTCCACCACCTCCCTGGGCAGCCTGTTCCAATGCCTGACTACTCTTGCAGGAGAGAATTTTTTTCCTAATATGCAACCTAAACCTCCCATGGCACACCTTGAGCCAACTTCCTTCCATCCTATCAGTTGTCACCTGGGAGAAGAGACCAGCACCCATTTCACTGCAACCTCCTTTCAGGTAATTGTAGGGAGTGAGAAGGTCTCCTCTCATCCTTCTTTTCTCCAGGCCAAACAACCCCAGTTCCCTCACCTGCTCCTCATAAAACTTGGGCTTTAGGCCCTCCACCAACTTCATTGCCCTTCTCTGGCCATGTTCCAGCACTTCAATGTCCTCCTTGTAGTGAGGGGCCCAAAACTGATTCCAGGATTCAAGTTGCAGCCTCAACCAGTGCTGAGTACAAGGACAAGCTCACTTCTTTGGTCCTGCTGGCCACACTATTTCTTCCTTCTTGGCCACCTGGGCACACTCCTCAGACAAATGTTTTCCCTGAAGAAGCTGGCTTCTTTGTGTAGCTTCTCTGTACAGGTGACAACCTTTCTGAGAAAGCAAGCAGTTGTTCTGAAGAGCTGGTGCCTTTCCTTTCCACTCTCCACACATCCTGCTCTCACAGCAAGGCTTGAAGCTTGAAGAGCTCTGTTGTTTTATCATGCTGTTTCAGCTGAGTTTCTCCAAAACAAACCATGGCCCTGAGAGATAACAGAGGTGTGCACATGCCACCCCCTCCCTGCAAACATCATCCCCAGTGCTGGCAGACTCCATTGCTGGGTCAGGAAGACATAGAATCACAGAACAGTCTGGACTGGAAGGGACGTCCAAAGGTCATCCTGTGCAACTCTCTCTGCACTCAGCAGGGACATCCTCAACTAGCTCAGGCTGCCCAGAGCCCTGTCCAGCCTCACCTTGAATATCTTCAGGCATGGGGCCCTAGCCACCTCCCTGGGCAATCTGTTCCAGTGTTCCACCACCCTCATGGTAAAGAACTTGATCCTAACATCCAATCTAAATCTGCTCTTCTCTAGTCTGAAGCCACTGCCTCTCATCCTATCAATCCAGGGCTTTGTAAACAGCCTCTCTTCACCCTTCTTGTAGGTCCCCAAACAGTAAGTGCCAATCAGTAGGAGAATGGTGGCTTAAAAGGTCTCCCTTCTCTTTGAAAAGAAGCACCAACAAGTCTTTGCATGGTAAAGTATGAATAACTAGAGTCATGCATGCCCCATGCAGCAAGCTCTGAGACATAGATGTCCAGCAGAAGACAAGCAAACTGTCCCTCTCCAAATGCATCCAAGCATCCATCATTAGACATGGGGCTCAATTAATGTGTGTCTCTGCATGCAAAACAGCAAATACAGCCTTGCCCTTTGGTCACAGGGAGAGCTGTCCAGAAAGTCATGGATGTCACCTATATGTGTAGATTCAGATTGGATGTTAGGAAGCAGTTCTTCCCCATGAGGGTGGTGAGACACTGGCACAGGTTGCCCAGGGAGGTGGTGGCAGCCTCATCCCTGGAGGTTTTTAAGGCCAGGCTGGATGTGGCTGTGAGCAACCTGCTGTAGTGTGTGATGTCCCTGGCCACAGCAGGGGGGTTGGAACTGGATGATCCTTGAGGCCCCTTCCAGCCCTAACAATTCTATGATTCTATGTGGGACATGCAAGAGGTTTTCGTCTTCTCCACTATGAGCCCAAAAGGTGGTGACCCCTGAGCTCAGAGAGGAGTAAGCTGAAACACATGTGGAGCTTTGCACCAACCCCATGTCCAGACAGAGGGGGCATGGAATCATTAGGATCATAGAACTATAGAACCATTGTGGTGAGAAGAGACCATTAAGATCATCAGTTGCAACCCTTAAACCAGCACTGCCAAGCTCACCACTAAACCACATCCCTCGGCACCCCATCTACAGGGCTCTAAATCCCTCCAGGGATGGTGACTCCACCACTGCCCTGGGCAGCCTGTTCCAGGGCTTGACAACCCTTTTGGGGAAGAAACGTTTTCCTAATATTCAATCTAAACCTCTCCTGATTCAACCTGAGGGATTTCCCTCCTGTCCTATTGCTGGTTACTTGGGAGAAGAGACCAACACCCACCTCTCTACAACCTCCCTTCAGGTAGCTATGGAGAGCAAGAAGTTCTCCCTTTAGTCTCCTTTTCTCCAGGATAAACAATCCCAGTCCCCTCATATGCTCCCCATAAGACTTGTGCTCTAGACCCTTCACCAGATTTGTTGCCCTTCTCTGGACATGCTCCAGCTGCTCAATGCCCTTCTTGTAGTGGGGGTACCTGAAACTGAGTACAGCATGAAGAAACTGAACACAGAGGCCAAAGCAGGACAGAGGGAATTCAGATCTCCTCCCATGAGGAGCCTGGAGGGATGCTGAGGGGCTCAGCCCCTCCTGCCACACAGAAAAAGTCAGTTCAGCTCCATCCTTTCTCTCACACAAAAGCTTCTTGTCCACCCCTCCCCAGATTACCCTCATGCAAACAGACACAGCATTGTCTCATGAAATGCCAGCTGGTTTTCAGGGCTGCCAGTGAGGGTGAGGAAGAAAAAGTCATAGAATCATTGAATTGTTAGGGTTGGAAGGGACCTCAAAGATCATCTAGTTCCAACCCTCCTGCATCAGCAAGGACACCTCACACTACATCAGGGTGCTCAGAGCTACATCCAGCATGGACTTAAAAACCTCCAGGGATGAGACTTCTACCACCTCCCTGGGCAACCTGTGCCAGTGTCTCACCACCCTCATGGGGAAGGAACTTCTTCCTGACATCCAATCTGAAGCTAACCATTTCTATTTTTGTTCTATTGCCTACAGTCCTACCATGCCCTGACAGCCTAGAAACTCCCTCCCCAGCATTCTTGTAGCCCCCTTCAGATACTGGAAGGCCACAATAAGGTCTCCTCAGAGCCCTCTCTTCTCTTCTCCAGACTGAACAGCCCCAACTCTCTCAGTCTGTCCTCATAGGAGAGGCCAGGTGCATGTGCTGGGCAGAAAAGGTTCTCCTCCTTGCAGGCAAGGAAGGAGACCCAGGTGTTTCAGATGCTTGTGGTTGGGCTCTCCCCAACCACAATGACAATTTCTCCCTAGGACACCTTGAATTTCGTGGCAGTCAGAGAAGTGGCCTTATGGCAAACCCAAGGAGATCGCCATACCACAGTAGCAAGACACAATGCCTTTAGGCTTTGATGTGCATCTTTAAGGTAGGCACTGAGGATAACAGAAGGGGGACAGGCAACACTGGGGACAGGCAGCATTACCCCCAGCCTGCCACTACCTGCCCACCACGTCAGACACAGCAGCTTGGAGGATGTGCAGAGTGCTTTTGCAGAGGACATTCAGAGGTGTGGCAGTTTTAGGCTATGCCTTTAAGATTTTTCACAGGCCTTGAACAGAAAGTAGTAAAATGTAAATAAATCATTAAGGGTGCAAAAAGGAAAATAATGAGAGACTAGACTAGACTAGACTAGACCAGGTGGGAAGAGACCTTCAAGATCATCGTGTCCAACCTATCATCCAACACCACCTAATCAACTAACCCATGCAACCAAGCACCCTAGCAAGTCTCCTCCTGAACACCTTCAATGATGGTGACTCCACCACCTCCCCAGGCAGCCCATTCCAATGGGCAATCACTCTCTCTGTATAGAACTTCTTCCTAACCTCCAGCCTAAACCTCCCCTGGCACAGCATGAGTCCTGTGTCCTCTTGTTCTGGTGCTGGTTGCCTGGGAGAGGAGACCAACCTCTGCCTGTCTACAACCTCCCTTCAGGTAGTTGTAGAGAGCAATGAGGTCTCCCCTGAGCCTCCTCTTCTCCAGACTAAGCAGCCCCAGCTCCCTCAGTCTCTCCTCATAGGGCTTGTGTTCCAAACCCCTCACCAACTTTGTTGCCTTTCTCTCAACACCTTCCAGCAAGTCAACCTCCTTCCTAAACTGAGGGGCCCAGAACTGGACACAGGACTCAAGGTGTGGCCTAACCAGTGCAGCGTACAGGGGCACAGTGACTTCCCTGCTCCTGCTGGCCACACTGTTCCTGATGCAGGCCAGGATGCCATTGGCCCTCTTGGCCACCTGGGCACACTGCAGGCTCATGTTCATCCTGCCATCGACCAGTATCCCCAGGTCCCTCTCTGCCTGGCTGCTCTCCAGCCACTCTGACCCCAGCCTGTAGCACTGCATGGGGTTGCTGTGGCCAATGTGCAGACAGTTCTAAACAATTCCAATGGAGAGATAAGGGACTTAAACTGGTTGTACCAAAACAATCTTCTCTCTTCTCTCACTTCCTCAGGCTGGGAGGTACTAACTGTGCTTCTGCTGGCTTCTGCTTGACTTTGGCTGCATTGTTTTGGCTAGGTTCTAACTTCAGTGCTCTGTCTCTTGTCCCTTTTATGTATAGGGAGGGAAGGGGGTGGGGGCAGGGAGGGAGAAGCTATTAGCTTCCCCTTGTCTAAGTTTAGGCTGGAGGTGAGGAGAAAGTTCTTCACTGAGAGAGTCATTCGCCATTGGAATGTGCTGCCCAGGGAGGTGGTGGAGTCACCGTCCCTGGAGGTGTTCAGGAGGGGACTGGACGTGGCACTTGGTGCCATGGTTTAGTCATGAGGTCTGTGGTGACAGGTTGGACTTGAAGTTCTTTGAGGTCTCTTCCAACCTTGGTGGTTCTGTGATTCTGTGATTTGACCGGGGGAGGTCCTTGTAAATATTAATTGTAATTAGCTGTAATTGTAAATTACAGGTAATTTAGTTACCTGTAATTATGATTAATTACAGGTATTTAATTGTATTGTGAATTATTAATTGTAAATCCCTGTAAATATTGTAAATCCTGTAGATTTTGTACATATTCATTGCATTCCACTGTAGATTGTAGTTTTGCTTGTAAATACAGCTTTCATCTGCTTCCAACTGAGCTGGTCTGGCAAATCTAATGCGGGGGGAGGGTGGTGCAATTTTCAACCCACCACAAGAGGACACTGTTCTTGCACAGGGGAGGAAAGGTGGGTGAGACCATCCACCTCACAGAGACTCCAAAACCACCTTATCTTCTATCCCCTTTCCACACAAACCACCAAGTGCATTCTGTTGGACCCACCAGACCTACCAAGAGCACTCAACTGACTTGACTGTGTTTTATCCTTGAGGAAAGTGAGTCACAGAGAAGCCACCTTTGCTCTTGAGCCCCCCTGTGGGTAGTAAAGCCTGGACCTAGGTGCAGCAAGTCTCCCTGGCATGCCAAAAGCATCCAATGCTAAGCCCAGGCAAAGGGAAGTTGTAGACAGGCGGATGTTGGTCTCTTCTCCCAGGCAGCCAGTACCAGAACAAGAGAACACAGTCTCAGGCTGCTCCAGGGGAGGTTTAGGCTGGAGGTTAGGAAGAAGTTCTACACAGAGAGAGTGATTGCCCATTGGAATGGGCTGCCCGGGGAGGTGGTAGAGTCACCATCACTGGAGGTGTTCAGGAGGAGACTTGATAGGGTGCTTGGTGCCATGGTTTAGTTGTTTAGGTGGGTTGGATTGGTTGATGGGTTGCACACAATGACCTTGAAGGTCTCTTCCAACCTGTTTTTATTATTATTATTAATAATAATAATTATTATTATTATTATTAACCCTATTGAGGAGAGAAGATGTTGGCTGGGTCTTGACACCCTTAGTAAAGGACATCCTGTGTGATGCTGGGGATGCCCAAGAACAGAGCTGATGTAAAGCAGTGTTGAGGGCAGGGAGATTGGCTCACTTACTTTTGGCCTCTTCCACTGGATGCCCTGGATCCTTGACTTGTAGAAGAGGGAGTCGTCATTAGCAGGGAAAAGAGGGTCCTCAAAGAGCTGCTTGCGCCGCTGGCATTCCTTCTTCAGGGAGGAGTAGCGCTGGTTCTCATAGGGCTTCACCGAGGAAAACATCCTTCCTCACCAGCCCTGGGACACAGGGAGAGCAGAGAGATGAAGTAGGGTCTGGCCAGGGGCACCCAATCCTCCTCCACAGCAGCTAGATTGGAGTACCAAAGGTTTATAGAATCACAGAGTGGTCTGGGTTGGAAGGGACCTCCAAAGCTCATCCAGACCAACCCCCTCTGCACTCAGCAGGAACATGCTCAACTACATCAGCTTGCCCAGAGCCTTGTCAAGCCTCACCTTGAATATCTCCAGGGATAGAGCCCCAACCACCTCCCTGGGCAACCTCTTCCAGTGCTCCACTGCTCCACTACCCTCATGGTAAAGAACTTGCTCCTAAAGTCCAATGTACATCTGCTCTGCTCTTCTCCAGTTGGAAGCCATTGCCTCCCATCCTGTCACTGCAGGCCTTTGTAAACTGTCCTTCTCCAGGCTTCTTGTAGGCCTCTTTCACTACTGGAAGGTCATTATTAGGTCTCCCCAGAGGCTTCTCCAGACTGACCACCCCCAGCCTATCTTGCTTTGCAGAGCTGCTCCAACCCCCGGTGATTTTCGTGGCCCTCCTCTGGACCTGCTCCCTCAGGTTCATGTCCTTCCTACATTGAAGGCTCCAGACCTGGACACAGTACTCCAGGTGAGGTCTCACCAGAGCAAAGTGTCAGAACCATCTCTTTCCATCTCCTGGCCATGCACCTTTTGATGAAGCCCAGGATGTGATTTGCCTTCTGTGCTGCAAGCTCACACTGTTTGCTCATGTCTAGCTCCTCCCCCCCCAGCACCCCCAAGTCCTTTCCCTCAGGGCTGCTTTCTCTCACCTCCTCCCCCAGTCTGTATTGATAGTGAGGATTGTTCCAGCCCAGGTGCAGAACCCTGCACTTGCTCTTGTTGAACCTCAGGAAGTTCACCTGGGCCCAGCTCTCCAGCTTGTCCTGGTCCCTCGGATGGCATTCTGTCCCTCTGGCATATCAACAGCATAGTTGTGCCTGGAGACAACCACCCAGCCTCTGTCTCTGCCACCCCCACATTTACAGTCCTGTGAAGCACCTCTAGCTCAGTCCAGGAGGTACCAGCATGCTCCATCACCAGTTTAGCAGGGAAAATCCTGCATCCAAATGAGGAGAGATAGATGACTCCTCAAAGCTCAGGCATACCCCTGGACATGGGAGTCCCATTTCCCCCCCATATGGTGAAACACCACCAAAACAGGAACAACAGGAGATGACAAGTGATTTCCTGCCTGTTATTGAATTCATAACTCATTGCCTCTGGAGGCAATGAAGCAGAAGACATCCCTTGCAATATAGGTGTCTGGAGGGCTGTGCCCTACCCTGAGCACTCCACCAGGCAGCTCCAAGCTGCAGACACACATTTCATGATTGCATTGGAGACATCCATTTCTCAGTAGACTTTATCAGATCTGGTTTTAATTAAAAAATGCCTCCTGGCAGAGTGCCACATGTTGCTGGATTAATTATTCTGTTTTGACAAGCATCTGGCTGCCAAGGCAGAGATGGGAATTAAAGCAATGCAGAAGACAGCAGGAAATTGTTGCCCAAATGCTCCCCAGAGAGACAGCAGCACCTCTCCATCACATCACTGCCATTTGGTCAGCAGGTACCAACCACTTTGGTCAGGTCCTCATCCCTCCACATGCAGGTTGAGTCACCTTGGGCCCACAGCAACCACAAGGGAATCACAAAATTATAGAATGGTGGGGGTTGGAAGGGACTTCTGGAGATCATCTAGTCCATACCCTCTGCTAAAGCAGGGTCACCCAGAGCAGGTTGCACAGGATCACAATCTCCAAGCAGGTTTAGGAATCTCTCCAGAGAAGGAGACTCCACAACCTCTCTGGGCAGCCTGCTCTAAGGCTCCAGCACCCTCACAGTAAAGAAGCTTTTCCTCATGTTGAGGTGGAACATCCTGGTTTTTCGTTTGTGCCCATTGCCCCTTGTCCTGTCCCTGGGGACCACTGAAAAGAGTCTGGCCCCACATTCTTGACCCCTACCCTTTAGATATTGATATGCACTGAGAAGATGCCCTCTCAGTCTCCTCTTCTCAAGGCTAAACAGCCTCAGGTGTCTCAGCCTCTCCTCATAAGAGAGTTCCTCCAAACCCCTCTGCATCTTTGTGACACTCTATTGGCCTCTTTCCAGTAGTTCCCCATCTCTCATGAACTGGGAAGCCCAGAGGTGGACACAATACTCCAGATGTGGTCTCACCAGGAGAGAGTAGAGGAGAAGGAAGACCTTGCATTCAGCAAGGTGCCCTAATTCATGTCTCCCAGTGAGACATATAGAAACCATATGCTTTTGGTGGGATCATCTCATGTGGTGGGACAAGGAAGATGCAATAAAGACTAACTGGAGGCAGCTAATCTGTAAACCTCCAAAATCCCAGGGATTATATGATCACTTAGAGCTGGGCATCACTTAAGAAGTGGTGTCACATCCTTCCTTAATGAGTCACCAGGATTAGCTGAAGATCCTGGAGCAGGTCCAGAGAAGGGCAAGGAAGCTGAGGAAGGCCAGAACAATTCTCACTATCAGTACAAACTGGGGGAGGAGGTGACAGAAAGCAGCCCTGAGAAAAAGCATGAGAGCTTGGACATGAGCAGGCAGAGAGAGATTGCAGCACAGAAGGCCAACGGCTTCCTGGTCTGCATCCAAAGCAGCGTTGCCAGCAGATGGAGAGAGATGATTCTGCCACTTTGATCTGCTCTGGTGAGACCTCACCTGGAGTACTGTGTCCAGGTCTGGTGCCCTCAATACAAGAAGGACATGGGCTTGAGGCAGCAGGTCCAAGGAGGGCCACAAGAATGATCAGGGGGTTGGAGCACCTCTGCTGTGAGGACAGGCTGAGGGAGCTGGGGGTGTTCAGCCTGGAGAAGAGGAGGCTCCAGGAAGACCCTCCAGGACTTTCCAGCACCTGAAGGGGACTACAAGAAGAATGGAGAGAGACTGTTTGCAAAGGCCTGCAGTGACAGGACAAGGGGCAATGGCTTCAAACTAGGGAAAAGCAGATTCAGATTGGGTGTTAGGAACAGGTTCTTTACTATGAGGGTGGTGGAACACTGGAAGAGGTTGCCCAGGGAGGTGGTTGAGGCCCCATCCCTGGAGATATTCAAGGTGAGGCTCAACAGGCTCTGGGCAACCTGGTCTAGTTGAGGATGTCCCTGCTGACTGCAGAGGGGGTTAGACTGGATGACCTTTGGAGGTCCCTTCGGGCCTGGACCATTCTATGATAAGGGTTTGGAGAGCAGGTCTAATGATGAGCCCCTGAGGGAACTGGGGTTCTTTAGTCTGGAGAAAAGGAGGCCAAGGGGAGACTTTCTCACTCTCTACAGCTTCCTGGAAGGATGTTGGAGATTGGTGTGCTCTCCCTTGGAACAAGTGATAGGATGAGAGGAAATGGCCTCAAGTTGCACCAGAGGAGGTTTAGATTGGATATTAGAAAAATTTCTTCACTGAAATGGGTCTCAAACACTGGAAGAGGTTGCCCAGGAGGTGGCTGAATCCCCATCCCTGGAGGTATTCAAAAGACACAGAGATGTGGTGCTGAGGGACATGGTAGACTTGGTAGAATTAGATAATGGTTGAACTTCACAATTTTTTCCAACCAAAATGACTGTAGGTAGGAGGTTGAGAGCCAAACCAATGCCAGTGCTGAGCAGAGCAATGCTCAGACAGCATCACCCACCCACCCAGCCTCCTGTGGTCCAGGAGAGATGAAAACACTTCCACTTCTGCCAAGCAGAGGTTTTAATTGATGGCATTTATCAGCCTGATTAGCAGCATAAGTGCTCATCACTCTGAGCACAACTGAACCCAAAATAAGCCCATTGTTGGCTGCCCCACAAGTCTCTGCTGCTGAGGAGCAGCTGCTAAGGCAGCTTGTGGGGTGCTCTGTGCCACCTATCTTCAAACCACCCAGCGTGTCCCAGCCCCATGCCCCGGGGCGCAGAGACAGCAAAGAACTGTGCAAAGGGGCAATTAGGTCTTTAATTAAACATCAGCTGAACTGCAAGAGAGGCACCAGCATGGGGGATTGGAATGGACTGGGGCAATGAGCAGATGCATATCCCACAAAGACCACTGGCACTGGGCAGCCAACACCACAGCTACCCTGCTATCTACTGCCATGTCCCTGGTGTGGAAGAAGAAGGTAGTGAACACTGAGTGATGATCCTCCAGGATTGCTGCTTAGAGACTTTACCACACACAGAATCACACAGACACGTTCAGGTTGGAAAAGGAACCTCAGGATCACCAAGTCCAACCCACAACCCTACTGTACAAAGCTCGCCCCTAAACCAGAGCCCCAAGCACCACATCCAAACCACCCTGAAACATATCCAGGGCTGGGGACTCAACCATCTCCCTGCCCAGCACATTCCAGAGCCTGACCACTCTGGCTGGGAAAAAATGTTTCCCTCTATCCACTCTAAACCTACCCAGTGGCAGCTTGAGGCCATTCCCTCTTGTCCTATCACTAATTACCTGTGAAAAGAGCCCAACAGCAGCCTCTCCACAATGGCCTTTCAGGTAGCTGCAGACAGCAATGAGGTCTCCCCTCAGCCTCCTCTTCTCCAAACTAACCATCCCCAGCTCCTTCAGTTGCTCTTCATCAGATTTATTCTCCAGGCCCTTCACAGCTTCCTTGCCCTCCTCTGCACTGGCTCCAGCACCTCCACATCTCTCTTGTATTGAGGTGCTCAAAGCTGGACACAGCACTGGAGGTGTGGCCTGACCAGAGCTGAGTCCCAGGGGACAATCCCCTCCCTGCTCCTGCTGGACACAGCATTTCTGATCCCAGCCAGGATGCCATTGGCTTTCTTGGCCACCTGGGCACACTGCTGGCTCATATTCTGTTTGCCCATTAGAACCTCCAGGTCCCTTTCTGCCAGAGAGCTTTCCAGCCACACTGCCCCAAGCCTGCAGCGTTGCTCGGGGTTTATAATTTATAACATCTCAAATGTCTTCATTTGAGCTAGACCAGAACTAATTCTGCTCAATGATCTGACTTTCCAGCTCAGCCTCTGCTCAGTGAGGGCACTTGCTGAAGGTCAGGGCAGGTTTGTACAGCCAGGGCTGCTTCTAGCGCTGAGAAACCGATGGGGAGAGCTCCTGCCAAGGGCTGGGCTGCAGAAAGGCTCTGGATTAGACTTGCTCCAGTGCAGACCAAGGGCACTGAGAAATCTTGTGAACTATGCTGAGGTGCAGTAAGTAAGAGGTGGCATGTGTGGTGGGAGAGCAGACAGGACAGGTGACACTAAACTGACCAAGAAGGGTTTCCTTCCCATGGATGTCATGTTCAGTCTAAAGCTGAGAGAGCACCAGGGTCAAGCCTTTTCTTCAACGGCCAACATCCAAGGAGGCCTCTGTCTGCTTTGCCTTTGAGCATGATCCAATTCCAGAATCCAGTTCTAGAATCTGCTTCCCATCTTTCCAGTCTGAGACTTCCCCAGTGCCTGCCCACAGCATCAGTGGTGATGGTGACATCATTGCCATCAGGGGTTAGTTTGATTTTGGTTTGTATCTATCTCATTTATTGTTATTATTTCCATTTGAGCTGGTTTCATTTCTTTCCCAGCCCAACAGCCTCTCTCCCTTATTCCCCTTCTCTTCCACTTGAGAAAGCAGAAGGCAGAGAGCATCTGGCACTTGTCTAGTGGCCAGCCCAACCCTAACCCTTGACAGTAGCTTGTAGTATAAAGATGGGGAGAGCAGCTCTGCCTTCAGTGCACTGTGCATCCTGCTCCATTTGGAAGCTAAGGTTGGGACCTTGCCTGCCCATTACAAGTTTTTATTCACACAGGAACCTTTGAAGGCATCTCAGCCACACAGTGAGGTGCTGTGGTACAAAGGGCATATGTTTCTCAGGGGATATGAGGAAGAACTTCTTTCCTGTGAGGGTGCTGGAGCCCTGCAGCAGGCTGTCCAGAGAGGTTTGTGGGGCCTCCTCCTCTGGAGAGATTCAAAACCCACCTGGACCTGACCTTGTCCAACCTTACTGTGGGTGAGACCCTGCTTTAGCAGGAAGGTTGGATTAGATGATCTCCAGAAGTCCCTTCCTACCCCCACCATTCTGTGATTTTCTCCTTGGCATCAGGACCTGTTCCCAGATGCTATGAAGAGGCCCAAGCACATCACCTGCTCTCACAAAAGCCTCAAAAATAAATGACTCAATACCAAACCCTAAAGAATGCACCAGATTTGCTCCTTGGAGAAAAGCTGACAGCCTCACTCAGCAGTCAGGCAATGCACCCAGTAGTCAAAACATGCATCCACCCTGCTAAGAGGGAGAGGAACAAGCTAGCTGCTGGACCTCAAGCAGAGGAAGGGGGTGAAGGACAGGGGAGTTTTCCCCAGGGAGGTCATGGGCACATCTCAGCTGTCAATGAGCTGCTTTTGAGTTGATCATCAGCTAGAACATTTGCAGTGACAGCACTCACTGCTACAGACACACAGACAAAGCAGCAGGGCTGGGAAAGGATGGTTGGCAGCTGCCTTCTGCATGAATACAGCAGGCTGAGAGAGCAGGCTGCTGCTGCTAGGTGAGGTGCAGGCTGAATTGCTTGGACCGGTGCATGAGCTGGGCTGACAGACAGGAAAGGACACTTCCACAGAAGGTTGGGTAGAAAGAGCCAGCAAGATGCAGGAAGAGAGCCTGGAGAGGAGGAGAGGGAGGTCTGGTGCCTCTCCCCAAGCCACGCCTGAGTTAAGGCAGGAGTTACGGCTTTGACGCAGGAGATGCTGGATGCTGCTCCACAGCCTGTCCCATGGCTGAGGGCTGCCACTCAGTTGCTCATTCCCAAAATCACTGATCACCCCAGAGCAGTTCTGCAATCACAGCTTGGAGCTGAGCTACCCAATGACCCTTGCCACACCACCTTCCAAGAGACAGCCTGGGCAATGTCCATCCCTACCAGCCCATGACCCCACACTCCTCTCAGCCAAGCAGCTCCAGCCTTTCTGCCTGCCAAACGTGCCTGGGGGAGGAAAAGGACCAACTCCTTGCCCTGCTCTCCCACCCCACAGTGACTGTCACCTCCACAGCCATCTGGCCTCGCCACAGGGCTGCTCTCACATGAGAGGGTGGAGATGGATTTGAGTTGGGAAGGAAAGGCCAAGCGGAACGAGAAGGGAGAGTGTGCAGGATCAGTTATCCAAATAAATAAATAAACTACCTGGCAAAATGATTAAAAGGAAGGGGCAGGGGGAATGTTCTCAGGGCAGTGCTAAAATTCATTACTCTCTCTAATTTGCAGCATTTCATGCTTACCAGGCTGAACTGCACACCTGCCACATTAACGTGCTCAAGGGCTGCCTAATTACTCTGTGCCTCCTTGTGTCAAGCTCGGAAGCTCCAGGAGCAGAAGAACTGAGGGTTTGGATGCCTGGACAGAATGAACAACCCTGTACCTGCCTGCCTGTGAGCAGGGAGGGGTATCTGCACCCACAGCTCAGAGCAGAGGTGAGTTTTTGGAAACAGAGGTCTGAGCCCAACCTCAGACATCCATGAAGGAGTTAAACAGGAAAGTGTTCTGTTAGAGGATGGAGACAGAGTATGACTCAGGGGTGTTGTGGACTCCCCCTTTTCACTGTCAGTATCATCCAGCTCCTGCCAGCTGGTAACCATCAGGGTTCTGAGCCACTGCATCAGGACAAAGACCTGAAAGTGCTTGCCTTGTTTGGGGCCAAATATTTGCTGAAAAGCTTTTCCTCCCTCCCCACAAACCACTTATCCTTCCTTTCCAGTTTGGAGACTGCTCTACCCCAGCTAGCTGGTGTGGGTTCCCCAAGCTTGTGTTACCACAAGCTGTACCCCAGCCATGAGCAAAGGGCTCCTCGGTTGTAGGTCCTGCAGTTGTCTGCCTCTAGGTCAGACAAAACACTTTGTCTGCAGAGGACAGGATCTGCTGGCTTGTGCTCTCCAGCTCTGCTCTCACTGAACAGGAGATAGCTTTGATATCACATTGCAAAGGATCAGCCAAGGTGAAGATAAAGCAGACACCACAGATGGTTGCCCATGTCCAAGCCTGGTGCACTGTTATGTGGGCAACCCACAACACTGCAGCCCAAAGGCAAAGTGTTCAGAGCAGCCAGACTCTTCCCAAAAAGACCAAAAAGAAAAGAGAACATAAAACAAACAAACAAAACAACCTCACAAGTTATTTAAATCATTTTTGTGGACAGCAAGTTCTGCATGGGACAGCATTGTGCCCTTGTGGCCAAGAGAGCCAATGGGATCCTGGGGTGCAGCAAGAGAAGTGTGGCCAGCAGGCTAGGGGGGTTCTTCTGCCTCTCTACTCTGCCCTGCCTTAGTGTAGACCGTAGCTGCAATCCTATGTCCAGTTCTGGGCTCCCCAGTTCAAGAGAGACAGAGACCTGCTGGAGAGAGTCCAACTGAGATCCACAAGGATGATTAAGGAACTTGAGCATCTGCCCTGTGAAGAGAGACTGAGAGCCCTGGGGCTGTTTAGTGTGGAGAAGACTGAGAGGGGATCTGATCAATGTCTATCAATACCTGAGGGGTGGGTGTCAAGTGGAGGAGGCCAAGTTCTTTTGGGTGGTGCAGAATAATAGGACAAGGAACAATGGATACAAACTTGAACATAGAAGACTTCAGCTCAACATGAGGAGAAACTTCTTTACAGTGAGGGTGACAGAGCCCTGGAACAGGCTGCCCAGGGTGGGCATGGAGTCTGCTTCTCTGGAGGCTTTCCAAACACACCTGGACACATTCCTGTGCAGACTGCCCTGGGAGATGCTGCTCTGGCAGGGGGGTTGGGCTCCATGATCTCTGGAGGTCCCTTCCAACCTCTAACATTCTGTGATTTTTTTCCAGCTTCCTTGGGTCTTTCTTTTGAGAGACATAGGACAACACTAGAGTTGCCCTTCCACCTATCGATAGACAACTTCAGATCAGTGGAGAAAACACTGCTGACACAAGGCCAGATTTATTCACCTTTTCTCCAGTGCCCAGGGATGATGCAGCTGAACTGTGAATCACTCCCTGTACTAGGTAAGTATACTCACACCAGATAAGTGTTCCACACCTCTTACGCAACCTGTCTGTGAAGGAAAAAACCTTTGAGTCCTGGGCTACAACACGGCAGTCCCCATGAAGGGCCATCAGGACCAGCAGCACATGCACCACAGCAGGTCTGAACTGCATTCCCAAAAGCTCTTTCCAGCTCCTAGCTACGCACCTACCCTAACTTTTGATTCAAAGTGGCATGGCCTAGAGCCAGCAGCACCACATAGTATCCTGCATTAGCAACGTCCACAAGGACTGGAAGGTGAAGCCACACTGATGAAAGCTGGAAAACAAGAGATCATTTCTGCTTAAATTGACTGCAGTTAACCAGAGGAGCTAATTCCCATGGGAAGTCATAGGTAGCTCATTTCCAGATGTTGCTGAGCAGAGCTGGATGTGTTTCCAGAGCAGATGCTTTAGCCAACATGCAGAGTACAGAGCATTTACAGCTGTTCCTTGCCAAAACAAGACTGCTGAAGAGGTCTTGAGGTGTTTGGGGCTCCATCCCTGGAGATACTCAAGGTGAAGCTCTAGAGGGCTCTGGGCAACCTGATCTAGTTGAGGATGTCCCTGCTGACTGCAGAAGGGGTTGGACTAGATGACCTTTGGAGGTCCCTTCTAACCCAGTCCATTCTACGATTCTCTAAGAACAGAAGATTGAATGCTTCTTTCTGACCTTTCTCTCTCCACTTTCTCCAGTGGTACAGGATCACAGAACACATTGGGTTGAAAGGGACCCTTGAAGGTCATCTTGTCCAACTCCCTTGCAGTAAGCAGGGACAACTCCAATTAGATCAGGTTACTCAGGGCTTCATCAAGTTTGACCTTGAATGTGCCCAGGAAAGGGGCCTCCACCACATCTCTGAAGTGTCCCTGCCACGGATTGGAACTGGATGATCCTTGAGGTCCCTTCCAATCATAACAATTCTATGATTCTAACCTGTTCAGGTATTTCACCAACCTCAGTGTGAAGAACTTCTGTTATCATCATGCATCTCTCTTCTCATCTAAGAGTTAAAAACTCTCCTAGGCTGAAGGCAAACCAACCATTGTTACTATCAATTATGCTTATACCAAGCTCTGAGTTTTGTTAGTGGTTTGCTGCAGCACAGCTAGGGTTGGAATCCAGACCCCTGACCATAGCATACTTCAGCCAGAGTGTTAATCTCATGTGGATGCACATGGGCACAAGCTGTCCCCCCTCAAAATCTCACTGTAGTGAGTTTAGTCTCCAAAAACACTCCTGGTGGGGTTAGAGGCTGCTTGTTCCAAGTGAGTAAACCCACCACAGTGATAAGGCTCTTTGAAAGCACATTATCATAGAATTAGAGAATGGTTTGGGTTGGAAGTGACCTCCAAAGATCATCTAGTCCAACCCCCTCCACAGTCAGCAGGGGCATCCTCAACCAGATCAGATGCTCAGAGCCTTGTCAAGCCTCACCTTGAATATCTCCAGGGATGTGCCCTCAACTACCTCCCTGGGCAACCTGCTCCAATGTTCCACCACCCCACAGCAAATTCTCCCTGGAGATACCTCCTGATCTGTTCTCCACTGCAGGGATCTTGGCCCCTTCTGCAAAGCTCTCTGAGACCTGGGTCTTCCTGCAAAACCCTCAAGGTAAAAAAGCAATTTTTCATGAAAAAGGGCATTTGCAGCACAACCAGGGAAGGGGCCAGGGTCACTCAGCTTTGCAGGAAATCAACACAAGGTGACTCTGTGTCATCAAAACCGGCTGGCAACTTCTGCACAGAATCAAGTGAAGATAAGCTGTCACATTTTGGAGGATGTTTCCAGCAATGCATGGTGATTTTTATCATCCTTGCTTTATTTCCTGTTATTTTTCCCCAGCACATTGCTCTTTTGTCACTTAACAGCTCAAGATGAAAGACACAGAAGGCGAGGGCAAGTCTCCTTCCCCTTCTGCTCTCCCTCCAAGCAAACACCAGGAGCAAGGAAAAAGCAAAGCCAAAGCTCAGAGGTTTGCCACTGCTGGGAGTATCTGTCACCACCCTACACACCAGCAGTTTGCACCCATGAGCACACCCTTAGAGGCCCCTTGCTAAGAAGGGACTGATGGGTTTGCATGGGAGTGCAGAGTTCAGTCTGCCCTTTCTGGGAAGGCTGAGGTTAAGAGGAGCATCTAGACACAGAATCATAGAACAGTCCAGGCTGGAAGGGACCTCCAGAGGTCATCTCATCCAACCTCCCTGCAGTCAGGAGGGACATCCCCAACTAGATCAGGTTGCACAGAGCCCTGTCAAGCCTCACCTTGAATATCTCCAGGGAAGGGGCATCAACCACCTCCCTGGGCAACCTGTTCCAGTGTTCCACCACCCTCATGGTAAAGAACTTGTTCCTAACATCCAATCTGAATCTGCTTTTCCCCAGTTTGAAGCCATTGCCCCTTGTCCTGTCACTGCAGGCCTTTGTAAACAGTCTCTCTCCATTCTTCTTGTAGGCCTGCTTCAGGTATGGAAAGCTGCTATTAGGTCTCCCCAGAGCCTCCTCTTCTCCAGGCTGAACACCCCCAGCTCCCTCAGCCTGTCCTCATAGCAGGGGTGCTCCAACTCCCTGATCATTCTTGTGGCCCTCCTCTGGACCTGCTCCCTCAGGTCCATGTCCTTCCTGTATTGAGGTCTCCAGACCTGGACACAGTACTCCAGATGAGGTCTCACCAGAGCAGATCAAAGTGTCAGAATCTCCCTGAATCTGCTGGCAACGCTGCTTTTGATGCAGCCCTGGATGTGATTTCCCTCTGTGCTGCAAGCTCACACTGTCTGCACATGTCCAGCTTCTCATCCATCATCACCCCCAAATCATTTTCCACAGGGCTGCTTTCTATCACCTCCTCCCCCAGTCTGTATTGATAGTGAGGACTGTTCCAGCCCAGGTGCAGAACACTGCAGTTGCATCCTTGGATGCCTGTCTCCTGCAGGAACCAGCCAGGTGTGATAGCCAGGAGTTCCCTTACACTTGGATAACTCACACCAGGAACGACTTTGGCCTGGGGAGTTCCTCATTCCTTGCAGATGAGTCACTGTTTGCAAACAGAATCATAGAATCACTGAATTGCTTAGGTTAGAAAAGACCTCTAAGATAAAGTCCTGCCATCAAGGAGCTGCAGGAAGGAAGGGCAGCCCTGCTCTCTAATAACCCTGCGTTGGTGGCAAGCTCTGCCTGGCCAGAGTGTTGCACACCAAATGTGTTTGTGACACCAGCCAGCCAAGTCATTCTTCTCCACACAGAAGCTGTGGTCAGATGGGACCAGGACATATGCCTGAAGGCATCCTGGCTCAGGCAGCAGTAAGAAGCTCAAAACGAAGCTGGTGGCAGCATAACCCCCACTGGATCAGTAAATGTAGGAGGCTGAGCAGACACAGGAGTAGCAGGACACAACAAAAGATAGCAGAAGGATAGACCCAAAAGCAGTGGGAAAAGGAAGGTTGTAACATGGCACCAGGCAGCCTGCCTTGGCTGAGGGTAGCAGAGAGCAGCTGATGAGTCACCACTCAGGGTCCAGTTCATCCCAACCCACTCCTGGTTTTTGGGGAGAACAGAGAGCTCAGATTTGGGTACCCCTCAGAGAATCCTCAGGTGCTGTTCAAGCCCTAAGTCAACCTTACTGTGGCAGATACAAGGTATATCAAGATACAAGGCTTGTTGTCCAGGCCACTGCAGGGTTAAAAACCTTTCTGGATCAGCAGAGGTTGCAGGACAAGCACCACAAGGTGAATTAATGAGCTCTGCCAATGCCCAGCCCTTGGAGACAGCCATTGCTTGGCTAACCTCCACACATCAGCACCCTGACCATGACCCTGGTTAATGATTGCAAGGAGCAGCACAGAGCACCAGGAACAAGGAAGCACTCAGGAATCACAGAAACTTTCAGGCTGGAAAAGACCCTCAGGATCACCAAGTCCAACCCAGATCCCTACTCTACAAGGGTCACCCCTAAACTATAGCCCCAAGCACCACATCCAAACCACCCTGAAACATATTCAAGGTTGGTAACTCAACCACCTCCCTTCCCAGCACATTCCAGAGCCTGACCACTCTGGCTGGAAAAAAATGTTTCCTACTGTCCAGTCTAAACCTACCCAGTGGCAGCTTGAGGCCATTCCCTTCTGTTCTATCACTAATTACCTGTGAGAAGAGACCAGCAGCAGCCTCTCCACAATGGCCTTTCAGGTAGTTGTAGACAGCAATGAGGTCTCCCCTCAGCCTTCTCTATTCCAAACTAACCATCCACAGCTCCTTCAGTTGCTCTCCATAAGATTTATCTGCTCTCCTCCAGATTTATTCACAGCTTCCTTGCCCTCCTCTGCAGGGGCTCCAGCACCTCCACGTCTCTCCTGTATTGAGGTGCTCAAAACAACACTCGAGGTGTGGCCTCACCAGAGCTGAGTACAAGGGGACAAGGAGCTCACTCAGGAGCCCTGGAGCTTCCAAACAACCAACTTCCTAACAACAAAACCCATCTCTAGGGCTGCCCTGGGTTTATAAACTGCTGCCAGAGCCAGAATGAAGTAGTACAGTGACATGGGGCTGGTATCATCTACCAAGGCCTAAGTTCAAAGATGGCATGGCTTACACAGAGCAGGTTGTCAGCCTAGGAAGAGCAGAGTTGAGCATGCAGAATCCAGCCACCTCCATCTGTGACTGTCCAGCCACGTGGACCTTCCCTGAGATGCCTGGGGAGGTGGTGGAGCCACCATCATTGGAGGTGTTCAGGAGGAGACTTGACAGGGTGCTTGGTTGCATGGGTTAGTTGATTAGGTGGTGCTGGATGACAGGTTGGATGCAATGATCTTGAAGGTCTCTTCCAACCTGGTTTATTCTGTTCTATTCTATTCTATCCCAAGAGGGTTGTCACCCTACATGGGCATCACATTCAACACAGATCCCTTGCCCCCATGAGGTTATAGGAGCTCTGTGCCCTTCACAGCATCCATTCTGATCACTTCTTTTTTTGTTCATTCTAATTAAGAGTTAAGCATTATGTTTTGAAATGATGCTATCTTTGTAGGTCTGGAACAAAGATGTTGCTATTATTTATTCAGGGCTTCCAATTGAATGTCTGGACCAGCTCCTTTTCATTCTAGTCACACTGACTCCACTGGAAGTCTTGCACCACATCAGTATACTCATGCTGGTTCTCTTGCCAGCTGGGTGAAAACATTATGGTCTAAAGCCAGGCTTGGACCTCTGTGGATGGAGGGAAGGACAGAAGAGTCACAGGGCATCGCTTGAAGTAGAATCATAACATCAACCAGGTTGGAAAAGACCTCGGAGATCATCAAGTCCAACCTATTATCTAATACCTAACACCCCTGACAACTAAACCATGGCTCCAAGTGCCACATCCAATCCTTTCTTGAACACCTCCAGGGACAGTGACTCCACCACCTGCCTGGGCAGCACATCCCAATGGCCAATTATTCTTTCTGGGAAGAACTTTCTCCTCACCTCCAGCCTAAACTTCCCCTGGTGCAGCTTGAGACTGTGTCCTCTTGTTCTGGTGCTGGTTGCCTGGGAGAAGAGACCAACCCCCCACCTGGCTACAACCTCCTTTCAGGTAGTTGTGGACAGCCATAAGGTCTCCCCTGAGCCTCCTCTTCTCCAGGCTAAACAAGGCCCCTCCCCAGCCTTGTTGCCCTCCTCTGGACATGTTCAAGTGTCTCAATGTCCTTCTTAAACTGAGGGGCCCAGAACTGGACACAGGACTCAAGGTGTGGCCTAACCAGTGCTGAGTACAGGGGCACAATGACTTCCCTGCTCCTGCTGGCCACACTATTCCTAATGCAGGCCAGGATGCCATTGGCCTTCTTGGCCATCTGGGCACACTGCTGGCTCATGTTCAGCCTACTGTCAACCAGTACCCCCAGGTGCCTTTCTGTCTGGCTGCTCTCCAGCCACTCTGACCCCAGAAGTAGCTTAGAGAGCCCTTCTCTTGAGCACTACACATCTCAGAGATGCTTCCTGAAGAGGTTTGGGTTGCCACAAATTCATTCAGGAAACTTATCTATAGCACAGAGGAAATGCAGCACATCTCCATGCAAATGTTCTGCCTTCAGTAGCTGCTGCAGCCTCTGGGATAATTAAAGCAGTTGAACTTCAGAAGATGCAGAGACACGTGTCTGAGGAGCAGGAGAGATAACAGGGCTGCAGCTACTCTGTAGGAGACTAAATCAAGGAAGCTGGATCCTACAGAATCATCCCTCCCAGATTAGCTGGGCTGTTTGTCCCTTTGGATGATCCAGAGCATCCCTCCTGCTGCTTCAGCCCGGATCATACCTCCAATGATGTCCCCAGGGCTATGAGTTTCCTCTCTGTCCCTCACCTTTAACCCCTGCTAAAGGCAGAATCACAGAACCACAGAATTTCATGGGCTGGAAGGGACCTCTAAAGATCATCCAGTCCAACCCCCCTGCCAGAGATCACACAGGAATGCATCCAGGTGGGTTTTGAATATCTCCAGAGAGGGAGACTCCACAACCCCCCTGAGCAGCCTGGTCCAGGGCTCTGTCACCCTCACAGGGAAATTTTTTTTCCTCATATTTACATGAAACTTTCCATGCCTCAACCTGCAAGCTCTATCCCCTTAGACACCTGCAGGTACAACTAAGTCCTTCAGGTCTTCAGGCCATGCCAGGAGTCCTTGACCTGCTCCAGTTCAGACCAAGTGAGATCCAAACATCATCTGCAGTTTCAGTCAGTGAGGGCTCACCACTGCTTCTGACACTGGGCTCCACACCTCAGGCTTTGCCCCAGCCCTCTAGCTCCTGGCTCCAAGTCAGGACTCAAACCTCTGCCAAGACAACATCTCCAACTTTGGCTAATACACAAAATTTTAGTGTTTTCTCTTTGCCTGACCTAGACCTGAATAAAAGCACTGAAGCACTCTGCTCCTTGCCTTCTTCCAACTTTGATCCTCCACTTTCAGTTTCCTCCTTTCATCCCCTTCCTGAGCTCCACATCCTAAAACTCCCAAAGCCACATGAGCAAATATCCAGGCCACACCTGGGTACTGCCAGACTTCAGGAGAGCATTCCCCTTGTCTGCAAAACCAGGGAATCAGGCTTGAAAATCAAAGATCTGCTATTTTGGGGATTTAGCTCATTTTTCCTCCCTGCCTTTAATGAGCTCTTCTTTCTGTCTCTCTTCTCAAAGCACTGCAGTCAGTTTTACAGGCTTGTGGCAATTCAAGTTGCTGGTGCTCTTGAAGAGGGAAGGCTCTCTTGGGGTTGATTGGACCACCTCAAACTTGTAAGAACTATTAGAAATCTTTGTTACTGGCTTCACCCTGCTCTTGCAAGCTCAAAGGTCTGAACCTAAGCTCCAGATGGCCAGGATTGAGCTCTCTTGCCATGGAGATGCTTCCAGCTCTTTGTGCCTAGCAGAATCGCAGAACATTTAGGGTTGGGAGGGACCTTGAAAGGCTATCTAGTCTCACCCCCCTGCCAGAGAAGGATCACATAGAGTAGGTCATCAAGACAGGGACCTCCACAATGTGTAGGACATCTTCATGCAGCACACAGCATGACCTTTTGCAGGAGGCCATGCTCTGGTGCAGCGCCCACCTGTGTTTACTTTTGCTTCTCAGCATTCCCATCATGGGAGCAGCTGTCAGGATGTGATGCATCTCCCTATCTCCAGAAACCAAGGCAGGACCTCTGCACCCATCTTGCTCCACACAGTCCTCTGAGGCCTTTCCTGCAGAGGAAGACCCTGGCCTTTGCTAGCCCTTCCTTAACATCCTAAGCTATGCTTTCAGGCAGGCTGCCCAGGTCAAACATACACATCTCCAAAGCCATGAGCACAGAGACCAAAACCCTGCTCCTCATGATGCAGCTCCAGCCTCAGGAGGTTAGAGGCAAAAATCCCAAATCCTTGCTCCTCTGAGAGCAGTCATTGCCCTGTGGAACTCACTCTCCTTCCCCTAAGAGACATCTCCCATATGCTCCTTCCCTACAGCATCACAGTAGACTTCACACAGACAGGACAAAAAAGCAGCCACCTAGGCAGGTCAAGAGATTGCTTCCCAAAGAGGTTTTTCTCTTATTTTGAAGACCACTTTCCTTGCTGCAGCCCAGCATGGCTGGTGCTTGCTCCTGCTGCCATGGCTGGCAGCTAGATCCATCACCCCTGCTCTCATCCCAGCAAAAAACCTCTGTCACCACTCTGAGGTGGGTCCGCCAACTCTGCACCAAGCTGGAGTGGGCACCAGTTTGCCTGCAGGAGGTAGCTCAGGGCATGTTATTGAGAGCAGCCCTGTGGAGAAGGACCTGGGGGGTGCTGGTGGATGAAAAGCTGGACAAGAAATGGCACCAAGTGCTCCCAGCCCAGAAGCCAGCTGTGTCCTGGGCTGCATCCCCAGCAGTGTGGGCAGCAGATGGAGGGAGGGGATTCTGCCCTTTTGCTCTGCTGAGACCCCACCTGCACTGCTGGGGCCAGCTCTGGAGTCCTCAGCTCAGGAGAGACATGGACCTGTTGGAGTGGATCCAGAGGAGGCCACAAAGATGATCAGAGGGCTGGAATTCCTCTGCTGTGAGGCCAGGCTGAGAGAGTCAGGGCTGCTCAGCCTGGAGAAGAGATGGCTCTGGGGAGACCTTGTGGCCTTTCAGTACTTAAAGGGGGCCTGTAAGAAAGATGAGGACAGACTTTTTATCAGGGCCTGTTGTGACAGGACAAAGGGTGATGGTTTTAGACTAAAAAGGGGAGATTCAGGTGAAATAGAAGATATTATTTCCAATGAGGGTGGGGAAACACAGGTCTAGGGTGCCCAGAGAGGTGGTAGAACCTCTATGCCTGGAAACATTCCAGGTCAGGTTGAATGGGGCTCTGAGCAACCTACTCTAGTTGAAGGTGTTGGGTTGGAGCACCTCTCCTATGAGGACAGACTGAGAGAGTTGGGGCTGTTCAGTCTGGAGAGGAGAAGGCTCTGAGGAGACCTTCTTGTGGCCTTCCAGTATTTGAAGGGGGCTACAGGAAAGATGGGGAGGGACTTTAGGGTGTTGGGTGTTTAGGACTAGGGGGAATGGATCCAAGCTAGAGGAGGGGACATTCACGTTGGATGCTAGGAAGATATTCTTCCACATGAGGGTGGTGAGAGACTGGATCAGATTGCCCAGGGAGGTGGTGGAAGCCTCATCCCTGGTTGGGAATCTGATCTAGTGTGAGGTGTCCCTACTGATGCAGGGGGATTGGAAATAGATGATCCTTGGGGTCCCTTCCAACCCTGACAATTCTGTGATTCTCCCCTGTTCACTGCAGGGAGGTTGGACCAGGTGAGCTGTCAAGGTCTCTTCCAACACAAATCCTTCTATGACTATTAATACCAAAGGGCTCTGGAGCAGAGGTTAAGGCTCTTCCTCCTCTCCAGACAAGCATCCTGCTGGAGGTCCTTGCTCCATATCTCCATAGATACCAGGCTGCAGTAGCTCTGAGCTGGAGCAGTGAGTCACAGGGTTCGTACATGACCTACCCCATGCCACAGAAAAGAGTTTCACTTCCTTGCATGGGACAGAAACCTGCTGCAGCCCTGGCCACAACCCCATGTTAGCTGCAATAAATCACTGCTCTCCTGCTCCTGCAGGAAGCCCTGCTGGGCAGCCAAAAGCAAGGCTGGCTGGGCAAGCAGCCAACAAGCACCATTCCCATCCAACACCCACGCAGCAGCGGGTGGCCTGGCTGCTTGCAAAAAGCAGAGCTTGCACCTGCATCTCTTATTAAAGCAAGATTTCCCCTTGCTCCACAGAGAAATCACCTCCCTTAATCATCCTGGAGCAAACCTTACAGCATCTACACATGCTCAGACAACTGGTAGGACCAGCTCTGCAAGGCTTTTTGGAGCAGCAAGTGTGCAAACACTTTGGAGGTAAGCCCTTGCTTAGCAAGGTGTGGCTTGCAAGAAATAAAGCACATCAACCCCAAGGTCTGAACGACGATGACGCTTCCCTCTTCTATAGAAACAGGCTGAGGGCAATGGGGGAACAGCTCAGGATGGGCTAGATGCAACCAGGACCACTTGTATAGTGCACCAGCATGCTGAGTAGCCTCAAACAAGCAGAAATGCAACCTAAGCTAGGCTGAAGGGTGCTCACAGAAGGGAGAGAGGTGAGGGCTGGTCTCTTCTCCCAAGCAACCAGTGACAGAACAAGAAGACACAGTCTCAAGCTGTGCCAGGGGAGGTTTAGGCTGGATGTTAGGAAGAAGTTCTTCCCAGAAAGAGAGATTGGCCATTGGGATGTGCTGCCCAGGGAGGTGGTGGTGTCACCACCCCTGGAAGTGTTTAAAAAGAGCCTGGATGAGGCACTTAGTGCCATGGTTTGGTTGGTTACATGATGTTGGGTGATAGGTTGGACTCGATGATCTCAGAGGTCTTTTCCAACCTGGTTAATTCTGTATTCCTCACCCTTGGAATTCCCTGTGTGAATCACCTGGAGACAGAACAAAAACTCAGCAGCCACATCAAAAATACAGTGTGTGCAGAGGGGAAAGCATTTTGGGGGCAAAAGTGTCCTGGTTTAAGGGAAGGCCAGGTAGGAGCAGAGCTGGAGCCTTGCCCTTTTACACCTGATGATTAGAAAGGCCTGCTGCCTGTCTTGCACCTCTGTAGGAATAAATATTCCATGTTCCCTTCCTTGATGGGACTACTGTAGCCCTGCCATGGGTTGCTGCAGTTGTTTTTGATTAGTTATGGACAGATGACATGATCAGCCTGGAAGGAACAAACCAGGCTTGCAGCCTCCCTCATCCGAGGATGAGCTCCAGCCAGCCAGAGAGGCACCGTGGCCATTAAGCTAAGGAGGTCCTTGCATGGTGGAGAGAAGAATCCCTTTGCCATGTATCATTTTACAGCAGGAGCAGGGAGGGGATTGTCCCCTTGTAGTAGGCTCTGCTGAGGCCACACCTTGAGTATTGTGTCCAGTTTTGGGCACCTCAATACAAGAGAGATGTGGAGGTGCTGGAGCCAGTGCAGAGGAGGGCAAGGAAGCTGTGAAGGGCCTGGAGAATAAATCTGATGAAGAGTGACTGAAGGAGCTGGGGATGGTTAGTATGGAGAAGAGGAGGCTGAGGGGAGACCTCATTGCTGTCTGCAGTTACCTGAAAGGACATTGTGGAGAGGCTGCTGCTGGTCTCTTCTCACAGGTAATTAATGATAGAACAAGAGGGAATGGCCTCAAGCTGCCACTGGGTAGGTTTAGACTGGACAATAGGAAAAAAAATCCCAGCAAGAGTGGTCAGGCTCTGGAATGTGCTGGGCAGGGAGGTGGTTGAGTCCCCAACCCTGGATGTGTTTCAAGGTTGTTTGGATGTGGTGCTTGGAGATGTGGTTTAGGGGTGACCCTTGTAGAGTAGGGTTGTGGCTTGGTCTTGGTGATCCTGAGGGTCTTTTCCAACCTGAATGTTTCTGTGATTTCAGAGCTCCCCAAGAGGGTTGTGCAGCCTCCCAGCATTAAGGTGGTTGGGATGCTTCAGAGTCCCTTCTTCCTTTAACCTACATTCATGACCGACTTGAAACGACAGAACATGATGGAGCTGAGAGGATGCTCAGCTGGCTGGTGGGAGGACTAAAACTGGTCATTTTTTGCACAAGGGCAAACCAAGGTGCAGGGAGCACTTTTCTGGGCTGGAAGAATCTTTTAAGGTAAAATGAGTCAGAACCTTACTGAATTGGGACATAACCCCGGAGCACATGAAAGCTGCCTACGGGATGCTGAGCAGGCAGGGGGTGAGGAGCTCAGTCCACCCCCTTCTGAAGGGCTGGAGCAGGCCCAAAGGAGCTGGATCTCTGACCTACATGCTGCAAAGCCAGAGGGCTCCCAACACGGCTTTGCAGGGCATCATCTGTCACACCTCCAGCCCAGGAGAGTCCCCAAGGCATGAAGAGCTGCAGTACTGGCTGGAAACTAATATACTGTGCAGAAAAGCAAAAAGCTCTTGAAGCTTCAGGTGAACCTGCTTTGGCATGGGGGTTGGACTCAATCTCCAGAGTTCACTCCCAGCCCCTACTATCCTGTGATTCTGTGAAGCCTCCCCTGACCGCGACCACAAAGGAGGATCTGGAGGTGCTGGAGTGTGTCCAGAGAAGGGCCACAAGGATGAGCAGAGGGCTGGAGCTTCTCTCCTATGATGACAGGCTGAGAGAGTTGGGGTTGTTCAGTCTGGAGAAGAGAAGGCTCCGAGGACAACTTATTGTGACCTTCCAGTATCTGAAGGGGGCTACAAGAAAGCTGGGGAGGGACTTTTTAGGGTGTCAGGGAGTGATAGGACTGGGGGGAATGGAGCAAAACTAGAAATTGGTAGCTTCAGATTGGGTGTTAGGAAGAAGTTCTTCCCCATGAGGGTGGTGAGACACTGGAACAGGTTGCCCAGGGAGGTGGTGGAAGCCTCACCCCTGGAGGTTTTTGCAGCCAGGCTGGATGTGGCTGTGAGCAACCTGCTCTAGTGTGAGGTGTCCCTGGCCATGGCAGTGGGGTTGGAACTAGATGGTTCTTGAGGTCCTTTCTAACCAAAAGAATTCTATGATTTACCCACACACACAGAGTGAGTGAAAAGCTTCAGTGGCAACCATTCCTATTTCCACCATGATCTCAAGAAGTTACCCCCAATGCTGAGGCACTTACCCTACAGGATAAGCCCATTCAGCAGGAATAACCCATGGATGAAATGGCTCCACAGCATGAAGCAGGGAGCTAAGAGCAGGGGAAGGGTTAATGCTGCAGCCAGAAAGATGCTCGACTGGTGAAAAAAATAGCAGCCCCCATGAAGCTAATGGGTCTGTGTCCATTTTCTGCAGTGTCTGGAGCCTGCCCCTTTCTCCCTGGGTAATCAACTGGAAGTGAGCAGGGCTGGAGTAATCACCGCACCTCATTCCCCAACCCTGATGCTGCCTGCAGGGCCAGGAGAGAGGTGCACTGCCTGGTCCAAAGCAGGTCACCACAAGCCTGACATTGAGCATTTGTCCTCCAGCAGCTGCTCAGAAGAGCAGGTGAAGGCTCAGGCATGGAGATAGCAGCAAAATAAACAGGACCCAAGCGTGCCCCACGACCCCACGGTGTGAGCAAAGGGCCGGCAGACACCTCTCCACAGGCCGAGACCCTCCTGCTGCTGTGGAAGGGGTTTCACCTCTGGCCATCACAGAGAAAAAGAGTTGATACTGCCAGAGACTACAGAGGAGGAGGAAGGAGAGTGCCCAATCCCAGCCCTCCAGGCACAGCTGCATCCTTTTCTTTCTCCATGTATTTAACCTGCTGCTGCCCTGCTCAGAGTAAGTGTTAGGAGAGCTCTTGGCACATCTGGACTGGCCAACATTATCCAGGAATGAATACAGAAGCCTGAGCAGATTTAGAGGATGCACCCCTTCCCAGTGTCATCACAGCCCAGCACAAACACCATCTAAATCTCCTCTTGAGATCAGAGCCAAAGCCCTTCTTAAAGCTTTGTTATTAATCTGTGCAGGGACCAGGGAAGGGAGGGATGGATTAGAGGCGGGGGTGTGGGGTGTGTTTGTTTTGGGGCTTTTTTCTGAGGCATAATCAAAGACAAAAAAATCATCTCAGTGACATGGCTGGGCTTCACCTGCTTCAAGCCTGGTCTGGTCCTGCATCAGGCAGATGGTGAGAGCTGCTCAGCTAACACAGCCCTTCCTAAAGGAGATACCACTACAGAATGGCTGGACCAGAGAGTCCTAGCATCCAACATCCCCAGCCCCCAAATCGTCTTTATACCACACTCAAGCACCTCAGAGGAGAGATGATCTACCCTAGCCCTCACTCTCCTACCTCCTCCAATAAAGTGCAGATGCAGAGCCTCTAGATAAGCCTCCCAAGCTAAACTGAATGAATTCACACCCATTCTCATCCCCCCTCCCCCCCCCCCCACCAACCACACACACACATCAGCACTGTCTTCCAGTTGAAATAGCTCTTCTGCCTCCCTGGTGTCCACCCCTTGGATGTATTTATAGGCACATCTCTTCTCTTTGTTTCTTTGGGTTTTTATAGCCTCCCATTTAACAGCTCTCCATCCCTCTGATCAGCCTCACAGCCCTGTTTCCCTGCACCTGCTCTGGGCTGACTTAATCCCTCTCAAGCACCAGCTCTCACAGCCTGGTCCTTCCACGTTAACTCTTCCATACCCTTGTCCCACCAACACCCTTTGCGTAGTCTCTCTCCTCTGCAACCCTCCCAGAAGCACCTGGGGACCCCCAGGCTTGGCCACACTAACATGATTCGACTGCCAAAGGTAGCACAAAGCCCCACTGCACGGCCTGGCACAGGTCCTAGGGGACATCTCCACACCCTGCAATTCATCCTTCTGGTCAGCCAGTTCCCTCTAGCAGAGCATCTCCTCCACCCTGTGAAGACAGTGCCTCTGAGCTTGGTTTTGCAGGCAAGGCTTGGCAGGAAAAAATGAGAACGAGCTCAGATCTTTCCTTAAAGGCTTTAAGCAGATTTTGGCTCTCCTGCATGGGGTTGATGGATCTGGAGGTGCCCTTTCCCACCTCCCCCAGGAGAAGCCTTTTCCACTGACACACTCCCACAGGCACTAAGTGTGTAAAGCCCAGGCAAGTTCAGATAAAAGAGATCTCTGGCATCCCCTTTGCCTAAAACCAAGGTCACAGCTGCAGGTCAGTCCAACAGAGTCACCTTTGGTACCAGTGGTAGGTTTCCACCTCCTTCCACCCTGGGGGCTTGAGGGTGCCCATCTCCATGGGCATTCATCAGCAGCCGAAAGAGCTCCCTTGAACAGAGAAGGTAGGGAGCAGACAGCAGCTGAGCAGGGATTTTGCTGGGCTTCAGCCCATACCAAGGCCCCACCTAAGTCATTTCTTGCCAAAACAGGCAAGGATGGGATGCTGGTGGCAGAGAGAAGGGTTGGACTTGGCTCTGCCACAAACCTCCTAAGTGCCTTGGTCACACCACTTTGCCCCTCTATGTGTGTCACCACTTTGCAGAGAGGATTACTGCTTCTGAGTGTCTCATGGGGTATCCCTAGGACGTGACAAAGGGGTTTGACTTCTACTCTGAGCTGGGCCTGCTACAGCACTCCCCAGATCCTGCTTTGCCTTTCACTGATGCCTTGATCCTTAGTTCTGCTGCCAATGAGAAAGTTCTTCCCAACCAATTCTGGCACGTGGCTCCTGGCAGGCACCAGACATTGAGCAAGGCACCAACACAGCAGTGTTTGTACACACAACCCCCTCACCAGGGGGAGATTTTTGCCTCACATCCAACTCCCAGTGGTGGAAGGTCTCTCAAAAAGCATCCCTCAGTCTCTCTTGGGTAGGACAACCCTCCTGCTTGGTTCATGAGCTGGGGCTAAGCCCCAGGAGGTTCATGTTTAAGAATTACTTAAATAAATAGGAGGCAGCTGATGTTCCAGAAAGGGCAGAGAGGAAATAGATCACACCAGGAGGGATGTGCCTGTGGATGTTGCATGGAGCAGTCGTCCCCCCTAGTCCTTGCAGCCCCAATGACGTTCCCAGCAGGTGATACCTTCTCTCAGCTGCATCCCTAAACTTGTCCCACTTCAATTCCTTGCTGCCCAGAGCAGTGTGGCCAGACAGGTTCCCTGCATCTGTCTTGGGCTACTACTATCCACGTGTTGAGTGAGAGGTGGGAGATGCAGCTACAGGGTCCCTGCCCTGCCCTCAAAATAGCACACCACCAGCTCAGCACACCTGGACACCACCAGGCTGAGCCTGGGAGGGTGACCTGAGCCCTCCTGCCCCCCTCCCCAAGATGTGAGAATGGATGGAGATGGAAGGTGTCCCAGAGACAGGCTGCGGCATAGTCCTTGCTGGCTGCAGCAAGAAAAGCAGCTGAGGATTGAAGATCCCTCAGTTACCCACCACGTTTGCTGCCTGGCTTGCCTCTCTGTTTGCCACATCTGTCCATGCTCTCCACCAAAGCTCAGAGCTCACACAGCATCCAGGCAGACATGTAATGGGAATAAATATTAGGGAATAAACCCAAGCATCGAACCCGAGTGGATCTGCAGGGCCCAGGCAAGCAGCTCATGCTCTGCTGGCAGCTACCAGAGTGGAAGGTAAGAGATGGAGGACCACTTCTGGTGGGACACCCTCTGCTAAAAAGCATCAGGCTGCTTTCTCAGCTCTAAAACAGCACCTTCCAGGGCAGGAAGAAACAGTGAAAGGGATGCTGCTTCCCAGCCCCGGGGTATGGGAAATCCAGATTCACATCCCTGCCTGGAAACACCAAAAGACATCAGCCTCCTGCACCTCAGCAGCCGCCACAGGAACAGGAGCCCTCTCTTGCCTTAACTTTCCATGCAACTTTCTAAGAGCCCTTTGGCTTATCCCAGAAATGAAGAAAGAAAAGAAAAGGGGAAAAAAGGAACAAAGGACAACACTGAAGCCTGAGGATTTTTTTTTCCCTATGCAGAAACCCTCCTCCCCAGCCAGAGCCAAGGCCTCGCTGCTGAAAGTTTCTGCCCAGCTTGGCTCCGGTAGCAGAAACAAATCGGACTGGGAGCAGCTGTGGGGGTTTAACCATCCGGGCTGCGACTTCCAGATGCAGCAACCTCGAGCACCCGCACTTCCAGCACCCCCCAAGGCAGCTCTCACATCGGCGCTTCACTAAAGGCAAGGGCAGCAACATACTCCACGCAAGGCAAAGCAGGGAGGGAGGTGGGTGCTTGCTCTGGGCTTTTTTTTTTTGCCCTCAAATCCTCCTACGGATGCAGCTACCCCAAAGCCACAGGTGCCCTGAGCATCTCCCGTGGGGGTGACTGGACCCCAGGACAGGAAGCAGCAGTTCGGGGGGTATGGGGGTGGTGGTGCAGAGACAAACCTCCCCCCCGTCTTCCCCGGGGGCCGGAGCTCTCCTTACCTGCCCGGTGCCGGTTCCAGCGCCCGATACCGGTGGCCGGTGCCGCCGCTCGGGGCACGCCGCTGCCCGCAGCGCTTCGCCTGCCCCCAAGCACCGCCCCGACGGGGCGGGCAGCGCCTGCCGCGCCTGCGCCCGCCACCGGCTCCGGGAACCGGCTCTGGGAAGCCCGAGAGGGACCCCGCGCCGGGAATGGCAACTGGCAGCGGGAATTGGCACCGCGAATGGCAACCAGAACCGGAAATTGGCACTGGGAATGGGGAGCGGTACTGCGAATGGGACTGGGAACTGGCACGGAGAATGGGAATCGGTTGGACTTGATGATCTTGGAGGTCTCTTCCAACCTGGTTGATTCTGTGATTCTATGATACAGGGAACCGGCACTGGGAGTGGGAACTGACACCCCTGGGAACTGGGGTCAACACTGGGAATTGGGAACGAGAACCGGTACCAAGGACTGGGATCTGGTACCAAGAATGGGAATTGGAATCGGGACCAGGACCTGGCACCGGGAATGGCAATTGATACCTTAGGAACTGGGATTGGCACTGCCCGGGAGTGGGAAACAGGAGAAGCATTGGCTGGTGCAGGTCCAGGGTCTGTGCCTGAGACTTGGAACCAGTCTGGTGAACTGGGAATCCCACTGGGAACCAGGATCAGGGACTGGCATGGTCCAGGCACTGAGACCTGGGAAATGGGCCCAGCAGCAGCAACAGAGGCTGGCAGCACCCAGATGGGGAACTGGGGCTGCCCAAGGACCAGCATCACTAGCTGGGTACTGGGAACCAGGACCAGCACCTGGATCCCCTAGACTCTGCCATCAGCCACAGGGACCCCCTAGACCCTGGCACTTTGACCAGTACAAGGACTAGCACTGCCCTGCCACCAAACAGAGTCACTGAAGCATAGAATTGGTTAGGTTGGAGAAGACCTTGTAAGATCATCAAGTCCAAGCCATCTGTCATGGGCAGCTGTGATTTGTTGCTCTCCTTGACACAGAAGCTTTATTGGCAGCATTCAGGGTTTATTATAAAAGAGACCAAAAAGAGGTGGTGAGGGAATCACAGAACTCTCACAGAACTGTCAGCATTGGACCTCAAGAATCATCTAGGTCCAACCCCCTTGCCATGGGCAGGGACACCTCACATTAGGTCAGGTTGTTCTGAGCCATATCCAGCCTGGCCTTAAAAACCTCCAAGGATGAGGCTTCCACCACCTCCCTGGGCAGTCAGGGAAGGACATTTAAAGAAAAATAGTTGTACATTCCCAGGAAAAACTTTTCACACTCAAAGTTCTGGGTGATCAGACTCCTTCAGACAACAAAACACCCCAGGGCTAAGGGTTAGCTGCAGCCTGCCAGCCACAGAAGGCAGGCTTTAGGACATCTGCTTGTCACATTTGCAATAATGCAGTGAAATTTGGGTGATAAAATCAGAAAGGAGGCTGTGCCTGGAGCAGAGTTGGTCTGGCACAAGCTACTTTTCCCACCAAGATCGTAGAATAGTCTGGGTTGGAAGGGACCTCCAAAGCTCATCCAGTCCAACCCCCTCTGCACTCAGCAGGGACATCCTCAACTAGATCAGGTTGCCCAGAGCCCTGTACAGCCTCACCTGAATATCTCCAGGGATGGGGCCTCAACCACCTCCCTGGGCAACCTCTTCCAGTGTACCACCACCCTCATGGTGCAGAACTAGTTCCTAACATCCACTCTAAATCTGCTTTTCTCCACTTTGAAGCCATCGTCCTTGTCCTGTCACTGCAGGTTTTTGTAAACAGTCTCTCTGCAGCCTTCCTGTAGCCCCCTTCAGGTACTGTAAGGCTGCTGTTAGGTCTCCCTGGAGCCTCCTCATCTCCAGGCTGAACACCCCCAGCTCCCTCAGCCTGTCCTCACAGCAGAGGTGCTCCACCCCCTGATCATTTTGCAGGTGTCTCCTGCAGCTGTATACGGTCACCATGTGCCACGTAGGGGATTCACCTCCTCTGGGGTTGGGCATTTCTTCAGGTTTCTTATTTCCTGAAAAGCTTTGCTGGGTAATTTGCTCTTAATTTTTTTGATCATTGCATTACTTTCTTGATTCCTGCAGTACTTGTGTTACAATTATTTTAATTCATTTGTTAAGTCAAGGAACAGGAAAGCAAAAATTCTGTAGTTCCCCAGATGGTTTCTTTGGCAGCAGAAGTCATTTTCCAATGGTCTCCTTCTCTTTCATTGTTTTTACCTTTCCCTGTGGATCTCAGGGATTAAAACCAGGTCAGTGCAGGGGTCTGGTTTCAGCCACCCCTTTTATCATAGAATGATTTGGGTTGGAGGGGACATTTAAAGGCCATCCAGGCCACACCCCCCCCTGCAGTCAGCAGGGACATCTTTCACTAGAGCAGGTTACTCACAGCCCTGTCCATCCTGACCTGGAATGTTTCCAGGGATGGGACATCTATCACCTCTCCGGGAAACCTAGGTCAGTGTCTCACCATCCTCAGGGTAAAAGCTTTCTTCCTTCTACCTAGTCCAAACCTCCCCTTGTTAGTGTAAAACCATCACCCCTTGTCCAGTCACAACAGCTTTGCTAAGATTGTCCCAATCTTTCTTATAAGCCTCTTAAAGTACTGAATGGTAACCATAAGATCTCTCCAGGCTGAACAGCCCCAACTCTCTCACTCTGTCCCCATATGGGAGGATCCTCAGTCCTCTGATCACCTTCATGTTCTCATCTGTACCTGCCTCAACAGGTCCATAGTCACACATAACCTCCCCTCTGCTGTTTATCTTGCTAGCTTTTCATGGGAAGACCAATCCCTCAGCACTTCTGGCCCAGAAGGCAAAACATATCCTGGGCTGCATCAAAAGACGTGTGACCAGCAGGATGAGGAAGGTGATTCTTCCCTTCTGCTCTCATGAGACAACACCTGGAGCACTGTGTCCCCAACATAAGAACATTGAACTGTTGCAGCTGGTCCAGAGGAGGCCTCAACGATGATCAGAGGGCTGGAGAACCTCACCTGTGGGGACAAGCTGAAGAAGAGAAAGCTCAGGGGAGACTTTAGAGCAGCCTTCCAGTACCTGAAGGGGGCTAGAGGAGAGCTGGGGAGGGACTTTTTACAAGGGCTTATGATGACAAGATGAGGGCATTGGATTGAAGCTGGAAGACGGGAGATATAGACTGGAGATCAGGAAGAAATTCTTTTCAGTCAGGCTGGTGAGACACTAGAACAGGCTGCCCAGGGAGGTGCTCAAGGCAAGGTTGGACAAGACTTTGAGCAACCTGGTCTAGTTGTCTAGAAGGTGTCCCTGCCCATGGGGGGCGGGGGATGGGGGGGTGGAACTAGGTGATCTATAAGGACCCTTCCAAATCAAACCAGTCTGTGATCTCTCTGGTCCACAGCTCTCACTCTGATCTCGGCTTCATCTTCAACTCTCTCTTCCAGTCTAAACCCTGGTGTCATGTTTTCATTCCTCTTCAAGCAAGCTCCTTGCTGGTTGGCTTTTGTCTTGCTTAATAGCAGCTGGGCCATTAAAAAACTGACTGCTTTGTGACAGTGCAGCAGCAAGTGCTGATCCAGACAATTAAGTGAAGGATTTAATGGTGTGGATTTCCCAGCAGAGTTATCAATTAGCACGAGCTGTGTCCCAGCCGGATGCTGTGCAGATCACTGTGTGGGCACATCCTGAACCAAGGCTGATGTGCTCACCAGGGCACTGAGGCTGAGGGTATTTTTCATCAGGGCTTATGGTTTCCACCTTGTATTTTATGCAGAAACAGGGGAAAATAGGCCTGCTCAGAATCGTAGAGTCATAGAATGCTAGGGTTTGGAAGGGACCTCCAGTGATCATTGAGCCCAACCCCCTTACCAGAGCAGGATCACACAGGCTAGTCTGCACAGAAATGCACCCAGGAGGGTTTTGAAAGCCTCCACAGCAGACTCCACAACTTCTCTGGGCAGCCTGTTCCAGTGCTCTGGTGTCCACATAGTAAAGAAGTGTCTGTTCAGGATGAGCTGGAACTTCCTGTGTTCCAGTTTTACCTACTGTTCTTTGTCCTATCACTGGGCACCCCCAAAAAGATCCTGGAACATTCATCTTGGCACCCACCTCTCAGATACTTATGGATATTGACAAGATCCCCTCCCCAGGAATCTTTATATAAGGAGCATCACCAAATTCAGCCCTGAGATGGCATTTCATAGAATCATAGAATTGTCAGGGTTGGGAGGGACACAGAATCACAGAAACAACCAGGTTGGAAGAGACCTCCAAGATCATCAAGTCCAACTAATTGCCCAACCCTAACTAATCAACTAGATCATGGCACTAAGTGCCCCATCCAGTCTCAAACACCTCCAGGGATGCTGACCCCACCACCTCCCTGGGCAGCCCAATCCAATGGCCAATCTCTCTTTCTGGGAAGAACTTCTCTCTAAGATTAAGCCTAAACTTCCCTCTGAACAGCTTGAGACTCTGGCCTCTTGCTCTGTTGCTGGTTGCCTTGGAGAAGAGACTGACCCCACCTGTCTATAAGGATCATCCAGTTCCAACTCCCCTACTATGGGCAGGGACACCTCACACTACAGCAGGTTGCTCAGGGCCACATCCAACCTGGCCTTAAAAACTTCCAGGCATGAGGTTTCTACTTCCTCCCTGGACAACCTGTTCCAGTGTCTCACCACCCCCATGGGAAAGAACTTCTTTCTAACATCCAGTCTGAATCTACCCATTTCTAGTTTTGCTCCATTCCCCCCAGTCCTATCACTACCTGACACCCTAAAAAGTCCCTCCCCAGCTTTCTTGTAGCCCCCTTCAGATACTGGAACATCACAATACGTTGTCCTCGGAGCCTTCTCTTCTCTAGACTGAACAGCCCCAACTCTCTCAGCCTGTCATCATAGGAGAGGAGCTCCAGCCCTCTGCTCATCCTTGTGGCCCTTCTCTGGACATGCTCCAGCACATTCAGATCTTTCTTTGGAAGAGAGAAATCCCTGGCCCATGTCGGGGCGGATCTCCTTGAGCATCAGCATGCTACCATTCAGTAGCCTCAACTTCTCCATCATGGTCAAGGACAGCCATTTGGCTTCTTATCCAAGAGCTACTTCTGCCAAAGAAGAAAAAGGAAGAACAAGAAATCCAAACCAAAACCAAGAGGAGCTGCTAGTTTCCCATTTTGTTAGCAACTGCTGGGCCTTTGGTCAAGATGACCCCCATTGATAAAAAGCTAAAGAACATCCTTCTCCTCCCACTGGTGATTGACTGTGACCTTGATCGACCTCGCTTCATTTAACTTTCCCAACCAGCTATTTTTGACAGCGAATCATTTCACATCCTTGTGACCCCAGCCTTGTCTCTCTCTCTCTCTTTCCTGCCAACTGGCTCTGCAGTTTAAATGAACAGCAATAAATAAATACATATCTGCAGAGGGACCTAAATGACTCCCATTACTGGAGCATCTGAAGGCCTGCTTAAATAAATCAAGTGAGGAGGAGATTATGCTGCAATCATGTGGAGATGGAGAGGCAAGAATACATTACTGGGACTCCAGAGCTCGCAGCCAGGGCAAACAGCTTGGGAGAAGTCAAGAAAAATGAAGGTTCATTGAAGTGCAAATGGATGACCAGAGGAACTGTAGGTTCCTTTCTTGAGGGCTTTAAAGAGGAGCAGAAGATTGCAGGCTGCTGGGATCAACGGCTCTCAGCTTGACCTCACCAGGCAACTCCTGCACTGGGAAGAGTCCTGTTGGATGTTGCCCACTGCATGAAAATGATGATTACAGGCTCCAGCCGCCTACCTGCAGTCAATTTCTCACTTTTCTGCCCCAAACATGACCTTGCAGGGGCAGAATTGGCCTTGTGGGAGAAGGGGTGGCAGGAGTGGGCTGTTCTCCACCTCTCACCAGCCTAGGCAGGCAGACCCTCACCTTCACAGAATGGTAGGTTGGAAGGGACCTCCAGAGGTCACTGAATCCAACCTCCCTGGCAAAGACCTTGAACTACCCCAGGGCAAAACCTCCTGTTGGGGGTGTCCTGCATGAGCCAGAACAACAAATGATTCCCATGAGGGCATAAAACCTCTCTCTGAAAGCTTTCTTTTGAAACACCTTTCTGAGAGCCTCTCAGCAAAGAGAAGTCATCTGCTTTGAACTCCCAGGAGGAATAATGAAATCCCATTTGCTGGAGGAATCAATGGCTGCATTTTCTCTCCTCCACATTGCCTTTCACCCTTGTTCTTGCTTATTTGTATGGTCCAGCTTCAAAGCATCATTTCTTCCTTCACCCCCTGTGCAGCCCTCCTCTCACCCCTGTCACCATGGCCCCCTTTGCATCATGCTGGGGAGCAATCTAGGCTCATTCTAAATTCTGCTTACATAATTTTCCTTCCCCTGCTGAGGCTGAAATCGTAATGCAACTCAGATAGTTGGTAGATCTGGGGCTGCAGCAAGAGCAGGCTTGGGCTGGGTGGCCCTGCTGGGAGATGGGAGCCATTGGAGACCCAGTCGCTGCCTTCATTCAGCAGAGCAGCTTTTCCCTAATGTTTTCCAGCTTTTCCCTAAGGCTTTCCAGTGTGTTAACTAAAACAAAAGCTGAGCTCCTGCTGCTGATTCATCTCAAGGGTGAGGCCACTTTCTCTTGGCTTACCATTTTTCTTCCCAGAGATGTGGTAGATGCCCCATCCCTGGAACCATTCCAGGTCAAGTTAAATGGGGCTCTGAACAGCCTGATGTAGTTGAGGATGTCCCTGTTGGCTGCAGAAGGGTTGGACTAGATAACCTTGAAAGGTCTCTTTGACCTAAAGTATCCTATGATTCCTGTGGGGGTTGGAACTGGATGATCCTTGAGGCCACTTCCAACCCTAACAATTCTATGATTCTTTGCCCTGTGCTGCACAGTGTCGCCCATCACCCCCCACCACTCATTGCTGCCCCCCATTACCCACATCCCCAGGAGCAAGATGCTCCCTCCATAGCAGCTTTGAGGTCAAACAGGTGAAACCTCTCCCCCTTTGGCACTGGTGAGGCCACACCTCAAATCCTGGGTTCCATTTTAGGCTCCTCACTACAAGAAGGAGGTGATGGAGAATGTCCAAAGAAAGGCAATGAAGCTGGTGAAGGGTCTGGAGAACAGCTCTGGTGAGGAACAACTGAGGGAACTGGGGTTGTGTAGTCTGGAGAAGAGGAGGCTGAGGGGAGACCTTATTGCTGTCTACAAATACCTGAAGGGAGGTTGGAGAGGGTGGGGGTTGGTCTCTTCTCCCTAGTGTCGGATGATAGGATGAGAGTAAAGGACCTGAAATTGTGCTAGGGGAGGTTTATGTTGGAGATTAGGAAAAATGTCTTTGGTGCAAGAGTGGTCAGGCATTGGAACAGGCAGTCCAGGGAGGTGGTGGAGTCACCATCCCTGCAGGTGTTCAGGAAAGGTGGAACATGGCAGTTTGGGACATGGCTTAATGGCCATGGTGGTCTTAGGTTGGTGGTTAGAATTAATGGTCTTAGAGGTGTTTTCCAACCAAAACAATTCCATGACTCTATTTAACAGAGCAATAGGAATTTAACTCTTTCCTTCTATTGCTGTTAATAAGTCCATGGCACCTAACTGGGCAGGAGGTGCCAGTACTGGTGGGAGGAATGATGGATGAGGAGACGGTCTAGTTGAGAAGCATCCTTGCCCATGGCATGGAAGATGAATTAGATGATCTCTAAAGTCTTTTCCACTCTAGGCCATCCTGTGATTCTACAAGTAACTAACACAGATTCAGTGTCTTCCCTGCAAATCAAAATAGGCTCTGTGCTCTCCTTGTCCTCCCAGGGAGCTACAGCAGTATCCATCCCTGCTTGAGTCTGCCTGCTGCCTGTTTTTAGGAGCTCTACTGATGATTTCTTTATCCATGGATGTTTCTAAGACCAGGCTGGATGAGGCTTTGAGCAACCTGGGCTAGTGTCCCTACCCATGGCAGGGGGGCTCAGAACCAGATGATTTTTAAGGTCCCTTCCAACTGAAACCATTCTATGCTTGCAACCTGCTTTAGTTGAAGATGTCCCTGTTTAGTGCAGGAGGGCTGGACTAGATGAGCTTTAAGGGTCCCTTCCAACTCAAACTATTCTATGATTCTACGATTTTAGGGTTGGGGTTGGAGATCTACTCTTGCCCTTTACAAACATTCAGGAACTGAGTGGTTGTCTTTCTGGGTTCTTCTTCCACCCTCCCCCCCTTTCCTCCCTTTTTTTGTTGTTGTTTTGGTCTTTGCCATTTGCTCCTGGACTTTCTCACCATGGCTGTTAGGTTCAGCACTGCACATGGCTGGGCTCCAGACCTAATACACAGTCCTAATTATGGGGTCTTAAAACCCTCTAGGTTTTAGGGTTATTTTCCTAGGTGACTTTTGATGAAGAGGGTGGAGTACATAAAGGGGCTGCTAAGAAAGTTTGGGACAGGTATTTTATCAAGTCCTGTTGTGACAGGACAAAGGGTGATGGTTTGAAACTAAAAGAGGAAAGGTTTAGAAGGAAGAAATTGTTTATGGCCCAGGTTTCCCAGGTAGGTTGTAGATAGCATAGCATAGCATAGCATAGCATAGCACAGCACAGCATAGACCAGACCAGGTTGGAAGAGACCTTCAAGATCATTGCATCCAACCTATCATCCAACACCACCTAATCAACTAACCCATGTAACCAAGCACCCTGTCAAGTCTCCTCCTGAACACCTCCAATGATGATGACTCCACCACCTCCCCGGGCAGCCCATTCCAATGGGCAATCACTCTCTCTGTGTAGAACTTCCTCCTAACCTCCAGCCTAAACCTCCCTTGGCACAGCCTGAGACTGTGTCCTCTTGTTCTGGTGCTGGTTGCCTGAGAGAAGAGACCAACCTCTGCCTGTCTACAACCTCCCTTCGGGTAGTTGTAGAGAGCAATAAGGTCACCCCTGAGTCTCCTCTTCTTCAGGCTAAGCAATCCCAGCTCCCTCAGTCTCTCCTCACAGGGCTGTGTTCCAAGCCTCTCACCAACTTTGTTGCCCTTCTCTGGACACCTTCCAGCAAGTCAACCTCCTTCCTAAACTGAGGGGCCCAGAACTGGACACAGGACTCAAGGTGTGGCCTAACCAGTGCAGTGTACAGGGGCAGAATGACCTCCCTGCTCCTGCTGGCCACACTGTTCCTGATGCAGGCCAGGATGCCATTGGCCCTCTTGGCCCCCTGGGCACACTGCAGGCTCATGTTCAGCTTACCATCCACCAGCACCCTAGGTCCCTCTCTGCCTGGCCGCTCTCCAGCCACTCTGATCCCAGCCTGTAGCACTGCATGGGGTTGCTGTGGCCAATGTGCAGAACCTGGCACTTGGATGTGTTCAATCTCCTGCCCTTGGACTCTGCCCATCTGTCCAGCCTGTTGAGGTCCCCCTGCAAAGCCTCTCTAACCCTCCAGCAGATCAACTCCTGCCCCCAGCTTGGTGTCATCAGCAAATTTACTGGTGATGGACTCAATGCCCTCATCCAGATCATCAATAAAGATGTTAAAGAGCACAGGGCCCAGCACTGATCCCTGGGGCACACCACTGGTGACTGGCTGCCAGCTGGATGTGGCACCATTCACCACCACTCTCTGGGCTCAGCCCTCCAGCCACTTCCTAACCCAACACAGTGTGCTCCTGTCCAATGCTCAATGGGATGCTCTATCCCATCCCTGGGAACATTCCAGGTCAGGCTGGATGGGGCTCTAAGCAACCTGATCTACTTGACGATGTCCTTGCTCAGTGCAGGAGGGTTGTACTAGATAACCTTTAAAGGTCCCATTCCATGATTCTCTATCTCCAGAAGGTAGAGGATACAGATACAGATAGAGATATCTATGGATAACTCAGGTTGCCACAAACCAAGCTCTGGCAGCACAGGGCTGCTCTAGCATTTACTCTTCTCCTCCATCTGAATCTTCTACCTTGGAGGTGATACCAGGTGACACCAGTGTGGGAAATAGGTTTCAGGTCCCCAGTTCCTTGGCCACCTGAGCAGCCTTTTGCTGAGCAATGGGTAATGAGAGAAGAGCTGGGCTTACTCTTTCAGATTTCCTACCCACCATCAAGGGCAGGAAATCTGGGATGATCTTCATTGCACAGGGCCTCACCTACTTGTTCAGAAGTGACTTCAGAGGAAAGTGGACAAGAACAGAAAAAGTGATGATGTTGCAAAGCCTGGGGCATGCTGCAATATTCAACTCAAATGTGCCAGCCCAGCCCTGCAGGACTTTGGTTTAATTTAGACTTGAGGAGCTGAGGTTGGGGCAAGTGTCCTGACTAAACCTCAGCTGGGCTTACACCTGGTGGCTGAACAGCTAAACTGGTGTGCAGAATGGGGAGATGTCACCTGCAGTCCAGCTTAGGGAATGCAGATGTGAGCATTTCCCACCCTCTTAACCCACCAGAATTCCTTCTGGGCTGCAAGAGCCAAGTGTGGCACGGACCTTCTAGTCCTGGGCTTTTAAAAAGCCTGAACCCATCTTCCCAACAGAACAGAGCAACTCTCAAGAGTTTCAAGGCTTGCAGGCAGAAGCTGATGGACCTAAGAACAGCAGAGAACTGAGTGGTAAAGCTCCATCTTACCTGCTCTCCATTCTTCTGCTGCACCATGTTCCTGATGTTCCTCCTCAACTGAAGAAAACAGAATCTTTCCTGAAACCCCCAGCAGAACACCAGGACCAGGTGGGGGTAATTCAGTAACAAACTACAGGTGTTGCCTTCTGAGACATCAGCACATAAAGATGGTGGCCAAGAGCCACCTTGCCAGAGTTTCTCATGGCCCAAGCAGCACTGGAGTGCTTGGAAGTCAACACCATCTCCTGGCTATAAACCTTCCAGGACTTTGGACATCATTCAGCCTCACCACTCAGCTGGAGGTGATGCTTTGGCAGGGGTGCACCTTTGCTTGGGAGCAGACAACATTCCAGCAGTTCAATCAATGACTTTGACTCTTCCATGGGGTTTTCCAGAGTGAGAAGAGCAAATGGGTTGCCAGCAGTCCCATGTTCCCTGGAGCACAGAGGAAGGAATGGAGCAAATGGCAGCAAATGCCAGCATTGTCCTCTCAGCTGCTCTTTATTTGTGTCAGGTCAGAAACCTCCCTAACAAATGCTGACTCCAAATGGTTTTGCCAAGAGCTTTTTAGGCAATTTTCCTGCTGATTCTCTTCTTCACCCTCACAGACACACACACACACACACAAAACCAACACATTCCCCCCCCTCCTGTCACCATATTTGCTTTTAGCTCTCAGCAGAGAGATCTAAAGCTTCCATTTGCAGCAGCTTCCAAGAGTGCGTCAAGGCAGAGCTGCACATCAAGGCTTTTCCACATGACTCTGCTGGCAGATAAGGAGCTTGTGATACTGGGACAAATTCTGATCTGGGCTTCACAAGCCTAAATCATTGCTGGGATTGGTGGAACAAATGTGGATTTAGGTTGGGGTAACTGAGACAGAGCTTTGCTTGATAAAAGCTTCCCTCTCCTTCCAGTCACGCTGTGCAGACTGGTGGCTTGTTCCTGAAGGCCTCACAGAGAGGCAAGATTTGATTTTCTTAAGTAGATCTTAGCATAATCTGCTGTGTTTTGAGGTTCTTCTTGTTTCCCTGATGTCTAACTGACCATTAAGGCCAGGCTGAATGTGGCTTTGAGCAACTTGATCTAGTCTGAGGTGTCTGAGGGGGGTTGGAACTAGCTGATCCTTGAGGTCCCTTCCAACCCTAACAATTCTATGATTCTATGATTAGATACATCAAAGCATCACCTGGTTCCTGCATCAGAAGAGACTTAGATCTTCCAGGCCATGATCCTCAGATGTCACTTTTGAATTGCCCTCCTTGGCTTTTGGAGTAGCCAGCTCTAGGGAGGAGGAGAAAGCAAATGTTGGATCTCGTGGGAACAGTCTTGACCAAGTCTTTGCTATCACAGCTATAGAGCAAAGCTCCAAGAAGATGATAAAGATCATAGATAGTTTGGAGAAGAAAAGGAATAGAATCACAGAATGGTCTGGGCTGGAAGGGACCCCTAAAGCTCATCCAGTCCAACCCCCTCTGCAGTCAGCAGGGACATCCTCAACTAGCTCAGGTTGCCCAGAGCCCTGTTGAGCCTCACCTTGAATATCTCCAGGGATGGGACCCCAGCCACCTCCCTGGGCAACCTCTTCCAGTGTTCCATCACTCTTGTGGTAAAGAACTTGTTCCTAACATCCAATCTAAATCTGCTCTTCTCTAGTTTGAAACTATTGTCCCTCATCCTGTCACTGCAGGCCTTTGTAAAGATGACTCAGATGATTCTCTACAAGACAGTAAGCTGAGCAGCCAGTGGATCTGAAAGGACAAATTTCCCCAAGGATTTCCTCATTTTGTGCTATGTATTTCTGGCTAAGTTATCTCCAACAGCCACCAGGACCTGTGGGCTGGCCATCCACATCCATTGCATCTCAAGGAAATGGGAATTTTGGAGGGGATGAGGATACTTTGCCAGAGTGACCATGTGTCCCAACAGTCTTTTCAGCTCCCTGCACCAGGATCCATGCACCCTTGCTTCCATCACTATCACCCAGGGGAACTTGTCATCTGAGAAGCTCCCCACCATTTCCAATGCTGTCTGGCAGAAAGGGACCTGGGGGTTCTAATTGACAAGCAGCTGAATATGGGCCAGCAGTGTGCCAAGGTGGTCAAGAAGGCAAATGGCATCCTGGCTTGCATCAGCAATGCTGTGTCCAGCAGGAGCAGGGAGGGGATTGTCCCCTGGGACTCAGCTCTGGTCAGGCCACACCTTGAGTATTGTGTCCAGTTTTGGGCACCTCAATACAAGAGAGATGTGGAGCTGCTGGAGCCAGTGCAGAGGAGGGCAAGGAAGCTGTGAAGGGCCTGGAGAATAAATCTGATAGCAACAGAAGGAGTTGGGGATGGTTAGTTTGGAGAAGAGGAGGCTGAGGGGAGACCTCATTGCTGTCTACAGCTACCTGAAAGGACATTGTGGAGAGGCTGCTGCTGGGCTCTTCTCACAGGTAATTGGTGATAGAACAAGAGGGAATGGCCTCAAGCTGCCACTGGGTAGGTTTAGACTGGACATTAGGAACAAAAAATTCCCAGCAAGAGTGGGAGTACATTCTGAGAGGCACTGGAATGTGCTGGGCAGGGAGGGGGTTGAGTCCCCAGCTCTGGATGTGTTTAAAAGTAGTTTGGATGTGGAGCTTGGGGATCTGGTTTAGGGGTGACCCTTGTAGAGTAGGGTTCTAGGTTGTACTTGGTGATCCTGAGGGTCTTTTCCAACCTGAATGTTTCTATGATTCTGTGATATTTTCCCTCTACAGCAGCCTACTCTCTTTCTGCAGGAATATCTCGAGGCTTCCTCCTTCTGCAGGAACACGTCCTGGAGGCTCCTAGTGTATTTCTTTCTATTATTTGTCAGCCTAACCTTGACCCCAACATCAGTGTGCAACAACTCCAGCACTTCTGCTGACTCCTGCAGTTGGTGAGAAAGCCAACTCTCAACTTCTGCTCCTGGACTGTCTCAGATTACAGAGCCTGAGGAAGTTGCCTAAGCATTAATTAGAGAGGTCACCTCTGCATCTCGCCTTCATCCGGGCTTAGCTTCAAACACTGGGAGAGCATAAAACCATTAGCACAATCAAGATTTATTTGCTGCAGCACAGACTGGCTGGAGAGGTGGAGCTGAGGGTGTGGGAGAAAACAACAGAGAGCTGCTTCTTCATGTCAGCCCCACGAGATGGTCAGCGTTGCAGCCTAACCCCTGAACTATAATGCAGCTGCTGTGTTTGGAAGTCTACAAGAGCCTTGACATGGGTGCAGCTCCTCAGCAATCATCCCTTTTTTTCCATTTTGTTTCTTGCAGCATCTAGAGTTTGGCTTCTGCCCCTCCCTGCTCCTCTGAGTTTTATATTTGAGGGGAAAATGCTGTAACATAGCCAAAAGGAGAATGCAGGAGAAGGAGACGTTCCCAAATGTACTCTTTTCAAAGAGAGCTTTTGACTCCAGGAGTTTTTCCTTGCTGCCAGTTTGTCAAGTGGACTCCATCATCATTTTTAAAAGGTCTGGATGCACCTTTTTGTCATCTGCTGGGAAAAGCAGCAATGATCCCACACTGCTGAGGAGGCTGCTGGTTCCTACCCGTGTCACGTAGGTGCTCCCATCACACACCAGTCATACAAAGACAGTGATACCAGTGGCACCTGGTGTGCCTTGATTCTCCTCTTCTTCACAGAATCATTACAGAAACATTCAGGTTGGAAAAGACCCTCAGGATCACCAAGTCCAACCCACAACCCTACTCTACAAGGGCCACTCCTAAACCATAGCCCTGAGCACCACATCCAAACCACCCTGAAACACATCTTCAACATTTTACAGAACAGAGATGCCTTGATCAGAAATTCTGAGGAGAATGTGACTATAAGAAAGACATTGAGGTGCTGGAGTGAGTCCAGAGAGGAGCAATGAAGCTGGCAAAGGGTCTGGAGGACAGGGCTGGCAAGGAACAGCTGAGGGAACTGGGGTTGGTTAGCCTGGAGAAGAGGAAAAGGAGGCTCAGGGGGCACTTTCTCACCCAATACAACTCCCTGAAAGAAAGCTGTAGTGAGGTCTGTCAGGTTCTTCTCTCCAGTAATAAGTAATAGGATGAGAGGAAATGGTCTCCAGTTGTGCCAGGGCAGGTTTAGATTGGATATTGGAAGGAACTTCTTCACTGAAAGGGTTCTTAAACACTGGAACAGGCTGCCCTGGGAGATCATAATATCATAGTATCAGTCAGGGTTGGGAGGGACCACAAGGATCATCTAGTTCCAACCCCCCTGCCATAGGCAGGGACACCCCACACTAGATCAGGCTGGACAGAGCCTCATCCAGCCTGGGCTTAAACGCCTGGATGGCTGAATCCCCATCCCTGGAGGTGTTTAAAAGATGCAGAGATGTGGTGCTGAGGGACATGGTTTAGCACCAGACTCGGTAGAGTTAGAGAATGGTTGGAATCAATGACCTTATAGGTATTTTTCAACCAAAGTAATTCTGTAATGCTCTGATTCTCACTTTAAATACTCTGTGTAGCCAGTGCAAGCTCAGGCATTGCACACATTGTGTGGAGGTCCCCTAATTCTTCAGATCATTCCTGGGAAGGCTTCTCCACCAACCCCGAAACTACAGCACCACAGTACATTAGAAGTTGGAAGGGATCTCCAGAGATCATTGAGTCAACCCCCCTGCCAAAGCAGGATCACCTAGGGTAGTCTGCACAGGAAGGCATCCAGGTGGGTTATGAATGTGTCCAGAGAAGGAGACTCCACAACCTCTCTGGACAGCCTGTTCCAGTGCTGTCACCCTCACTCATAAGGAAGTTTCTCCTCATGCTGAGGTGAAACCTTCTATGCTCAAGTTTGTATCCATTGTTCCTTGGCTTATTACTGCACACCACCGAAAAGAGCTTGGCCCAAGGTGTTTAAGCCCAGGCTGGCTGAGGCTTTGTCCAGCCTGATCTAGTGTGGGGTGTCCCTGCCCATGGCAGGGGGGTTGGAACTAGATGATCCTTGTGGTCCTTTCCAACCCTGACTGATGCTATGATACTATGACACCCACCCCTCAGATATGGATAGACATTTTTCAGATCCCCTCTCAGTCTTCTGTTCTCCAGACTAAACAGCCCCAGGGCTCTCAGTCTTTCTTCATAGCAGAGATTTCCAAGCCCCCTAAGCATCCTTGTGGCTCTCTGTTGAGGTCTCTCCAGCAGGTCTCTGTCTCTCTTGATCTGGGGAGCCCAAAACTGGATGCAGTATTACAGGTGTGGTCTCACTAACACAGGACAGAGTAGAGGAGGAGAAGAACTTCCCTAGCCCTGTTGGCCACACTTTTCCTCCTGCACCCTGGTGTGGCAATGCCAGCGACGAGCAGTGTGAGCAATCTGGCAGTGCAGGCCTAGAGCCTGACATGGTGGTTGGCCATGCTCAGCATAAGTGCAGAGCCAGCTAGCAGTGGAGCAAAACAGTGCTGTGCCTGCAGCATGTAACTAAAACAAGACACTGGTAGCTATAAACATGGACAGTTATCTTGGGACAACAGGACATGCACCTGCATCAACAACCTCGTTGTGTCATTAGTAGTTGGACCAATACTCTATAATAGTGCCATGTGTGGTCACTCACAGGGAGCCAATGAAGCCATGCCAGCAAGGCACTCCGAGCTTATATAAGTTGTAGCAGTTGCCTTGCTACGCACTTCTGCCTTTCCTGTCTCCTTTTCTTCTACACTTTACAGTGCTATACTCGCACCACAGGCCTGCTCCATAGGCCTGCACCACAGGCCTGCACCATTGGCCTGCAACACTGGAACAATAAAGGAACAATACTCGATCATACTGGTCAGTCGTATTGATTCCTATCTCTGTCGTCTACACCCCAGCACCCCATTGGCTCTCTTGGCCACAAGGGCACATAGCTATCCCAAGCAGAGCTTGCTGTCCACTAGGACTCCAAGGTCTTTCTCCATGGGGCTGCTTTCCAGCAGGGCAGCTCCTAACCTGTGCTGGTGCCTGCTGTTATATGCTTAAGATCCACCTAAGCTTCAGCAAACCCTGCTGAGTTTGCTGTTTTTTTTTCCTTACAACCTCATTTACTTAGCCCTCCAGATTGCTCTCCCCCCTCTCTTTTACACAAGTCACATAAATGCAGAATGCTACACATTCTGAGCACACCTTTTGCGCTGCCAAGAAGCCGCTGCCTCATTAAATCTGTGTTCACTCACTCAAGGACGCATGTTGTGGCTGCTGTGGCACGCAGGTGAGTCAACAACTAAGGCTTTTCTTTCTTTCTTTCTCTTTTTTTTTTGATGTGTTTCAAATCCTTGGTGTGGTTTGTGGGTGGGCTTTTTTGTTGAGTGGTGTGTTTTTGTTTTTAATGGAGTCAGTGTTGCACAACCTATGGAGCAAAACTAGAAGCGGGGAGATTCAGATTGGATGTGAGGAAGAAGTTTTTGCCCATGAGGGCGGTGAGACCCTGGCACAGGTTGCCCAGGGAGGTGGTGGAAGCCTCATCCCTGGAGGTTTTTAAGACTAGGCTGGATGTGGCTCTAAGCAACCTGCTCTAGTGTGAGTTCCAGGAGGGAGTTGGTCTCTCCTCTCAAGCAACCAGCACCAGAACAAGAGGACACAGTCTCAAGCTGCACCAGGGGAAGTTTAGGCTGGAGGTGAGGAGAAAGTTCTTCCCAGAAAGAGTAATTGGCCATTGGAATGTGCTGCCCAGGGAGGTGGTGGAGTCACCATCCCTGGAGCTGTTCAACAGGGGACTGGAGGTGGCACTTGGTGCCATGGTTTAGTCATGATGTCTGTGGTGACAGGTTGGACTTGATGATCTTTGAGGTCTCTTCCAACCTTGGTGATTCTGCGATTCTGGGTCCCTGGCCACGGCAGGGGCTTTGGAACTGGATGATCCTTGAGGTCCCTTCCAACCCTGACAATTCTATGGGAAGAGCAGTGGAGAAGGAACCAGGAACCCTCTGATCCTGCAGGAGAAAACAAACAAACAAAGGAATGGTATGGTAGTTTTAGGCTATGCCTTTAAAAATGTTCACAGCTCTTGAACAGAAAAGTAGTAAAATGTAAATAAATTACCACTGGGTGCAAAAAGGAAAACAAAGATCATTCTGAACAATCCCGCTGGAGAGATAAGGAACTTAAAACTGGTTGTACCAAAACAATATTTCTTCTCATTTCTTCACTCTGGAGAGATACTGACTTGCTTCTGCCTGACCTTGGCTGCATTGTTTTGCTATTAACATTCCTCTGCTCCTTTCTCCCTTCTTTTGTACAGGGAGATAAGGGGGGGGGTGGGGGCAGAAAAGGAGAAGCTAGTAGCTTCCCCTGGTCTTTGACCAGGGAGGTCCTTGTGCTGTTTATTAATTGTAAATACCTGTAAATATTGTGACTAGTGTCGATTTTGTACAGATTCATAGCATTCCACTGTAGATTGTAGTTTTGCTTGTAAATACAGCTTTCATCTGCTTCCAACTGAGCTCATCTGGCAAAGTTAATCTTGGGGGGTGTGTGTGTGTGAATTCAACCCACAAATTTTTAAGCTGTCTTTTGGAGAAAAGCAAAATACTATATCCAGCTCACAGTTTGCATGTTCTGTTTGGCAGTGTGGAAGGAAGTTGCTCCATGTCTCTCTGTCTTACGAAAAGTGACTGAATGTTGTTCAGCCTGGAGAAAAGCAGTTGGAGAGGAGACCTTCTCACTCTACAACTCCCTGAAAGAATACAGAACACAAAGTACAGAATCAATCAGGTTGGAAAAGACCTTTGAGATCATCAAGTCCAACCTATCAGCTAACACCATCTCATCAACTAAACCATGGCACTAAGTGCCCCATCCAGGCTCTTTTTAAACACTTCCAGGGATGGTGACTCCACCACCCCCCTGGACAGACCATTCCATGGCCAATCTCTCTTTCTGGGAAGAATTGCCTAACATCCAGCCTAAACCTCCCCTGGCACAGCTTGAGACTGTGTCCTCTTGTTCTGTTGCTGGTTGCCTGGGAGAAGAGGCCAACCCCCATCTAGCTACAATCTCCCTTCAGTTGTAGACAGCAATAAGGTCTCCCCTGAGCCTCCTCTTCTCCAGGCTAAGCAACCCCAGCTCCCTCAGCCTCTCCTCACAGGGCTGTGCTCCAGACCCCTCCCCAGCTTTGTTGCCCTTCTCTGGACACCTTTCAGCAACTCAATATGTTTCTCAAACTGAGGAGAAAGAAAGATGTTGAGTTGCTTGAATGTGTCCAGAAAAAGGTTGCAGGAAAGTGGGTGTTAGTCTCTTCTCCCTAGTAATGAGTGATAGGATGAGATGAAATGGCCTTGAGTTGCACCAGAGAAGGTTTAGGTTGGAGATTAGAAGAATCTTCTTCACCGAAAGGGTTCTCAGACACTGGAACAGGCTCCACAGGGAGGTGGTTGAATCCCCATCCATAAAGGTGTTTCAAAGCCACAGAGGGATATGGTTTAGCAACAGACCTGGTTGAGTTAAATAATGGTTGGACTCAATGATCTTAGAGGCCTTTTCTAACCAAAATGGTTTTATGGTTCTGTGATTCTCCTGACTCTGCAAGCTGACCAGCTCGTGCTGTCATTACGCCTGATCTCATTAGCAAAGCTTTGCCAGGCCTGGCTGGGATTTAGAGAGGAGATCTAGGGAAAAGACAGGTGTTTCAAGAAGTGGCAGGGCTGATTCACAGCTTGGCTATCTTCCCTCTGAATCAGCAGGAAAATAATTAATATCCCAGGCTAGCAACGGGGGGACAAGCAGCCAGCTAGATAATTGCACGGCCCTCCGTACAGCCCTGAGGTCCTCACTATTCTTTAATAACTCAAGCAATCTCACTCACTTGCCAGTGGTGAAGAAAGGGCTGGATTAATTAGCACACAAGTGCACTGTGAGAAGCATTAGGTAAGGAAAAAGGAAGACAAAATGATTTGCTTTGCCTTAAATTCTCAGTGGAGCCTCATCTGAGTGAGGGTTTGCAGCCTAAATCACAGAAGCATAGAATGGTCTGGGTGGGAAGGGACCTCCAAAGCTCATCCAGTCCAACCCCCTCTGCACTCAGCAGGAACATCCTCAACTAGATCAGGCTGCCCAGAGCCCTGTTGTGGCTCACCTCAAATATCTCCAGGGATGGGACCCCAACTACCTCCCTGGGCAACCTGTTCCAGTGTTCCACCACCCTCATGGTGCAGAACTTGTTTCTAGCCTCTAATCCAAATCTGCCTTTCCCTAGTTTGAAGCCATTGCCCATCATCCTGTCGCTGCAGGCTTTTGTGAACAGTCTCTTTCCAGCCTTCTTGTAGCCCCTTCAGGTACTGGAAGGCTGCTATTAAGTCTCCCTGGAGCCTCCTTTTCTCCACACTGAACACTCCCAGCTCCCTCAGCCTGTCCTCACAGCAGAGGTGCTCTAACCTCCTCAGCATTTTCATGCTCCTCCTCTGGACCCTCTCCATCAGGTCTGTGTCCTTCCTATACTGAGGGCCTTGCCACAGTGTTCTCAGTGGACCTCAGCTGGTCTGGGCTGTGGAAGGAAGTGTTTGATGTTGCTATGGGGCCACTGGGATGGGCTTGGGATTTCTGACCCAGGTGCTGCATCCTTCAGGAGACTTTGGTGTTGCTTGAAGGGTTCCAGTGGGGACAGCACTATTTCACAGAATGGTAGGGGCTGGAATTGATCTCTGGAGATCATGGAGTCCAACTGCCCTGCCAAGGCAGGTTCACCTAGAGACAGTCACATGGGAACATGTTCAGGCAGGTTTTGAATGTCTCCAGAGATGGAGACTCTACCACCTCTCTGAGCAGCATGGTCCATCACCCTTCAATTGAAGAAGTTACCCCTCAATGTTTAATGGATCTTCTTATATTCAAGTTTTTGCCTGTTACCCCTTGTCCTGTCACTGGGCACCACTGAGTGAAGACTGGCCTGATCCTCCTGACACCCACCCTTGAAGTATTTATAAGCATTCATGCGATCCCCCCTCAGTCTTCTCTTTTCCAGACTAAAAACCCTCAATTCTCTCAGTCTTTCCTTATATGAGAGATGCTCCAGTCCATAAATCATCTTTGCAGACCTTTGTTGTACAAGCAAAGTCCCTGTCCTTCTTGAATTGATAAGCTCAGAACTGGGCATAATATTCCAGGTGAGTCCTCACCAGGGCAGAATAAGGGGGAGGAGAACCTCCCTTGGCTTGCTGGCCACACTCTTCTTGATGCACCCCAGGATGCGATTGGCTTCAATCCATTCCTTCCTGTCCTATCACAGAATCACAGAATCACCAAGGTTGGAAGAGACCTCGAGGATCATCGAGTCCAACCTGTCACCACAGACCTCATGACTAGACCATGGCACCAAGTGCCACGTCTAGTCCCTTCTGGAACACCTCCAGGGATGGTGACTCACTACAAGCCCTTGTGAAAAGGCCCTTCCCAGCTCTCCTGTAGCTCTCTTCGGGTACTGGAAGGCTGCTCTAACGTCTCCCTTGAGCCTTCTCTTCTCCAAGAGCCCAATCCTTTCAGCCAGTCCCCATGGAGGAGGTTCTTCAGCCCTCTGATCATCTTTGTGGCCTCTTCTGGACCTGTTCCAACACTTCCATGTCTTTCTTGTGCTGGGGGCATCAGAACTGGATTCCAGGTGTGGGTTCACAAGAGCAGAGTAGAGGGGCAGAATCGCCTGCCTCATCCAGCTGGTCACACTGCTTTGAATGTCCTGAGAGGTGTTTAAACATCAATTGCCCTTAAATCCATGCCAAGATCTCATCACAGGTTTGGGTTGGGGTTGTTGCTGCGATGGTCGTTCAAAACTGATGAGAAACTGTTGTGTCCTGGGATGCTTACTGGAGAGGAAGGGGTCTGAGGAAGAAGTTCTTCCCCATGAGAGTGGTGAAGCCCTGGAATGGGTTGCCCAGGGAGGTGGTTGAGGCCCCATCCCTGGAGGTGTTTAAGCCCAGGCTGGCTGAGGCTCTGGCCAGCCTGATCTAGTGTGGGGTGCCCCTGCCCACGGCAGGGGGTTTGGAACTAGATGATCCTTGTGGTCCCCTTCAACCCTGACCAATACTATCATACTATGATGGGACCTAATATGGATCATGGAATCACAGAATCACAGAATGGTCTGGGTTGGAAGGGGCCTCCAAGGGTCATCTAGTCCAAGCCCCTCTGCAGTGAGCAGGAACATCCTCAACTAGAACAGGTTGTCCAGAGCCCTGTGGAGACTCACTCTGAATATCTCCAGGGCTGGGGCCTCAACCACCTCCCTCACAAATCACAGAATTGTTACAGTTGGAAAAGACCTCTAAGATCATTGAGTTTAACCATCAACCCAACACCACCATGACCATTAAACCATGTCACAAAGTGCCATGTCCACACATTTCTTGGGGTGACTCCACCACCTCCCTGGGCAGCCTGTTCCAATGCCTGACCACTCTTGCAGGAAAGACATTTTTCCTATCTCCAACCTAAACCTTCCCTGGCACAATTTCAGGCCATTTCCTCTCATCCTATCACCTGATACTAGGGAGAAGAGACCCCCACCTCACTCCAACCTCCTTTCAGGTATTTGTGGACAGCAATGAGGTCTCCCCTCAACCTCTGCTTGTCCAGAATAAACAACCCCAGGTCCCTCAATGATTGCTCACCAGCTCTGTTCTCCAGACACTTCACCAGCTTCATTGCCCTTCTTTGGACACACTCATGTTTTTCTTGTAGTGAGAAGCCCAAAACTGAACCCAGGATTTGAGGTGACCCTCAGCAGTGCTGAGTACAGGGCCATGATCACTTCCCTACTCCTGATAGAGGGCAGGTTGCTGGCCATGGTACAGGATGAAGATCTTCTGCTCCATCCTGAACACAAACACTGACTATGAGACGTCCTGGGCTTTACTGATGAGCCACAGCTTCTCCAGAGAGATGCACATGAACACAGTGGCTGAAAGCAAATTGACAGAGAACTGTCAAATTCAGGGGGATGTGGCAGAGATATCTTCATCAGAAACAAGTCCATGATGTGAATCAGCTCCTCCTGCTTCAACTCATGGAATCATAGAAGTGTCAGGGTTGGAAAGGACCTCAAGCATCATCTAGTCCAAACCCCCCTTCCACAGCCAAGGACACCTCACACTAGACCAAATTGGTCAGAGCCACATCCAGCCTGGCCTTAAAAACTTCCAGGGATGAGGCTTCCACCACCTCCCTGGGCAACCTGTGCCAGTGTCTCACCACCCTCATGGGGAACAAGAGCTTCCTAGCATCCAATCTGAATCTATCCACTTCTAGTTTTGCTCCATTCCCCCCAAGTCCTATCACTCCCTGCCCTGACATCCTAAAAAGTCCCTCCCCAGCTTTCTTGTAGCCCCCTTCAGATAATGGAAGGCCACAATAAGGTCTCCTTGGAGCCTTCTCCTCTCCAGACTGAACAACCCCAACTCTCTCAGTCTGTCTCTATAGCAGAGCAGCTCCAGCCCTCTGCTTATCCTTGTGAACCAGTACCTCCAGATCCTTCCTGTAATAGAGGCTCCAGAACTGGACACAGTGCTCCAGGTGAGGTCTCACCAGAGCAGAGCAGAGGGGGGAAAACCACCTCCCTCCACCTGCTGGCCACATTTCTCTTGATGGTGCCCAGGACTGGCTTTCTGGGCTGCGAATTGATGGCAGCAGCAAGGAAACACAGCTGGGGTTTGTTTGCTTTCCAGATTAATCTGCATGAAAACATCCCTCCTGTAACAGCTTCTGCTGTTGTTCACAGGTTCTCATCTTGTAACTAGCACTGGATCTTGTTTTCATTCCAGCCAAGGTGGGATGCTGAAAACAAGAAGATCAATGGTGGGGGGAGGAGGGGAGAGAGCAAATTGAAGGAAAAGAAGAAAAAAACCCATGAGACAAAATCAACCCCCACACCACAAACCAAACCTCTGGAGGACTGCAAAGAAACAAGATCTTGTTGAGCAATGACTCACAAGTGTCTGCCCAGGTTTGCCTGGGTGCAGAGTGGATTTGGCTGTCCTGTTCATCACTTTCCTTACCTGAGGAGAAGAAGCTGGACTTGTCCCCGGGCTCCTACAAGACTGCAATCCCTTAACAAATGTGCTCGGTTCTGCTGCCGGGCAGTGAGTCAACACGGCAGCTAAGAGGGAAAAGGCACCCACATAAATCACTGCAGCTCTGCTGCTGGGCCAGCCTATCCGTCTGAGGGCTCTGACATCAGTTTACATCAGCAGAGTAGCTCCATTAATTCAATTTCTGTGGGATCAGGAGAGCTGCTCTTCATTAGCATTCACCTGTCTGGCCTCAGCGATGAGAAACCACCGAGTCAGAGGCCTCCGCACCTCAGGGTGCTGCTGGGTGCTGTGCTGTGGGTGCAGGCTCCACAGGAGGTGCACGCACCAAGCTCTGGCTCATCCCCCCTGCCTGTCAGCACCATTAATTACTGCTAATTTATCAAGCTGGTGTGTGCCTCTTGCATGCAAATCACCAAGTCAGTCTCAGTGAAGGAGATTAATGAGGTTGGGCTTTTTTTTTTCCCCTTTTCTTTTTTTTTTTTCCAGTGGCTATTTGGGTTGCTGAAGCAGCTGGGAAATGTCATGCACTGAGACTCTTGGGTGTTGTGTGTGAGCAAGGTGAGACACTCACCTTGAATTCAGGAGCCAGGATGCTGAATTAACTGTCTCACTTACAAAACAGGGCTGAAGTGAAGTCCATGCAGCTTCTGCGTGGAGGTTGGGGTGTTCTATCCATCACACCTGGTGCTGCACACATTAGTTCTGTCCTGGCAAACACAGGGTTTCCCACATGCACAAGGTGGAGGAGGACATCAGCCCAGCTCTGTTCCTGCTCAGGGGGCAGTGGGGAGCACCTCTTCCAGCTCCAGGTCTCATCATATTATCCCATCCTTGGCTATCAGGTGACTGAGGCTGAATCCAGCCAAGCCACACGCTGACCCATGTGGAAGACAGATCCATCAGAGGTCTATGAGTGACTCCCCCCTCTATTCTGCTCTTGTGAGACCCCACCTGGAGTGCTGTGTCCAGTTCTGGTGCCCCCAACACAAGGACACTGAACTGTTGGAGGGGGTCCAGAGGAGGCCACAAAAATGATCAGAGGGCTAGAGAACCTCCCTTGTGGAGACAGGCTGAGTGAGTTGGGGTTTTTCAAGCTGGAGAAGACTCCAGGGAGACCTTACAGCAGCCTTCCAGTACCTGGGAAGGGATTTTTTTGCAAGTGTTTGTAGTAACAGGATGAGAGGGAATGAATTGAAGCTTGAAGAGGGAGATTTAAATCGGAGATTAGGAAGAAATTCTTCACAGTGAGGTGAGACACTGGAACAGGCTGCCCAGGGAGGTTGTTCAAGGCCAGACTGCACAGGTCTAATGGAAAGTGTCCCTGTCCATAGCAGGGTAGGTGGAATTAGATGATCTGTAAGGTCCCTTCCAACCCAAATCATTCTATGATTGTGTGATTATCTCCACCATCTCCATGCAGGTAGCACCAAAGGTCCAGGTTGGATCACCAGCTGCTTTGCCAAACTGGGATCAACTGTCTCCATCGTGGGTACAGCACTGAGCACAACCACCTCTGGTTAAAGCCACTGGGACTGAAGTGCTCCAAAGGCAGAGCTTTAGATTTAGCCTTAGAGCAGGTTGAATAAAGAACAAGCAAGGGGGGAGTTATGAGCAGGGGGGGAAGGGAAGTGAAGAGGGAATGGGAAATTAATAAAGCTGCAAGTAAATTGCAAGCCTTGAAAGGGAATTGTCACGCTCAAAATTGAATTTTCTGGTTGGGAGGAAGGCTTTGACAGAACCACAGTGTTTCTATCCCCAGGGAAATTTCCAAGGATTACTCAGTCCTAGGCTGGCTGCAAGCTCAAAAGGTAAAGCTGGATTTCATCCAGCCCGGGCGTTCAGGCAGTGCTTGCCTGAAGAGGTTGGACGTGTGCAGCACCACCAAGGAGAGGTGGCACCGGTGCCTCCAGACAATTACACCACTGCTAATGAGCTTTTCTGGCCCCTGGGTGTTTATTTCAAGGCTGACCCTGCGGAGAGACAGCTGCAACACATGAGCAGGAGAAAAGAAGGTTTCTGAGTAGGGTCTAGAACATCTCTCTGATGAGGAAAGACAGAATGAGCTCTTTATAGTCTGGAAAAGAGAAGACTCGAGGGGATCTCATCAATGCTTATAAATACTGAAAGGGTGAGTGTCAGGAGGATGGGACCAGGCTTTTCTCACTAGTGCCCAGTGACAGGACAAGAGGTAACAGGCACAAACTTGAGCATAGGAAGTTCAAAACATCTAAACAGGCTGCTCACAGAGGAGTCTCCATCTCTGGAGACATTCAAAACTCTGGCCATGTTCCTGTGGGACCTTTTCTAGCTGAACCTGCCTTGGCAGGGGGGATGGGCTCAATGATCTGCAGAGGTCCTTTCCAACCCCTCCCTTCTCCCAGGCAACCAGCACCAGAACAAGAGGACACAGTCTCAAGCTGTGCCAGGGGAGTATGGATGTTAGGAAGAAATTCTTCAGAGAGAGAGTGATTGGCCATTGGAACGGGCTGCCCAGGGAGGTGGTGGAGTTGCCATCACTGGAGGTGTTTAGGAAGAGACTTTGTGGGGTGCTTGGTGCCATGGGTTAGTTGATTAGGTGGTGTTGGACGATAGGTTGGACTTGACGATCTCGAAGGTCTCTTCCAACCCAGTCTATTCTAATTCTATTCTATTCTATTCTATTCTATTCTATTCTATTCTATTCTATTCTATTCTATTCTATTCTATTCTATTCTATTCTATTCTATTCTATTCTATCCTATCCTATCCTATCCTATCCTATCCTACCCGTGATTCTGTGAAGTGGGGGAGGGGACTGGTAATCACTCTCTGACCCTGGCTGCTGGGATGTGATGAGTCTGGCTGGGTAAGCACCTACTGGTCCATGATTTCTGTTTGGAGAGGTCCTGCCCTGCAGTGATTATCTTCCTCTTACCAAAAGAAACAGGACAAGAATGAGGTGAAAGATGTGCAAACTGCATGCTCCAAGCTGCTAGCATGTTCTGATACAGAATACAGAATACAGAATTAACCAGGTTGGAAAAGACCTTTGAGATCATCAAGACCAACCTATGACCCAACACCATCTCATCAACTAAACCATGGCACTAAGTGCCTCATCCAGGCTCTTTTTAAACACTTCCAGGCATGGTGACTCCACCAACCCCCTGGGCAGCACATTCCAATGGCAAATCACTCTTTCTGTGAAGAATTTCTTCCTAACATCCAGCCTAAATCTCCCCTGGCACAGCTTAAGACTCCTGCCTTTCCCTCTCCCATCCATATCAAGCACCTGAATTCCCTTCTAACTGTTGTGTGCTGGAGGAGGTGAGAAGATCCTGCACCATTTGTAATCAACACTACACCTCTGAGCAAGGAGCAGTGCTCAAAGGGCACAAGGCAGTAAAGGCTGAGGAAGCTCAGAGCTAGTGCTGGAGTTCAAAATGAACACAAATCACATCTCCCTTTGCTTTAAAATGTTTCTGTGTTTGCTGGATGGCTGCCGGAAAGAAGCTTTCTGATACCACCACGGGGGCTCAGGCTGTCATAGCTGCAGGCAGCTTCTCCATCAATGCAGGTCACAGGGACCCTGGACTTCCGCAAGGCCTCTGACACAGTCCCCCACAACATCCTGCTCACCCAGTTGAGGAGATATGGATTTGATGGGTGAACTGCTCAGTGGATAAGGAATTGGCTGGATGGTCGCATCCAGAGGGTGGTGTTGAATGTCTTGAAGCCCAGATGGAGAGCAGTGACAAATTATGTCCCTGAGGGGTCTGTGCTGGGACCTGTGCTGTTTAATCATAGTATCAATGCTATAGACAATGGGATTGAGGCACCATCAGCAAGTGTGCAGGTGACACCAAGCTGAGTGGTGGTGTAGATATGCCAGAGGGACAGAATGCCATCCAGAGGGACCAGGACAAGCTGGAGAGCTGAGCCCTGGTGAACCTCCTGAGGTTCAACAAGAGCAAGTGCAGGGTTCTGCACCTGGGCTGGAACAATCCTCACTATCAATACAGACTGGGGGAGGAGGTGAGAGAAAGCAGCCCTGAGGGAAAGGACTTGGGGGTGCTGGTGGATGAGAAGCTGGACATGAGCAGAGTGTGAGCTTGCAGCACAGAAGGCCAATGACATCCTGGGCCAGCAGATCCAGAGATGTGACTCTGCCACTTTACTCTGTTCTGGTGAGACCTCACCTGGAGTACTGCATCCAGGTCTGGAGCCCTCAATACAGGAAGGACATGGACCTGATGGAGAAGGCTGTGAAAATGGTAAGGGAGTTGGAGCACCTCTGCTATGAGGACAGTCTTCCAGTTCCTGAAGGAGGCCTACAGGAAGGATGGAGAGAGACTGTTTACAAAGGCCTGCAGTGACAGGATGAGGGGAATAGCTTCAAACTAAAGAAGAGCAGATTTAGATTGGATGTGAGGAAGAAGTTCTTCACTATGAGGGTGGTGGAACACTGGAACAGGCTGCCCAGGGAGGTGGTTGAGGCCCCTTCCCTGGAGACACTCAAAGTAAGACACGACAAGGCTCTGGGCAACCTGATCTAGTTGGGGATGTCCCTGCTGACTGTGGGGAGGTCAGACTGGATGACCTTTGGAGGTCCCTTCTGGCCTGGACCATTCTATGATTCTACTTGTGCACCCACTAGCTGAAACACACAACCACCCACCTACCAAACAGCCATGGAGACAGAGAGGCCACCCCTGTGCCCAGCAACACAAAACCCAAGAAACACTTAGAAAAGTTATTATTTAACCCCAAAAAATGCCTTCATTATTTGAACTATAAAGACACAAATTAGTGCTTGACTGAAGCATGAATAACAAAGAGAATACATTAAATATTTCAAAGCTGCTGTGCTTTGCAAAACAAGAAATAGGCTGATACATAGAAAGGCTCACGTTAGTTACCAGCTGGTTTGGGTAGGAAGAATCAGTTCAGTGTAACAACGTTGTCAATAAAGGTTGCTCCTTGCAGCTCTGTTTCACAAGTCAACTGCTCTTCATCAGTCACACCATATTGAATTTCAGGGGACAAAACCCACACTTTAAAACTGATAGTATGTCCATGTTAGAAGGTTTGGTCAGATCCAGTTTTGAGCTCCCCAGTTCAAGAGACACAGGGATCTGCTCCAGAGAGTCCAAGGGAGAGCTATGAGGATGATTGATGGACTGGAGCACACTGCCTTGTGAGGAGAGGCTGAGAGAACTGGGGGTGGTTAGTCCGGAGAAGACTGAGAGGGGATTTAATCAATGCTTATAAATATCTGAGGGCTGGGGGTCAAGAGGGAGGGGACAGGCTCTGCTCAGCTGCAACCTGTGATAGGGCAAGGGGCAGTGGATAGAAACTACAGCACAGGAGGTTCCACCTCAACATGAGGAGGAACTTCTTCACTGTGAGGGTCACAGAGTCCTGGAACAGGCTGCCCAGAGAGGTTGTGGAGTCTCTCTGGAGGCTTTCAAGCCCCATCTGGATGCATTCCTGTGTGACCTCTGCTAGATTCTATGGTCCTGCTCTGGCAGGGGGGTTGGACTTGGTGACCTTCGGAGCTCCCTTCCAACCCCTAACGTCCTGTGATCCTGTAATGCATAGGGTGTTTGATGGCCACTACAGGTGGCCAGATGTTGTTTGCTAAGAAATTAAGCATCTTCAGTGCATTTAGCTGAGTTGAAGAGTCAACATCTAACAGTCAGTTTGGAAGATCAAGATCAAAAATAAATCCTGTTCAGTCTAAGGAGTACCTACTGCTTCTGCTGCTTGAAAGTTCTCTCTTCTGAAAGGCGGGAACAACAGTGCACACAACCAAAAACCCTCCTAGAGTGCCTAACCAAAGGTTTAATTGAGAAAATGAAATTAAATTAATTTAGAACATTTTGGTCTGTGGTTTGCTGTGAGCAGATGAGGTGAGGAGAAAGTTCTTCACTGAGAGTCATTCGCCATTGGAATGGGCTGCCCAGGGAGGTGGTGGAGTCACTGTCCCTGGAGGGGCTCAAGAGGGGATTGGACGTGGCACTTGGTGCCATGGTCTAGTCATGAGGTGACAGGTTGGACTTGATGATCTTTGAGGTCTCTTCCAACCTTGGTGATACTGTGATACTGTGATGTGAGAGCCCATTCTATCCAACACTGGCTTTGGAGAAAGAGAATTATCTTCCAGAGCTTTGGGGAGAAGGAGGCTGAATCTGAGATTGTGCTCACCAGCAATTCCTGTGGCCAAATAATCAAAAGGCTTTTGATCTTTGCATTTTAAAAGCTCAGTCTGCTCTAAACGTTGGTGTGCAGATCCAGCTTGTGTGAAATATGTGCAAAATCGATTTGCAGGCACTGATTTAGGGCCTTCCATTAATTAGCAGGGTTCTGGACTTGGCTCTTCTTAAATCTGCAACTACATCCTGACTCACTTTCAATGAGAAAAAAGGGAGAGTTGTTAAGTACAGTAAGAGCTTCAGGCATCAGCCTTGCCCCCAGAATTATATATCTGAATCCCTGTATCCCCAGCCATTGAGTCCTGTGTCCAGTTCTGGGCCCCTCAGTTTAAGAAAGATGTTGAGTTGCTGGAAGGTGTCCAGAGAAGGGCAACAAAGCTGGTGAGGGGTCTGGAGCACAGCCCTGTGAGGAGAGGCTGAGGGAGCTGGGGTTGCTTAGCCTGGAGAAGAGGAGGCTCAGGGGGGACCTTATTGCTCTCTACAGCTACCTGAAGGGAGGTTGTAGCTAGATGGGGGTTGGTCTCTTCTCCCAGGCAACCCAGCACCAGAACAAGAGGACACAGTCTCAAGCTGTGCCAGGGGAGGTTTAGGCTGGATGTTAGGAAGAAATTCTTCACAGATAGATTGGCCGTTGGAATGTGCTGCCCGGGGAGGTGGTGGAGTCACCATCAGTGGAGGTGTTTAAAAAGAGCCTGGATGAGGCACTTATTGCCATGGTTTAGTTGATGAGATGGCGTTGGGTGATAGGTTGGACTTGATGATCTCAAAGGTCTTTTCTAACCTGGTTAATTCTATATTCTATAGTCAGTGCTGTCTGAAGTAATTGGATGGGAGCTCCTATAATAGGGCTTTGCATGAAATGCATTGCATTGACTGCGGTGCCCTTATCCTGCCTCTCATCAAACTACACACACCAAAACAGCTGTGGGGCCAAATCCCTCAACCAGCTTTCAAGAGCTGAAAGGATGCCACAACATCAGGGATATAGGGTGCTCAAGACGGAGCCAAGCAGAGACAGCTGTATTTCTGGTAAACCATGAAAAAAAGCAGCACAGCCAACAGGTCGAGGGAGGTGATTCTCCCCCTCTAATCCACTCTGGTGAGACCCCACCTGGAGTACTGCATCCAGTTCTGGAGACCCTATTACAAGAAGGATCTGGAGGTGCTGGATCATGTCCAGAGAAGGGCAACAAGGATGAGAAGAGGGCTGAAGCTCCTCTCCTATGAGGACAGACTGAGAGGGAGTTGGGGCTGTTCAGTCTGAAGAGGAGAAGGCTTCGAGGAGACCTTATTGTGGCCTTCCAGTATCTGAAGGGGGCCTACAAGAAAGCTGGGGAGAGGCTTTTTAGGATGTCAGGTAGTGATAGGACTAGGGGCAATGGAGCAAAAATAGAAGTGGGTAGATTCAGACTGGATGTTAGAAGTTCTTCCCCATGAGGGTGGTGAGACACTGGCACAGGTTGCCCAGGGAGGTGGTGGAAGCCTCATCCCTGGAAGTTCTTAAGGCCAAGCTGGGTGTGGCTGTGAGCAACCTGCTCTAGTGTAGTGTGAGATGTCCCTGCCCATGGCAGGGGCGTTGGAACTAGCTGATCCTTGAGGTGCCTTCCAACCCTAACAATTCTATGATTCTCTGAAAATAGCCTGTGTGACACCTGCAAACAGGAGAATTTGTAACCAAAACCAAACTGGCTTGTCTGAGGTATCCCTGGAGGAGACACAGCCTTAGCTCTGAGAAAAGACTTGCAACGAAGAGATCAGGCACTTGGCAGCTGCAGGCAGTCATGAGCAAGGAGCTGAACGCAGAAACCCAAACCCAATCTCTTACAAGTTGTACAGTGTGTTCTGCACTGCTAAGGTTAGGGGCTCTCAAACAGAGCCGGCAGAGGATGTTCCAGATGGATAAGAAATGTTTTCCTTCACGTAGGAAACAACCCGTGCCACCTTCTGGCCTCATGCAAAACCAGCTGAGTCATCTACAACCAACCAAATGTAACAGTCCGCATCACCTCTGTGCTAAAGAGTGCAGAGTCAGCATGGAAAGTTAGCTGCAGAAATAGCAAAACATCCAAGCTTCTTACAGGAGTAGCTAAAGTGCAGTTATCAGGAGGGTGTTTGATGTAATACTACAGGATTCTGTGCTCAATCTTCTGTTATTCTCTTTCCATTTAAGATTTTCTTAATCTTCTTTTGGCTTTTGCTTCATATGGGTAATAAAGCTCCCACCATTTATCCCCCTTCACACTAAACTCTACCATTTATTCTTCTCCACACTAAAGCCTCCACCATTTATCCCTCTCCACACTAAGGACTCCGCCCTTTATTCCTCTCCACACTAAAGCCTCCACCATTCATCCCTCTCCACACTAAACAGCCACAGTTAAGCAGCATTTTGCAGTCAAAGCCTCCCACTGTCTACTTATAAAGTGCAGATGTAGTTTAACCTTTCCATTGTTTTACCTGAATGTGGTAATTTAAGGTATGGGGCATACATCCTGCCACAATGAAGGTGTCCTCCTGGATTCTGAGGTCTACTGAAGCAAAGAGCAGTGCTGCTTTGTCAGAGCTCATCTTCCCCTGAGAAATGGGGCATTGACTGGTTTCACCACCTGCTATACAGAAGCTAAAAATAAATCCATGGAGAGAAAGAGGTTTTAGAAACCCCTCAGTATTACTGAAACTCTTGAATGCAGACTAAACACAGTGGTAGTGACTGTGGGATACACTCTGTGGTCCTGGGAGGATTTTTCTGTTGTTAAGTTTCACATGGAGGAGAAAAAAAAACACAAACCAACCCTCATTTATCTGTTTGAAATCAGGTGTTGGAAGCAAATGCTCTAAGAACCAACTGCATTTCAAATCATACAATTTCCCTTCAGCCAAACAAGACAGCACAACATTAGAGTAAAAGAAAACTCGTTGTAAGACAGTATTTTCCATCACATCTCTTCCAAACCCATGTAAAACAAGTGATACCATTTGCATCTTAGCTTTAAATGGAACTTCACTGCCAAAAAGGTTTCACTTCACCTCTCCAAAGCCCTCCCATACAGAGGAACAGCAGGCTGAGCACAACCTAAGAGTGCCAGACCCCTCAACCAGTCAGGATGGCTATGGGGAGTGAAGAGAGTCAGCTGTGGATCAGTACAATACTGCTGCCAACCTCAGGGGCTGGGCATGGTCTAAGTCAGGCTGCTGTAAGGTCTGCACATTCAGGTAGAAGTAATTAAGGGCATGGGTATTGTACTAATACATGACAGAGGTAGATTGGCAAATGGCAGAGACTGCATATCCCAGTTCTGACCATGGGGTAGCCTTCTCAACACTCCAGGGCAGCACATCTTCCCTGTGCTGAAAGCAAAAGCACTTCAGCCAAGTTCAGAGAGGAGTAACAATGCCAGCCACCAACACTGCCTTCCAAATATGGATGAGGTTCCTCCTGATGGCAGATTTCTGTTTGTCTTATCTTCACTTCTGGAGAATGCATATCTTGAGCTGTATCCAGGGAACCTAGATCCCCAGCATAAGGTATGGTGTGGATCAGTACTGGGAGAGTAACTTTGAGGTCTTCCCCTCTTATTTCCAAGGAAGAATGCTTCAGCTCATGCTCTGCTGCTGATCTGTGCCAAGATGATGGTCGTAAGGCGGCAGCTTTCTTGGTTCCTCATGTATGTCCAAGAATCACAGAGTTCATTGCTATCAAGTCTGTCCCAACACGCCCTGTAGGATTCATATTAAATCACACCAGCTGCTTCCATAATTCTCTTGAAAGTAGTGTGAAACCTACTCCAAAAAAACCCAAGAACAGGATCAAAGATGACAAACCTTACAAGACACAGTGCAAGAAAAGTTTGGGGATATGCTGCTCTAAGGTTTGCAGAATAAAAGTCAGCAATGTCACACAGCTGATATAAATAAATAAAAAAGCATAAAAAAAGAAGCCATTTAAGAGCCACTCAGCTGCACAGGAGTAAGGATGGATTTCTTTCCAGGCACTAGAAGCGGCAGCCTGAATTTCAGTGGCATGCAGCTGAAACTGGTGTTGCCATTTTCAGTCTCACTCACAAGATCTGTAAGGCAGTCAAACCAAAGCACCCCTAAGTTCATATTAGTTTATGCTTAGAAGGATACAGACAGAAATTACATTCTTCAGGGTCTAGATTAATACAGGGTGAAAAAAACCAAAGGCTGCTGGAAGGGGTGGTATAGAGGTGTGCATGGTCTTGGTTATTTGGAATGAAGGAAGAAGCCAATTTGTGTCCTTTTAAAGCCCAAATCCTCACTGACAAATGAAATATGAATGAAAAGCTAACAGCAGCATGAAATTACAACAAGAGCTTTTCCAGCCTTCTTTCAAATCCTGACAATTTAGTCCAAGATCTGAAAACACAAAGAAACAACTCCTCCCCCCCCCAAAAAAACCCCAACAACCAACAACCTAAACACCTTCTAGTTGCAAATGTGCAGCAGAATCAATCGATTTCCCTAGAAGATGGCATGGTAGAGATGCCTATAGGAGAGTGGCTTTTTAGCACACTCTGGTTCCTGCAATTACAAGACAACCAAACAGAGCCCCCCCAAGATCCTCCAGTTGCAAACCTAAGGCCACTAAAGGTCATTTTCAAAAGATAACATCACACCAAGCAGATGTCCGAAGTGACTGTTGCTATGTCTTGTTGCTGCACTGCTCCTGTTAGAGGAATCTCTCCATAATTTATGAATGAAATAAACACTGAGCAAGAAAAAAAGAGGAAAAAAAAAAGGGCCCCAGTGTGGAGGGAGCCTGGAGGTCAACAGGCAGGCACTTCCTTTTTTTTTTTTTTGATTAGCTACATTTTTAACACAGTTCTCCAAAGCTCTTGACAAAACCAAAAATACCTTCTGGATAATTAAAAGACACTTGATCCAAGATGCCATTTCCCTACCTCTGTGCTAGTTATTGCAGCCTCTTCCAGCCTGAGGATCACTCAGGTTTCCCAGCAGAGGTGCTGAGCTTGACCATGGAACTAGAGCCTACTGGCATTTAACGTTTTCTAGTGATTTGCTGATTACAGGCTGAAATGAGCTGCTATCAGCATGTGCTTGACTCTCCCGGAAGTCACTCAAGGTTAAGTATCTTTTGCTAGCCCTGAGTTTGGGTCTACTTGATCCCAAGAGTCCAGGGTCAGTCCCAGAACAAAAGCCATGACATCATTTGGAGACTCACATCTGTTCAGGGTGTTACTGATGGAGACAGAGGATGAAAACAGGGGGAGAAAAAATACATTGAAGGGAGAAGACCATTTTAGTCAGCACTGATTGTACAGTACTCAGGACTTTGTGATCTGGGAGACAGCTTTATAGCTGCATTACCCTGCCTTGCTGCTGTGGGCATGTTTTAAATCAATGGGATTTCAATCAGTCTGAGCATTTTTTTTCTCTTCCTTCATGGCAAAAAGAACAAATCCCTCAGAGCACCAAAAGCAGACAAACATTGCATAGAGTGGCAGCAGGTAGGCCCTAGGCCAGACTCTTGTCACCCCAAGATGTGAGAAGCCAAAATCACAGCCTCCAATGTGAGGTATGTTTTGAAAAACTCTGTTGGTTCAACATGGTTTTTTTTTTTAATGCTTCCTTATTAATTTTCCTCAGCTGGATAGCTCAAAATTGCAGAAACCAGAGGGTTTCACCCTCCCCACTAATTCCCAAAGCCTGGTTTTAAAAGGGTGGTCAACTTTTCACAGAGTGACCTTGCGATGGACAGACTAAGAGCAAGCAAAGCGCTGCCAATTGGGTTTTGGGGTATCCTCAACATCCGGCTGCTTCTTTCCTCTTTCTTCAGTATTTCTGAATGAGAAGATGTTTCTGAAAGTCAGACCAGGACTTGTAAAACAAGGGAAAGCCATGAATTCAAAGCTGAACTAGCCCACATCCCAGGTGTTTGTCAGTCTGTAGCATGAAAGGTACAAGGGCAGTAAAAAGCAGGGATAGAAAAGGGAGGCATGGAAATAATAACTATAAAAAATAAAGTATTTCTTGTGTGGGTTTTTTACAGTCACTTTGCAGTCTCCTGATGGATCACTGGTCAAAAAAAACCACACATTAGGAATTCAGTTTCTACACTCAAATAAGAACCTCTGTATAAATGCTTCATCGTCATAAGTGTCTTCTGCTGGTCACACCCTGGAACATCCTCCGTGATGTACCTCAGCTGGGACTAGAGAGGAAATGAAAGCTTGGTACAAAGCAAACTCAAATGGCACAGGTATCCCAACTGAAATTGCAAAAGAGGCTGTGGGAAAGCACAAGAGAAGAAAGCCCCAAATCAACCATTCCATACTTCATTAATTGTAGAAAAGTGCAAGATTAAAGTAGCTCAGGTTAAGCGTTGAGCTCGCTAGCGGCCACACGAATGCTCAGCTTGGCCACCACCGGCCTGGTTTTGCCATTCAGTTGCTACCATGAGTTTTAAACCACAGAAAGAACAACTGAATTAAAAGAAAAGATTTGCAATACACTTCCAAAATGGTTAGTTTTCTGTGACCAGCACGAAATATTAGCTCAGTATCATCAGCTATACATTATATACAGGAAAAATCAAATGGGTCTTAAATCTTTCCTTTTAACAACTTAAAATAAAGCTGTACTAAACATTATTTCCCTAGTGTGCCAACAATTTGCTCTGTCCTGGCCAGCTGGCCTAGTAGCACAGAGAAGTCCTTTAATAGGAAAAGGGACTTGAATTTTGACACTTGAAGCCACAGTTAACTGTTGAATCACTTCATTCGGCCAGGCTTAGGCGATCCTGGTGCAACTGCTGGGGTCTTGGTCAAAGCTTCTTGGGTGGCTCCACAAGGAGAACAGGCCATATTCCAGAAACAAACTGTTAGAAAGAAAAAAATAAGAAGAGGGGGAAGATTTCCTGGACTATTGTGGCACTTGGAACAGAAACCAAACATTGTTAAACCACCACTTCAACTGCATTGCTAAAGAGAGTCCAACGGAGAGCCTGGAGGATGATTAGGGGACTTGGGCATCTCCCCTGTGAAGAGAGACTGAGAGCCCTGGGGCTGTTAAGTCTGGAGAAGAGAAGGCTGAGAGGGGATATGATCAATGTCTATCAATCTCTGAGGGGTGGGTGTCAAGTGGAGGGGGGCCAAGCTCTTTCTGGTGGTGCACAGTAATAAGGAACAATGGATACAAACTTGAGCATATAATGATTCCACCTCAATATGAGAAGAAACTTCTTTACAGTGAGGGTGACAGAGCACTGGAGCAGGCTGTCCAGAGAGGCTGTGGAGTCTCCTCTGGAGACTTTCAAAATCCACCTGGAGGCATGCCTGGATGGACTGCCCTAGGTGATCCTGCTTTGACAGGGGGGTTGGACTCGATGATCTCTGGAGGTCCCTTCCAAACTCTAACATTCTGTGATTCTGTGATTGCTTGGGATGTGAGTAGAAATCAAAGATAGCATCCATCAGGAGGCATCAGTGAGCCCCAACACAAGCTTGTTTATGAACTAGTCCTCTGCCATGAAGGGAGTGGAACACTGGAACAGGTTGCCCAGGGAGGTGGTTGGGGCCCCATCCCTGGGGATATTCAAGGTGAGGCTCAACAGGGCTCTGGGCAGCCTGATCTGGTTGAGGATGTCCCTGCTGACTGCAGAGGGGCTTGGACTAGATGAACTTTGGAGGTCCCTTCCAACCCAGACCATTCTATGGTTCTAAGCTCAATGCACAAGATATTCAAATGCTGCCCTGCATGAATGGACACAAAATATTGCCTGCTTACCTTCACCTTTGGCCTGTGCTTCAGGAACAGTGTCCTTGTGTATAAACTGAGGAGAAGGAGAAAAGCATGCTAAAAATGTCATGTATAAAACAGCATACAAAAGAATAATGATACACTAAGCCCAGTTTTATTTTCAAGCTAGAGAAGATTTCCTTCTGTGATTGCAGAGCTCCCCATTCTGCCTAGATTCTGCCTACAGTAAATCCCTCTGTGTTAGAGTGTGATTAGCAAACTAATCTACCCTATCACCCATGTGGGTGGAGAGAGAGTGAGCCAGGGAAGTAAATATTCCCTCTGCTATGGAAAAGACTAAACAGAGACCAGAGCCTGTCATTTTGGAGGGATGAAATTAAATCAGTGTACCACAAAATACAGCAGATGTTATGGGTGTTGTGGGGAAGCAGCACAGCTTCATTCTGCATCTGCACCCCCTTCCTAGCTTCATGTCCAGATGGAGATGGGTGACAAGTGGTGTCTCTCAAGTGTCTGTACTGGGACCAGTGCTGTTCAATATCTTCATCAGTGATACAGACAGTGAGACTGAGGCACCCTCAGCAAGTTTGCTGATGATACCAAGCTAAATGGTGTGGTTGATAATTCTGAAGGATGGGATGGATGCCATCCAGAGGGATCAAGAGGCTAGACAAGCGGGCTGAGGAGAATCTCATAGGGTTCAATAAGGCTAAGTGCAAGGCCAATCACATCCTGGGCTACATCAAGAGAAGCACAGCCAGCAGGTCAAGGGAAGTGATTCTCCCCCTCTACTCTGGTGATACACCACCTGGAGTACTGAATCCAGTACTGGAGCTCCTACTACAGGAAGGATCTGAAGTTGCTGGAACGTGTCCAGAGAAGGGCCACAAGGATGATCAGAGGGCTGGAGCTCCTTTGCTATGAGGAGAGACTGAGGGAGTTGAGGTTGTTCAGTCTGGAGAAGAGAAGGCTCCAAGAAGACCTTATTGTGGCCTTCCAGTATCTGAAGGGGGCTACAAGAAAGCTGTGGAGGGACTTTCTAGGGTGTCAGGGAGTGATAGGACTGGGGGGAATGGAACAAAACTAGAAATGGGTGGATTCAGCTTGGATGTTAGGAAGACGTTCTTCAGAGTGAATGTGGTGAGACATTGGAGCAGGTTGCCCAGGGAGGTGGTGGAAGCCTCATCCCTGGAAGTTCTTAAGGCCAAGCTGGGTGTGGCTCTGAGCAACCTGATGTAGTGTGAGATGTCCCTGGCCATGGCAGAGGGGTTGGAACTAGATGATCCTTGAGATCCCTTCCAACCCTAACAACTCTATGATTCTAAAGGTACTTCTTGTCCTTGCATTTGCCTTTTACTAGCTGCTTTCACATCTGCCATAGAAAGAATACATTGTTAGATGTTGAAAAACTGCTGTATAAGCAATTTTTCTTAGCTACACAGAATGTACCTGTTGAACATCTATGTTTGGCCTGAAACCATGTCAGGGGAGGTTTAGATTGGCTATGGGATTGGAACAGGCTGCCCAGGGAGGTGCTGGAGTCACCATCCCTGGAGGTGTTCAAGAAATGTGTGGACATAGCACTTTGGGGATATAGTTTAATGGCCATGGTGGGGTTAGGTTGATGGCTGGACTTGATGATCTTAGAGACCTTTTCCAACCAAAACCATTCTATGCTTCTATGAACTAACAGACATTCTTTTACAGTTAAATGGTAAAATATTAACACATTACACGATGAACTACCTGCAGAAATCCTCTAGCATTCAGCTTCAATTCTGGGTTTTGTTTCTGGTTCCACTAGATGGTAGTGCAGAGCAGAACGAGAGACAAATCAGCTGGCTGCAATCTCACTAACTTAGGCTATGGTTTAAGTCTCTTTCTGAAAAGATCATCCTTGCACTTCTGGGAACAGACTTCAGCCATCACCCTTCTGCTTTACAGCATGATGCCTGCTAGTGTTCAGCAGTGACAGTGCCTATAAAAAAGATCAATTATGCTTCTAGAATGAAACATATTGAAATACTTTGGGATTGCTGCTCAAGAACAGAAAGGTATTAATGGCTTACATTTGGGATTAATATACTCTGAAATGGTTTAACTGCTAGAGGCTGACCATTTTTCAATTGCATGCTCCTGAAGAACCAAGACTACATGAAGATTAACGACTACATGGCTGGGTGGCTGAGCCCAGGGAGTGGTGGTGAATAGAGTTAAATCCAGTTGGTGACTCAGGGCTCAGCAGTGGGGTCAGTCCTCTTTAGTATCTTTCACAATGATCCTGTTGAAGGGATGGAGGGCACCCTCAGAAGGTTTAAAGATGGTATCAAATAGGGTGGAAGTGTTGATGTGCTTGAGGGCTGGGTGGAAGTGTTGGTCTGTTTGAAGATAAAATGTACCGAGGGGTTTGCGCAAGCTGGGTTGATGGGATGAGGCTAATTGCGTGCGGTTCAACATGGCCAAGTGCCAAGTCCTGCTCTTGGGTGACAACCACCCCATGCAGGGCTACAGGCTTGGGACTGGAAAAGGACCTGGGGGTGCTGGTCAACATCTGTCTGAACATGAGCCATCAGTGTGCCCATGTGGCCCAGCAGGCCAACAGCACCTTGGCTCGGAACAACAACAGTGTGGCCAGCAGGACCAGGGAAGTGATTGTCCCCCTGCACTCAGCACTGGTGAGGTTGCACTTTGAATAGCAGGTTCAGTTTTGGCCCCCTCACTACAACAACACATTCCTGTATCCAGAGAAGGGCAATGAAGCTGGTGAAGGGTCTAGAGCACAAGTCCTGTGAAAAGCTGCTGAAGGAATTTAGTGTTACTTAACCTGGAGAAAACAAGGCTGAGGGGAGACCTTTTCATTCTGCAACTACCGGAAAGGAGGCTGGAATAAGTTTGTTGTTGACCTTTTCTCCCAGCCCACAAGCAGCAGGATGAGAGGAAACGCCCTCAAGTTGTAGCAGGGGTGTTTATGTTGGACATGAGGAAAAGCTTCCTTCACTGAAAGTGTGGTCAGGCATTGGAACAGGCTGCCCAGGGAGGTAGTGGAGTCACTGTCCCTGGAGGTGTTCAAGAAATGTGTGGACATGGCAGTTCAGGACATGGTTTAATGGCCATGGTGCTGCTGGGTTGATGGTTGGACTCGATGATCTTAGAGGTCATCTCCAACCAAAACAATTCTGTGAATAACATCCAGTTTAGAAAACATTTCCTACCTAAGCAGGATGTGGAGGTAAGAGCCCAGGCCTGTGAGAATATGCCACCATGCGTGAAACTGTGTCACAGCCCCCACGACAGGAGGCATCTTCTCTCGTAGTGCTCTGTAAGAAACAAACACCACACAATTATTCTTTTCCAATATACTGAGTGATCAGTCACTTCTGGACTCAATTTCAGGGAATATATTTATGGCATCCCACAGTCCCAGAGGAGTTCTACTGCTCTCCTCCTCCAACTCCTGTGAACTTAAGATGAAATGCTGAGTTTAAGAGCTGAGAGGAGAAACAGGATCCATCAGACATTACCACTTGACATCTGTCAATCTTACACCACCAGCCTGGCTCTTCTCAGAGATGCCCAATGACAGGACAAAGGGCAGTGGGTGCAAGCTGGAGCACAGGAGGTTCCATGTGAACATAAGGAAAAACTTCACTGTGAAGCTGCCCAGAGAGGCTGTAAGGTCTCCATCTATGGAGGTATTCAAAACCTGCCTGGACATGTTCCTGTGTGATTTGCTCTAGGTGATCCTGCTCTGGCAGAGGGGGTTGGACTTGATGATCTTTTGAGGTCCCTTCCAACCCATAATGTTGTGTGATTCTGTGCTTTGTGGAAGCTCAGCTTGCTTTTCTCTGTGCATGAGGCAAAAATGGCTGTTTAGTGAGGAAGCAAGGAAAGCAGAGAGTTTCTGCTTTGCCTTAGTGAGGCCACATCTGGAATAATGTGTCCCCTCTTGGGTTCCAGACAGGGAACTACTGGGGATTGTTGAGTGCAGGCTACAAAGAGGAGGAAAGGCTCCTCTGTGAGAAGGAAAGGCTGAGAGACCTGGGGCTGTTTAGCCTGGAAAAGAGAAGACCGAGAAAGGACCTTCTCAATACTTACCAACATCTAAATGGCAGGAATTGACAATGGAGCAAGACTCTTTTCAGAGGTGCCCAATGACAGGACAAGGGGCAATGAGAACAAACTGGAATACAGCAAATTCCACCTAAACATAAGGAAAAACTTCTTTGCTGTGAGGGCACCAAAACCCTGGACCAGGCTGCCCAGAGAGGTTGTGGAGTCTCCTCCTCTGGAGAGATTCCAAACCTGCTTGGATGTGACCCTGTGTAACCTGCTCTGGGTGCCCCTGGTTTAGCAGGAGGGTTGGACTAGATGATCTTCAGAGGTCCTCTCCAACCTCCATCATACTGTGATTCTGTGAAATACTCCCCTAAGATGCTTGCATTTTGCATAGTTATGGAGTGCAAGCTATTTGGGAAGAGGCTAAGGGATGGAGACAGAGAAAGAAAGGGCAGGCACCACACTGCCCTGATTTCTCCTGCTCACCAGGCTTCTGCAGGTAATGCCTGCTTTGGTTGCTGGTGGAGCAGAAGTTTGCATCTGCCTGTCTTCTCTTTTTGACTTTCATTTCACATTCAGTCAAAACAAAAAGGGGAAAATTCTGATTGCAGGTGCTATGGGAGAAAAATCTGCAGCTTCTGTGCTACTTTATTTACTGCCTGACGTTACAGTGTTCAGCCCCTTGACTAAATGCTAATCCCTCAGCTACTGCTTGGTTGCCAGAGCTGCTGAGGCATAAATATGAACACAGAGCTTCGATTCAGTCAGCCTGGGAATGACAGGGAATGTGGAGTACACAGCCTGTCACCCAAGCACAACCTCTGAGTCTTTGGATGGCAGGAAATCTCAGAGCTCAAGTTCAAAAAGTGCATGGATCAAACCAGGAAAGCTGAGTGCCACAGATACTTTGGGTTTGTTTTTGTTAAATCAGCTTCAGACTTAATGAAATCTGAAAATCAAAATCCCAAAAGCTGAAGCAAGATAACAGCTTTGAACATGAAAACCCAAAAGAGCAGGTAGGTGGATGATTCACAAGTTAGATCTTCAGAGAATAAAAGCTTACAAGGAACTGGAATATGTTTTCCCCAAAGGTTTGGGTAAAAATGCCACCTGGGGAAATTCAAGGCTCTGCAGACATCTGATCAAAGCTACTAAACATGGGTATCTTTTTTTTTCCAGCATCATAACCAAACAAGCATTACAGGAAATAACTGATTGGCTTTTGTTGTTGTGTTGTTTTTTCTCCCTTTACAAAATGAGGATGGAAAAAATGTGCTTCAGCAGCTGGTGTAAGCTGGGAGTCTAGGATCAAGTTCAAAAGCCCCACGGCCATACAGCAGCTCAGCGGGCTTGGTGAATTGTGGGGGTGATGATCTCGCCAGTGAAGTGATGCAGCTGCAAAAATCAACCCCTGATGGCAGTAGTTTTCAAAGTCACTCTATAACCACCCACCTGTGTTGGCACAAAAATTCTCTGTCCCATCTGTATCAACCACTTCTAGAGGTGAGGCACCATATTTTATACTCAATACACCTAGCCAGAGCTAGGAGGAAAATGAAGGGACTTGAACATCTCTCCTGTGAAGAAGGACTATGAGAACTGGGACTGTTTAATCTGGAGAAGAGAAGGCTGAGAGGGGATCCTATTAATGTCTATCAATATCTGAAGGGTGGGGTGTCAGTAGGAAGGGACCAGGCTCTTTTCAGTGGCACCCAGTAATAGGACAAGGAATAACAGATACAAGCTAGAACACAGCAAGTTCCACCTCAACATGAGGAGAAACTTCTTTACAGTGAGGGTGATGGAGCACTGGAAAATGCTGCCCAGAGAGGTTGTGGAGTCTCTTTCTCTGGAGACTTTCAAAACCCATCTAGATGCATTCCTGTGTCCCCTGCCCTAGGTGGTCCTGCTTTGGCAGGGGGTTTGTACCCTATGATGTCTGGAGGTCCTTTCCAACTCCTAACATTCTGTGATATTTCTTAAGAAAAGTTTCAACCAAACTCTGTTGGAGTTAATGTTCAGTTGGCCCAACCCAGAGCAGGAACTCCTGAGCCAAAAGAGGCAGATGGAAACAACTAGACTTCTCTACAGAACACTGTGGTCTGGCCCTGACAAAGCAACCTACTGGGACACCACAGATTCAGCAGCTTAACAGTATATTACTCAAGAATGGATTTTCTGGATGTTGGCATCAACCTTCCCATTTTCAAATTGTGGTGGAACACAACCAAGCCAAAAAAGGGAGCCACAGTGCAGCTGTGCAGTTCCAAAGGGACACGCATTAAAAGAACAACCTGTTGGACTGCTGGTCTTTCATCACAGACAGGATATGCAACCATAACCACAGAAGGTTTGGGTTGAAAAGAACCTTTCAAGGTCATCAGATCCAACTCCACTGCAGTCAGCAGGGACATAGAATCATAGAATTGCTAGGGTTGGAAGGGACCTCAAGGATCATCTAGTTCCAAACCCCCTGCTGTGGGCAGGGACACCTCACATCAGATCAGGTTGCTCAGAGTAGCATCCAATCTGGCCTTAAAAACAGCCAGGGATGATCTCCTCCCCGGGCAGCCTGTTCCAGTGTCTCACCACCCTCATGGGGAAGAACTTCCAAACATCCAATCTGAAGCTACTAATTTCTGGTTTTGCTCCATTCCCCTCAGTCCTATCACTCCCTGACACCCTAAAAAGTCCCTCCCCAGCTTTCTTGTAGGCCCCTTCAGATACTGGAAGGCTACAATAAGGTCTCCTCAGAGCTTTCTCCTCTCCAGACTGAACAGCCCCAACTCCCTCAGTCTGTCCTGATAGGAGAGGAGCTCCAGCCCTCTGCTCACCCTTGTGGCCTTTCTCTGGACATGCTCCAGCATGTCCAGATCCTTCCTGTAATAGGATCTGCAACTAGAGCAGGTTGTTTAGAGCCCCAAACAACCTGACCTGGAGTGTTTTCAGGGACTGGGCATCTACTGCCTCTCTGGGCAACCTGGGCCGGTGTCTCACTACCTTAAGTGTAAAATATGTCTTCCTTATATCTGGTCTAAATCTCCCCTCTTTTAATTTAACTTCATTACTTCTTGTCCTCTCACAACAGACCCTGCTAAAAAGGTTGTCCTCATCTTCCTTATAGACCCCTTTTAGGTACTGAAAAGCCATAGAAAGGTCTCTCCAGACCTTCTCCATGCTGAACACGCCAGCTCTCTCAGCTTGTCCTCACAGAAGTGAGGTTCCAGACCTTGCATCATGGTTGTGGCCTCCTCTGGCCCTTTTCAACAGGCCCATGTCTCTCCTGTGCTGAGGACTCCAGAGCTGGACCCAGCAGTGCAGGTGGGGTCCCAGCAGAGCAGAGTAGAGGGGTGGAATTTCCTCCCTCAAATAGCTGGCCACAATGTCTCTGATGCAGCCCAGGACACAATAGTCCTTCTGGGCTGTCAGAGGGTGGGTTCCTACAAGCTTTATCTAGAAGCCTTTTTTTACCCCATTTGGCAATATATTAAACAGAGAAAAAGCCCTTCTTGGCCTCCTCTACAAGTGCTAAGCCAGAAGACTTGAGGCTAATGATGACAGCCAATCATGGTGTACTGCCTCACAGAGTTACTGTTCCAGCAGCTGTTGTTTACTGCTGACAGATATATTGCAACAGATATTTCTTTAACCTGCAGAACTATTGCTGTTGATATTTTCCTTGGAAATGGCAAAAGCAGAAACCAAATGAAGAAAAAAAAACCCAGGCAGGATGAAAACTCCATTCAGATGAAATCAAGTGTGAATAGCAAGCTTTAGCAAGCCACAGATGCTCAAAAATTACTTCAGTGACATTACTTTCTCTCCATTTAAACTGAAGTTTAAGAGAAATACCATCTATTTTTCCAAATAAATCTATTCAAGGATGCAAAAACAAGGACATTAAAGAAATGGCTGAGTGGTGAATTTAGTCATAAGCAAACTGGATAACACCCTCATGAAAGTTTTTTGTAGGCAGCACACCATAGAAAGCAGAAGATGGACTTGAATACACACCAGAGAAAAACCAAAGCTTTGTGCTAAAAGACTTTTAAGAGCTCTGTGGACAAAGTGAAAGAACTCACCTCAAAGTCAAAGAGCTCATTCAAAGTGAAAGAGCTCGCCTCAAACTGAAAGAGCAAAGTGAAAAACTCTCCTCAATGTGAAAGAGCTCACCTTCAAGAGCTCACCTCAAAGTGAAACAACAAAGTGAAAGAACTCCCCTCAAAGTGAAAGAACTCACCTCAATTTATCACAGAAGATGTTGTCCACATTCCAGAGAAAAAATCCCATTAAAAATACAGTTAAAGATGTATAGCCTAGACCTCTAAGCCACGGGTATACCCTAGAGAGAAGAAAAGAAGATAGTTGAGTTCTAGAAGCTTTAAAGGCAGCTAGTAACCTCCATCAATACCATTACATACAAATTATTTTTGTTGTTGTTGTTGTTTTTGTTTTCCAAAGGGGAAAATATCAGCTTCAAATCTCATCTGTTTAAATGCTCTACTACACCTCCTCCTCTCTCTCCTGAATTCACATGCTCCAAGACTGGTCTTATAAATGATCAGCTTTTCCATTTCTGTTGCTCTCCTAAATGCTGCTCTCTCCTAAGGCAGCAAGTGGGGCAACAGAGCCACAGAATCAACCAGGTTGGAAAAGACCTCAGAGATCATCAAGCCCAACTCATTACCTAATACCTCCGGAAAACTAAACCATGGCTTCAAGTGCCACATCCAAGGGAGGGCTACCAGGATGATTAAGGGACTGAAGCACTGCCTGATGAGGAGAGGCTGAGAGCCCTGAAGCTGTTTAGGCTGGAGAGAAGACTGAGAGGAATTTAATAAATGTTTATAAATATCTGAGGGCTGGGGGTCAAGAGAGAGGGGACAGGCTCTGCTCAGTTGCACCCTGTGATAGGATAAGGGATAATAGATATGAACTACAGCACAGGAGGTTCCACCTCAACATGAGGAAGAACTTCTCTACTGTAAGGGTCACAGACCACTGGAACAGGTTCCCCAGAAAGGCTGTGGAGTCTCCCTCTCTGGAGACTTTCAAGACCCATCTGGATGCATTCCTGTGTGACCTGTGCTGGATTCTATGGTCCTGCTCTGGCAGAGGGGTTGGACTTGATGATCTCCAGAGGTCCCTTCCAACCCCTGACATCCTGTGATTGAGAACCATGAGGCACACGGCAGAGACTACACTGATATTCCTGACTCGGGAATAGACATCAGCAAGCCCAGGACATGAAAGAGCACTAAATGGCATGTTATACATGCTGGTAATTAAGTAATTATAGCCAGGATTGTTCAGGGAATAAATGGTGGTGTTTTGTGAAAGAATGAGAGAGAGGCTGGCATCCCTTTTTAATGGGGAACATGCTTTGTGAAGAGAGAATGTTTGCCAAGTTGTAATCTTGGGAAGGAAGCAGATGCAAGAAAGAGATGAAAAGTGTGTGGGAAACAGGCAGGAACAGCAATACATGATGAGGAGAGGAGGAAGCAGCAGCCTGGAAGGTTGTTCTTTGAGATTTTTACCCTAAACTTCAACTTCTGCACTAAGAAATGTGAGTGATAGGAAGGTAATAGGTGTGTTAAGGCAGGAAGAAATAAAATCAGCATGGATAAGTGCTGGCACTGTCAGTGGAAAGACAGGAAAATGTTTGAGCAGCGCAAAGGAAGTAAATCATAGAATGGTTTGGCTTGGAATTGACCTTTCAAGGTCATCTAGTCCAACCTCCTGCAGTCAGCAGGGACATCTTTAACTAGATCAGGTTCTCAGAATGGTTTGGGCTGGAAGGGACCTTTCAAGGTTACCTAGGCTATTCTCCCTGCAATGAGAAGGGACATCTTTAACTAGATGCAAAAGTGACTTCTAGAGAAAAGAAAAGGTACCTTCAGGTTGGCACAGCCTCCCTAGTAAAACTAATTTGAAATTAGGAGTAGTTCAGTAAAAATTTACAAGTAGTTTAAATCTACTTGTCTCCCTATCCCAACTTCCTAACAAGTTTGCACACTATAACCAAGAGGAGAAGCAAGTCTTTGTAGGGCCAGGTTGCAATGAAATAAGGTAGTTAATTAAGAAAATACACTTCAGGTCCCTAGAACTGAATCAAAAGAGTAGGTGGAACTCCAGAGACAGACTTTGCTGGAGGCAAACAATGAATGACACCCTAGGAGGGATAATACCAGCAGTACCAACAGTGACAGAGGATCAGGTAGACTTGTGGGGGATGTGTGTTTGGAAAGCTGCAACTTGGAGAGGGACCTGTGGGTATTGGCTGACATTTGACTGAACATGAATTAGCAGTGTGCCCAGGTGGCCAAGAAAGCCAATGGCATCCTGAGCTTGTATTAGAAGCACTGTGGCCAGCAGGAACAGGGAGGGGATCATCCTCCTTTACTCACCACTGGTGAGACCACACCTCGAGTACTGTGTTCAGTTCTGGGTCCCTCACCCCAGGAAGGACATTGAGGTGCTGGAGGGTGTACAGAGGAGGGCAATAAGGCTGCAGAAGGGCCTGGAGTGCCTGGCCTATGAGGAAGGGCTAAGGGAGCTGGAGATGTTTAGTCTGGAGAAGAGCAGGCTCTCTACAACTACCTGAAGGGAGGTTGGAGCAAGGAGGAGGCAGCCTCTTCTCTTTGGTGTCAAGTGACAGGACTAAAGGAAATGGTTTCAAGCTGCACCAGGGAAGGTTCAGGCTGGATATTAAGAAATATTCCTTCACTGAAAGGGTTCTCAAACATTGGAACAGGCTGCCCAGGGCAGTGGTGGAGTCACCATCCCTGGAGGTGTTTAAGAAATGTGTGGACCTGGCACTTAGGGACACAGTTTAGTGTTGACCCTTCACTGCTAGGCCAAGGGCTGGACTGGATATCTTCGAGGTCTCTTCCAATGAGATACATTCTGTGATTCTGTGAAAATGCTTCAGAAATAATGAGAATGCAGAAGTGTGTGCAATTTGCAGGACTGGAAAGAGAAAAGGCCCAAAGGTTTGTTTAGACAGACAGAAAGAAATTTTAATCTAAGTACCTAGAACTGTGCTCAGTCCTGGTAGAAGAAAAAAATTAAATGATCTGAACTTGATTCAACTTAGTTTCCCTTGGAGGTGAATCAAGATAACATCACTTAAGTTCTCTAGGTTAGCATTAATGTCTCCATGTTTGTGGGTTTGTAAAGTGTCTTTAAACTGATGGTTGTTTCTAAAGCTGCAAACAAGACACTATTAGTTTGAAGCTCTTCTTGCTTAACATTCCCTCATGGGCTGTGGGGATTAATTGGGAGAAGTCAAACCAAATTAACTGGAATTGCAATTGGAAGGTGATCACAGAATCATAGAAGGGTCTGGGTTGGAAGGGACCTCCAAAGCTCATCCACTCCAACCCCCTCTGCACTCAGCAGGGACATTCTCAACTGTTTGCCCAGAGCCCTGTTGAGGCTCACCTTGAACATCTCCAGGGATGGGGCCCCAACCACCTCCCTGGGCAACCTGTTCCAGTGTTCCACCACCCTCACAGCAAAGAACTTGTTACTAAAATCCAATCTAAATCTTCTCTTCTCTAGTTTGAAGCCATTGGCCCTATCCAATCACTGCAGGCCTTTGTAAACAGTTCCTCTGCAGCCTTCTTGCAGTCCTCTTCAGGTACTGGCAGACTGCTGTTAGGTCTCCCTGGAGCCTTCTCTTCTCCAAGCTGCACACCCTCAGCTCCCTCAGCCTGGCCTTGTAGCAGAGGTGCTCCAATCCCCTGATCATTTTTGCGCCCCTCCTCTGGACCTGCTCCATCAGGCCCATGTCCTTCCTGTGTGGAGGGCTCCAGAGGCAGACACAGCACTGCAGGTAAGGTCTCACCAGAGCAAAGCGGCAGAATCACCTCTCTCCATCTGCTGGCCATGCTGCTTTTAATGCAGCTCAGGATGCCTTCTGGGCTGCCAAGTGCCCACTGCTGCCCCCTGTCCAGCTTCTCTTCCATCATCACCCCCTAGTCCTTTTCTGCATGGTTGCTCTCAATTTCATCATCACCCATCCCTTACTGATATCTAGTATTGCTCTGGCCTAGGTGCAGGACGTGAGGAGAACAGCACACAAACTATAATCATGCACCTAAGTAAAGAAGCTTCACCACTGCCAGTTTCTCACATTGAAGCTCACCTCAGGAGGACACAAACACCAAGTTGCATCTTACAATGCTGAGTTACCTGTTACTTACCATAATACTATATAAACAGATCGCAGAACTATAATGGAAACTAGTGTCCCATACATGATCTGGAAATAGAAACAGAGATAAAATTCAGCAGTTAGATACAAGAGATTGTATAACAGTACAGGAGTGAAAAAACATTGAAGCCTCTGTGGGTTTTTACTTCCTAAGTATCAGACAAGTAGTATCCCCTCTAACTTCCTCTCCAGGAAGTCTTCTGTTTGAAGTTTGAAATAAAAGTATGATTATAAACCATGTCCTTTAGGGAATTACCACAGAATAGGGTGGTGGTATGGGGTGGGGTGTGGGTGTGTGTAAGGGACCTCTGGAGATCATCTAGTCCAGCCCCTCTGCTAAAGCAGGATCACCTAGAGTGCATTGCCCAGGATGATGTCCAGGTGGGATCTGAAATTCTCCAGAGAAGGAGATTCCACAATATCTCTGGGCAGCCTGGTCCAGGGCTCTGGCACTCTCACAGGAAAGAAGTTTTTCCTTATGTTTAGGGGAAACTTTCAGTGTTCCACTTTGCGCCCATTGCCCCTTGTCCTGGTGCTGGAGACCACTGAAATTCTGGCCCTACCCTCTTGACCCCCATCTTTAGATAAGCACTGAGAAGACCCTCTCTCAGTCTTGTTCAGGCTAAACAGCCCCAGGTGTCTCAGCCTTTCCTCCTTACAGACATGCTCCAGTCCCCTCAGCATCCTCATGGCTTCTGCTGGACTCTCTCCAGTAGTTCCTTGTCTCTCTTGAACTGGGAAGCCTATAGCTGGGCACAATACTCCTAGTGTGACATCACTAGGGCAGAGTGGAGGGAGAGAACTTCCCTCAGCCTGCTGACCATGCTCTTCTTAATGCACCCCAGAATATCATTTGCCTTCTTGGCCACAAAAGCACATTGCTGGCTCACAATGAACTTGTTTTCCAGCAGGACTCCCAGGTCCTTCTCTGCAGAGCTGCTTTTTGACTTCACAGAAGTCAGCTGTGTGAAAGGTCTGCTTTCCTTTTCTGAGTGAGGAAGTGAACGCTAGATGGCACTCAGAAACCAGCCAGAAATCAGAATGGAGCTGATTCCTATCCCCTGCGTTTCTGTGCATTTCAGTCTAGCATTGCATAAGCATCACCTAAACCTTCTCTCACTGATATTTGATTAATATCTTTTTTCCTGAAAGCAAACACCTGAACAGACTCAGCACCAGGCTGGAAGAAACTTTCCAGGAAGCATGTTAAACCCAACTACTACAGACTGTTGGGATTCAATCTAATTACACAGCAGGAAGGCAGCATGCTCTGAAAAGATCCAGGAGCAAAATCTGGCTCACTGTAGGCTTGATGAATTTGAATGTAATCGCCTGACTTAGAGGAAAAGTCAAAGCAATCATTTATTTTCTGCCTCATGATCTTTTTTCATTCACCACCTTACAATTCACATAACACCATCTCCAAGACTAAAGAGGAAAAGGAATGTGGTCAGTCATGCCTGGAAAGTGATGCAGAAGCCACTGCAGCAGGGGAAGGTGTTCAGACACTGGTAACACTAAATTACTCTCCATGCTTTTTGTTCTTAACGCTGGTCTCCTGCTGCCAAAACCGCAGTTTCTTCTAAGCAGTTGTGCCTTAGAATCATAGAACTGTCATAGGACACTGCAGTGATAAGCAGAGTCCCTCAGGGATCAGTCCTGGGACCTGTCTTGTTCAACATCTTTGTGGGGGACATGGACAGTGGCATTGAGTGCACCCTCAGCAAGTTTGCTGATGACACCAAGCTGTATGGTGCAGCAGACATGCTGGAGGGAAGGGAGGCCATCCAGAGGGACCTGGACAGGCTGGAGAGGTGGGCACAAGCCAACCTCATGAAGTTCAATAAGAGCAAGTGCAGGGTCCTGCATCTGGGTTGAGGCAATCCCAGGCACAAATCCAGGCTGGGCAGGGACTGGCTGGAAAGCAGCCCTGAGGAGAGAGACTTGGGGGTGCTGGTGGAGGAGAAGCTCAACATGAGCTCTCAGTGTGCACTTGCAGCCCGCAAAGCCAATCAGATCTTGGGCTGCATCAGGAGAAGTGTGGCCAGCAGATCAAGGGAGGTGATTCTCCCCCTCTACTCAGCTCTGGTGAGACCCCACCTGGAGTACTGCCTCCAGTTCTGGAGCCCCTGTTACAAGAGGGATATGAAGGTGCTGGAAGGTGTCCAGAGAAGGGCCACAAGGATGATCAGAGGGCTGGAGCACCTCTCCTATGAGGACAGACTGAAGGAGTTGGGGCTGTTCAGTCTGCAGAAGAGAAGGCTCCGAGGTGACCTAATTGTGGCCTTCCAGTATCTGAAGGGGGCCTACAAGAAGGCTGGGGAGAGACTTCTCAGGCTCTCAGGTACTGATAGGACTAGGGGGAATGGAATGAAGCTGGAGGTGGGGAGATTCAGGCTGGATTCAGGAGGAAGTTCTTCCCCATGAGAGTGGTGAAGCCTTGGAATGGGTTGTCCAGGAAGGTGGTCGAGGCCCTGTCCCTGGAGGTGTTTAAGCCCAGGCTGGATGAGGCTCTGGCCAGGCTGACCTAGTGTGGGGTGTCCCTGCCCACGGCAGGGGGGTTGGAACTAGATGATCCTTGTGGTCCCTTCCAACCCTGACTGACACTATGATACTATTATGATACTACTACTATGATACTACTAATATGATACTATGATAAACAGAGATGCTACAGTCCCCTCATGATCTTTGTGACCTTCTGTTGGACTCTTTACAGTAGTTCTGGCAGCCCAGAAATGGACACAATGCTCCAGATGTGGTGTCACCAGGGCAGAGCAAAAGAGAAGAAGAACCTCCCTCGACCTGCTGGACACATTGGTCCTACTGCAACCCAGGATGCCTCTATGGCACATTGTTGTCCCATGGATAACTTACTGCCCATCAGGACTCCACGGTCCTTCTTTCTTCATGGAGCTGCTTTCCAGCAGGTCAAGGCCCTAATGTGAACTGGTACAAGGTGTTATTCCTCCCAGTGGATGCATGTGTTCAGTCATCTGACACCGAACAGGCTGCTGCAGTAATACAAAGTCAGCCTTCCCTTTCCAAAGTCCATAAAGGCAAATTTCCAAGCTCCTTTTAGCTTTAGGGGTGAGGTGAGCAGCACACTGTGTTATCAGTGCATAGAGAGAGAACAAGGCAGACAACAAAGCCTTTATGCTGGACAACAGGTAAAAAGCAAGCTTCAATATTGACTATGCAAAGTCATTCAGCACAGCAGCTCTTTATTTGCATTGAGTGAGATCAAGTATCTCCAGTAACTGAAGTGCTACTACTGTGTTCTGCTCTCTAGAGCTAAACAAAGCAAAACTATTTTTAAAGCTAATTGGTTCTGGTCTGTACTTTATACAAAGCTGTTAGATAATTCCAGTCCTCTTGCTGGGATACAGTTCTTTACCATGAGGGTAGTGGAACACTGCAACAGGTTGCCCAGGGAGGTAGTTGAGACTTGAAAAGGCTCTGGGCCAGCTGATGTAGTTGAGGATGTACCTGCTTACTGCAGTGGGGATTGGACTAGATCATCTTACCTACTTCATAGAATCATAGAATCAACACGGTTGGAAAAGACTCGAGAGATCATCAAGTCCAACCTGTCACCCAACACCTCATGACTAACTATACCATGGCTTCAAGTGCCACATCCAATCCTCTCTTGAACACCTCTAGGGATGCTGACTCCACCACCTCCCTGAGCAGCACATTCCAATGGCAAATTACTCTTTCTGGGAAGAATTTTCTTCCTAACATCCAGCCTAAACCTCCCCTGGTGCAGCTTGAGACTGTGTCCTCTTGTTTTGTCACAGGTTGACTGGGAGAAGAGACCAACCCCCACCTGACTACAATCTCCCTTCAGGTAGTTGTAGAGAGCAAGGAGGTCTCCCCTGAGCCTCCTCTTCTCCAGGCTAAGCAACCCCAGCTCCCTCAGACTCTCCTAATAAGGCTGTGCTCCAGACTTCCCACCAGCCTCATTGCCTAAACCTGACTGATGTTTGAGTTAGCTTCATGTTCAAATTGTTGGTGGTTGTAATGGCAAGATAAGTAATGTAATTGGATGCAATACTATATATTTAATTGTGGCTTCCTTATCCCTATTTGTTCAGAGAGTCCAACAGAAGGCTACAAGGATGATTAAGGGACTGAAGCATTGCTTTATAAGGAAAGGTTGACAGAGAGACCTGGGGCTTTTTTGTCTGAAGAAGAGATGAGTGAGAGGGCCAATGGCATCCTGGCCTGCATCAGGAACAGCATGGCCAGCAGGAGCAGGGAGGTCATTCTGCCCCTGTACACCTTGAGTCCTGTGTCCAGTTCTGGGCCCCTCAGTTTAGGAAGGAGGTTGACTTGCTGGAACGAGTCCAGAGAAGGGCAACAAAGTTGGTGAGGGGTTTAGAACATAAGCCCTATGAGGAGAGACTGAGGGAGCTGGGGTTGCTAAGTCTGGAGAAGGGGAGGCTCAGGAGAGACTTCATTGCTCTCTATACCTGAAGGGAGGTTGTAGACAGGCAGAGGTTGGTCTCTTCTCCCAGGCACCCAGTACCAGAACAAGAGGACACAGTCTCAGGCTGCGCCAGGGGAGGTTTAGGCTGGAGGTCAGGAGGAAGTTTTACACAGAGAGAGTGATTGCCCATTGGAATGGGCTGCCTGGGGAGGTGGTGGAGTCGCCGTCACTGGAGGTGTTCAGGAGGAGACTTGATGGGGTGCTTGGTTGCGTGGTTTAGTTGATTAGGTGGTGTTGGATGATAGGTTGGACGTGATGATCTTGAAGGTCTCTTCCAACTTGGTTTATTCTATTCTATACTAAATATCTGAGGGCTGGGTGTCAGGAAGGAAGGGGACAGGATCTTCTCACTTGTGCCCTGGGATAGGACAAGGGGCAACAGGAAGTTCCACCTCAACGTGAGGAAGAACTTCTCTACTGTAATGGCCACAGAGCACTGGAACAGGCTCCCCAGAGAGGCTGTGGAATTTTCTTCTGTGGAGACTTTCAAGACCTGTCTGGATGCATCCCTGTGTGACCTGAGCTATATTCTATGGTTCTGCTCTGGCAGAGGGGTTGGACTTGAAAATCTCCAGAGGTTCTTTCCAACCTCTAACATTCTGTGACCTTTAGAGGTCCCTTCCAACCCAAACCATTCTATGACATAAATTGGGAAAGAAACCCAAACAAAACCCCCGAGCCATAGCTTGAGCATCGAAGTGCTTGTATCAGTCCAAAGCTAAAGGTAAAAAAGGGACTGCTCAGCTGTGCTAGGTGAGGCATGTTGGTAGAGTTCTTCATCACTGACATGTTGCCTAAAAAGACCTCACCATTTAACAAACACAGATTACATTTCAAAGTTAAATGCCATCTTACATCATCAGCCTCATTTAAAGCAGCCTGTTTCATTTTCCTAATCAAATCCACTCTTTTTTTCTAACAGGGGGATGGCAGGGGGGAAAAAATCACAGAAATGCTCCTCTGGGACCCAAATCATAGTTTGATGCCTTTACTTTGCTGATTTCCTCCTTCCTACAATTTCCATTGCTAAAATGCTCTTCTACAGCAGGTACATGATAAAAGTCTAGCCAGGAAGAGAAATGTCACCCTCATCAGGGTTTGATGACCTTCATGCTTTATCATAGAATGGATTGGACTGGAAGATACCTTAAAGACCATCTAATTACAAGCCCCCTGCCATGGGCAGGGCCAACATCCACTAGATCAGGTTGCTCAAAGCTTCATCCAGCCTGGTTTTGAACACTTCCAGGGATGGGGCACCTACAACCTCTCTGGACAACTTGTTCCAGTGCCTCACCACCCTCACAGTGAAGAAGTTCTTCCTAACATCTAATCTGAATCTACCCTCCTCCAGTCTGTAAGCCATTACCCCATGTCCTATTGCTACATACCCTTGTGAAAAACGTCCTTCTCCAGCTTTCTTACAGGCCCCCTTAAAGCACTCAAATGCTGCAATAAGGTCTCCTCAGAGCCTTCTCTTCTCCAGGCTGAGCAAGTCCAACTCATCAGGTTCTTTGTTGGAGGTGGTAAGCAGTGTTAGACTAAGTCTAGAAAAGCTAAGCTTTTCTAAGAAAGGTGTTATTTTTTTTATACTATGCCTAGAGAAACACAGCTAAGACACATAGCTTTTAATATGCTTATAGGCAGTCCAAGGCCCAGGTAAAACACAGGCTAAAAATGCCATTTTTTTTCAGCAGCTGCTAAAAGCAGTAAAGAGGAAAAGCAAAGAAAAGCTTTCTTTGTAGAGCCTCTGACTTGGTTTCTCCTAGTGTGTTGCTTAATGGCTTGCAGAAGTGGACAGCCTTAATGGAAGGAGGAAGGAGAAAGGGGAAAAGAAAAAACAAAACAAAACCCCAAACCCCAGCAGTGACTGAAGAAAAATCTGCCCACAGCTGACACTTCAATTTCTTGCCCTTTCTGCTCCCCCACACAAACAGGTTGTTAGCAGTAAAACCCATTGGTGTTTAAAAGCCTGTGAAAGCCTGGAACAACAAACTGTTCTGCTCTGCATGCTGCAGTTCTCCCCTTCACACTGGAGGGAAGCTTCGTGGAGGTGTTGCTGTGACATGCAGACTGGAGCTGCACGTTTTGCTCCAGCTGTTTCTTACTAGAGGTCTATAAACCAAGCTACACAACTTCAGTTTATACTTCAGGGATCAGTGCTTACCTTTCCTCCTTTGCCACCCATGGATTTACTATCTTCACCATGCAAAAAATTTGTGAGGCATTATCCACCCACCCCAAGAAGGATCTAGTAGGAAATCAAATCTACCTTATTCAAGCTGACTCACAGATTTTTCAGCTCTTTTAGCTCCCCTTTGTTCTCCTTCTTTAACTAACACATCACTTAAGTGACAGATGAAAACCCAAGCAAGTTTTGTGCCTTTAAATTGTAAGCCAAAGAACACCCTTTGCACTACAACTGAAACAAAAGGAAGCAGCAGAATCTCATCATCTTTTGTTATCACTTGACTGGTTGCCTCTTTTTCAAGATGCAAATAAACCTGCATGCATTTCAGCTTTGAAGCCTGGATCTCTGCAATGAGGACCCTCCAAAGTCTTACTGAGTCACAGTAGATAACCTGACAAGAAGGCTAAATAGGAAACACATCCTTATAATTCACAAATGAGAAGTAAGCATTCCAGAGCTCAGTGTCTGTCAGCACTGATGATGATGTTCAAAAGAGGAAGTGCAGGGTTCTGCACCTGGGCCAGAACAGTCGTCACTATTAGTGCAGACCAGGGGATGAGGTGACAGAAAGCAGCCCTGTGAAAAAAGCCCAGGGGTGCTGATGGACAGGAAGCTGGACATGAGCAGTGTGAGCTTGCAGCCCAGAAGGCCGATCACATCTTGGGCTGCACCAAAAGCAGCAATGCCACAGAGGTGATTCTGTCACTTGGCTCCATTCTGGTGAGACCTCACCTGGAGTACTGTGTCCAGGTCTAGAGCCCTCAGTACTTGGAAGGACATGGACTTGATGGGAGTGGGTCCAGATGAAGGCCATGAAAATGATCAGAGGGTTGGAGCACATCTGCTATGAGGAGAGGCTGAGGGAGCTGGGGGTGTTCAGCCTGGAGAAGAGAAGGCTTCAGAGAGACTTAATAATGACCTTCCAGTACCTGAAGGAGCCTACAAGAAGGATGGGAAGAGATTGTTTACAAAGGCCTGCAGTGATAAGGCAAGGGGCAACAGCTTCAAACTAGAGAAGAGCAGATTTAGACTGGATGTTAGGAACAAGTTCTTTACTATGAGGGTAGTGGAACACTGGAATGGGTTGCCACGGAAGGTGGCTGGAGTCCCATCCCTGGAGATATTCAAGGTGAGGCTCGACAGAGCTCTGGGCAACCTGATCTAGTTGATCTGACTGCAGAAGGGGTTGGGCTGGATGACCTTTGGAAGTCCCTTCCAACCCAGACCATTCCATGATTCTATGTGGAGGCAGTTAGGCAAATCCCATAAATTCTTAGACACAGAGCATGTTTTGGGTTGGAAGGCATCTTTAAAGGTGTTGTAGTCTGCCCCTGCCATGCACTGAGCAGGGACTGACCAGGTTGTTCAGAGCCCCATGCAATCTGACCTGGAAAATTTCCAGGGATGGGACATCTACTATGTCTTGGGGCAACCTGGGCCAGTGTTTCACCACCCTCAGTGTAAAAAAATTTCTTCCTTGTATCTAGTCTGAATCTCCCCTTTTTCAGTTTCAAACCATGCCCCTTGTCCTGTCACATCAGGTCCTGCTAAAAAGGTCTGTCCCCACATTTCTTAGAGGCTTCTTCAAGTACTGAAAGGCCAGAAGAAAATTTCCCCAGAGTCTTCTCTTCTCCAGGCCGAACAGCCCCAACTCTCTCAGCCTGTCCTCACAGCAGAGGGGCTCCAGCAATCCCATCATTGTTGTGGCCTCCTGTGGATCTTCTCCAACAGATCAATGTCTCTCCTATACTGTGGACTCCAGAGCTGCACCCAGCACTGCAAGTTGAGTCTCAGCAGAGCAGCCAGAAGGGCACAATCTCCTTCCTCCACCTGCTGCCCACATTGCTGGGCATGCAGCCCAAGACAGGGTTGGCTTTTGGGCTGTGAGTGCACACTGTCAGTTCATGTCCAGCTTTTCATCAACCAATACCCAAAGTCTTTCTCCACAGGGCTGCTCTCCATCCCTCAGCCTGGACTGATATTGAGGATTCACTTCTCATGGAATTAAGGTTGGTATGGTATTCACATTGAGGGGAGCATACAAAATTGGTTCTTCATCTACCCTTCTAGTAGGTAAAGCATCAATAGCCTTATACTTCCAGTTCTCTGTTTCCTCTGCTCCTGGCCTTCTTAATAAAGTCAATCTATCAGCCTCAAATATTAGTGTACACATGGAGAAGTGTCCACACTGAGTGATTTTGGGTTCTTGGCAACCACTGCTTAGCTATTAATGTACCAACCAGTTATCAAAACACAGGTACCCAAATCACTTATAAGATAGAAACTGTGTTTGCAATTTACCATGAAGAAAACTGACCTCTGCATCTTCTTGGATTTCTGGAAAAGAAAACTGAGCAGAGAGAAAAAGGGAGGACAATCTCCACTATGGCAGGAAAATAATCAGCATAATTATGGCTGTTTAGGACCACAGGCTGCTTTGACAGCTCCTGAATAAACTAATTCAGATTGCCTTGGTTTGGTCCTCTTCAGAGGCATGTGACTGACACAGAAGTTACTGCTTCAGCTCTCTGGAGCTTCTGGGGCACTGCAACAGTAAATTAAGCTACCCCTTCAATGATATGAAAGAATCCAGTGCCGAGCCACAAAGATTCTGCAGGGTGTGTAACTTCTCCCTTCTGAGGAAAGGCTGAGGGAGCTGGGGTTGTTTAGCTCGGAGAAGAGGAGCCTGAGGGATGACCTCAGTATCACAGTATCACAGTATAACTAAGGTTGGAAGAGATCTCGAGGATCATTGAGTCCAACCTATCAACACAGACCCCATGACTAGACCATGGCACCAAGTGCCACGTCCAATCCCCTCTTGAACACATCCAGGGATGGTGACTCCACCACCTCCCTGGGCAGCACATCCCAATGACGAATGACTCGCTCGGTGAAGAACTTCCTCCTCACCTTGAGTCTAAACTTCCCCTGGCGTAGCTTGAGACTGTGTCCTCTTGTTCTGGTGCTGGTTGCCTGGGAGAAGAGACCAACCCCTTCCCGGCTATAACCACCTTTATTCATGTTTACAATGGCAGTGTGGGAGGATGCAGCCAGGCTCTGCTCAGTGATGTCCAGTGATAGGACAAGGGGCAATGGGTGTAAGGTGGAGAGTGACAGAACTGGAGCAGGCTGCCCAAAGAGGTTGTGGAGTCTCCTCCTCTGGAGACATTCAAAATCCACCTGGGTGCATTCCTGAGTGACCTACTCTAGGTGACCCCGCTCTGGCATGGGGGTTGGGTGGTCTTTCAAGGTCCCTTCAAACCCCTAACTCCAATGCCTGTATTTACTTCTGTCACTGCTGCTGCAAATTCACTGGTCATATTATACTGTGACCAGTGAACTTATCCAGGCACTCCTTCCCTCTGTCCCTTGGTGATCTATGTGCAGTTTTGAACAAAAATTTGATATACATACTTGTTTGGAACAATTATTTGCCCAGCAGTGCATCATCTTCCATTTTGAACGTGAGCTGGCAAGGGTCACTTGACACCACAAAAGGTAGCTGTGTTCTGGGCTGCATCCAAAGCAGTGTGACCAGCAGGAGGAGGGAGGTGATTCTGCTCCTCTGCTCTCCTGCTACCCTATATGGAGTACTGTGTCCAGTTATGGTGTCCCCAGCATAAGAGGGACATGCTGGAGTGGGTCCACAGGAGGCCACAAAGAACACCAGAGGGCTGGAGAAAGCCAATTGTACTCTGGACTGCATCAAGAGAAGTGTGGCCACCAGGTCAAGGGAGGCGATTCTCTCCCTCTAGTCCACTCTAGTGAGACCCCACATGGAGTACTGTGTCCAGTTCTGGAGCCCCTACTAGAAGAAAGATCTAGAGGTGTTGGAATATGTCCAGAGAAGGGCCACGAGGATGATCAGAGGGCTGGAGCTCCTCTCCTATGAGGACAGACTGAAGGAGTTGGGGTTGTTGAGTTTGGAGAAAAGAAGGTTCTGAGGAGACCCTCTTGTGACCTTCTAGTATCTGAAGGGGCCTACAAGAAAGCTGGGGAGGGACTTTTTAGGGTGTCAGGGAGTGATAGGACTAGGGGGAATGGAGCAAAACTAGAAGTGGGTAGATTCAGTGTGGATGTTCTTCCCCATGAGGGTGGTGAGACACTGGAACAGGTTGTCCAGGTAGGTGGTAGAAGCCTCGTCCCTAGAGGTTTTGAAGGCCAGGCTGGATGTGGCTCTGAGCAACCTGATGTAGTGTGAGGTGCCCCTGCCCATGGCAGGGGGGGTTGGAACTAGATGATCTTTGAGGTCCCTTCCAACCCTGACAATTCTGTGATTCTATGATCATTAGAGTGCAACCCTCCTGGCAAAGGAGGATCACCTAGGTCAGGGGATACAAGAATGAAGCCAGGTGGGTTTTGAAATTCTCCACAGAAGGAGAGTCCACAATCTCTCTAGGCAGTCTGTACCAGTGCTCACAGTAGAGAACTGTCTCCTTGTGTTGACATGTAACCTGCTGTATTCTAGTTTGTACCCATTGTTACTTTTCCTGCCACTGGGTACCAACAAAAAGAGCCTGGAACCTTCATCTTGACACACACCACTCAGATATTTATAGACATTAAGATGATCCCTTCTCAGCCTTCTTTTCTCCAGACTAAACAGCCCCAGCTCTCTCAGTCTTTCTTCATAGGAGAGATATTCAAGTCCCACAGTCATCCTCATAGCTCTCCACTGAACTCTCTCCAGCAGAGAGAGTCTTGCATTGGGGAGCCCAAAACTAGACACAGTATCCCAGCTGTGGCCTCATGAATATCTTGCTGTCCACTAGGACTCCAAGGTCTTTCTCCATGGAGCTGTTTTTCAGCAGGATGACCCCTAGTCTGTACTGGTGCCTGGTGTTATGCTTCCCCAGATACACATAACCTGGTCCATTACTGAATGAAATTTTGATTGTTACAAGTGTACAGCCACCAGATGGTATGTAGCCAGTAAACAAATCAGGATAGAGAACACTCCTTTGCAGGTAACAGCTTTCTAGGTTGTGTCATGTTTAAAAGCAGGCTCCTTGTGAGACTTCAGTCTGCAAGTTAACTGCTAGGGTCATTTCTCCTACTTCCAGGGCCCTCTTGTATTTGCGTGTCTATGGCTCACCCCACACCAGCAGCTTGCCTTGCCCCAGCCTTTCCCTTGTATAAGCACAAATGTACATGTGGTAAAGAAGGATAAGCAACTAATCTGATTTAAAACTAATCCTGTTCAGTTCCCCAATCAAATTCATATCAGGGAGTAAATTTGTCTGCCAGATGGGAAAGAGGGGAGAGGCAGAGATGTCTTCTTTGACAGTGATGCTGGCTTAAAAACAATGAGGAAGCTGGGATGTTGGGTTGTTTAACACCATGGAAATCAGGTAATATTTGTGCTCTAGGCTGAGAGATTTTGACATAAACAAGGCAATACATGCTTGGTAAAGGCCACTCCTGTCTTTTACTTAATTGATGAGGTAGCAAAAACCTATCAGATCAATTGTCAGGCAGGGAAGTGGCTTTTTTCCCCCCTTTCTAATGATCCATAGCCTCCAACTGACCAAAACATGCATCTCGCCCCTCCTGTGGTTAAAGCACTGTGACCCTTAAAGATCTGCAATCTGTGGATGCAGAAAAAGAAGTTGGGCTCCATTGCCACTGTGCCATGAATAACAAACTGCAATCCCCTTCATGCCCTGCTGGCAGTAATTTAGAAGTCAAAGTTGGGGAGGAAAGTAGAAAGTAATTAACTAAAAAACAAGGCTTGGATGCTGGCTACCTACTCAATGTAAAAAGGACCCTTTCCACTCTTGTTGCTCTCTTTGCAGAGAGAAAAAAAATCAGGCTGAAACAATGAACAATACAAAGCTGTCCATGTAGTTACTCCCCTTTTTGCAGGGCTGACAAATGAGAATGATCACAGACAAATACCTAGAGGAATCAAATGCTACTTGATGTCCCAATGCTACTTTTGAACACTGTTAAGGATCAAGAATGTGATTTAAATCACGACTGCATGAGTGTACCTAGCTTGACTTCAAGTCTGTGCAATCCATTCAGTTGGAAAAATGCTTCCTGGAATTATGTTGAGGAGAGGTTTGTTTTGGTGCACTCTAAAATCAAGGACAAATATTAAGAGAAGAGTCTTGCTTAGCTATGCAGGCAGGGAAATGCTCCCTCTGGATTTACAACACACTTGGCAATGATGGTGAAAAAAATGAGTGCAGAACTTGCCTGGAATTTGGCAACAGCTATTGTGTTCTCCATAAAGATCAATTTGGAAGGAGCTGTTGTAAAAAGCCCAGCACTTCCATGGCTTTAAATCTCTTCTACATTGATTCCTCATGTATAAATTACAACAGGGAATTTGTATTTTGAATCTGAGAGAAACCAGATGCAAAAAAAACTAATTAAAAGTCTGGGGCAACAGCTTAAAGTTTCCCTATTTCCAAAGAATTCCTAACATCTCTTGCCTTAGATTTGTGACATGAGACAATACCTTTGTTGAGGTATCCAACTGGAATATGGTGGAGCTGTGATATATTTATTGCAGTAAATGTGGGTTGAGCAGATGATCGATTCAAGAAACAAAAGCCCAATATCAGCACTAAATCCTGCCACTGTTGTTAATAAAACTACTTGAAGTCACTTCATCCAGAACCAGTTACAACCAGCTCAGTAGAAGCATAAAAATTTGCTTCTTTCACCCCAGCCAGCAATGTAAGTAGGGGAAAAAAGAAAATAATTGATTTTTGTTTGTTTTTCTTACAGTATCACAGCATGTTAGGAGTTGGAAGGGATCTCTGGAGATCTTCAAGTCCAACCCCCCTGCCAGAGCAGGATCATAGAATCCAGTGCACAGGATCAGGACAGGAACAGGACAGTTCACACAGGAACAGATCCAGGTTGGCTTTGAAAGTCTCCAGAGAAGGAGACTCCACAACTTCTCTGGGCAGCCTGTTCCAGTGCTTGGTGATCCTCACAGTAAAGAAGGTGCTTCCTCCTGTTGAGGTGGAACTTCCTGTGCTGTAGTTTACATCCATTTTCCCTTGTCCTATAACAGGGCACAAGTGAGCAGAGGCTGTTCCATCCTTCTTGACACCCAGCCCTCAGATATTTATAGACATTTATTAGATCCCTTCTCAGTCTTCTCTCCAGACTAAATAGCCCCAGGGCTCTCAGCTTCTCTTCACAAGAAGACTCCAGTCCCTTCATCATCCTCACAACCCTCCACTGGATTCCAGTAGGTCCCTGTCCCTCTTGAACTGGGGAGCCCAGAACTGGATGCAATACTTAACATGATCAGAAAACTCCTGCAAGTTTCTCTTTTTTTCTACAGGTAGAGTGAACAATTTGTGTTTCTAGGAGAGATTATTTGGAGCAGCTGGGATTTTATTTCATTCATGAGAGCTTCATTAATCCACCATCAGGAATCAGGAATCATTTTTAGAGCTGCTGATGCAGCAGGCACATTTTGACAAGCGATGGCACTGCCAGTTTCACAAATGAAGGCTTTAAAGCTCTGCTCCTGCAAAGAGCTCAGTGCTTTTGCTTGGCAATTTTTCAGCTGTTATCTCTAATCAAAAAATCATAAATGAGGGGAAACTACTCAAGGCATACATAAAGGAGCATGATTTCTAACCTCCTGTGAAGAAGCAAGTAATAGAAGTCCTATCCACACAGGCAGTTGATGCATATTAATAGTCCTGGGCTACTTGGATCAAATATTCCATTAAACCTGTGGGACCATAGCAACCAGCCTGCTATGTAGCCCTGGAAGACATTTGGTGTCTGAACTCAGCTTGAATTTGCACACAGTAAAACTGAGCAGTTAAAAAAAATATTGTAAGACATAGTGGAGAGAAGAATGTGGAACTGTCACCCAGCCATGCTGTGATGTTGGGTCATTGTTTCACAGCAGCTGCTAATGGACAGAAGGGGACAAAGATTCATTAAGCCCTTCCTTTCACACATACTGTAGCCCATAGGGAGGGTCATAGAATCATAGAATGGTCTGGGTTGAAAAGGACTTCCAAAGGTCATCTAGTCCAATCTCCTCTGTAGTCAGCAGGGGCATCCTCAACTACATCAGTTTGTTCAGAGCCCTGTTGAGACTCACCTTGAATACCTTCAGGGATGGGGCCACAATTACCTCTCTGGGCAACCTGGTCCAGTGCTCCCCTACCCTCACAGTATCACAGTATAACTAAGGTTGGAAGAGACCTTGAGGATCATCAAGTCCAACCTATCAACACAGACCTCATGACTAGACCATGGCACCAAGTGGCATGTCCAGTCCCCTCTTGAACACCTCCAGGGACAATGACTCCACCACCTCCCTGGGCAGCACATTCCAATGATGAACGACTCTCTCAGTGAAGAACTTTCTCCTCACCTTGAGCTTAAACTTCCCCTGGTGCAGCTTGAGACTGTGTCCTCTTGTTCTGGTGCTGGTTGCCTGTGCAGAACTCGTTCCTAATATACCATCTAGATCTGCTCTTAGAATCATAGTATCGTTAGGGTTGGAAGGGACCTCAAGGATCATCTAGTTCCAACCACTCTGCCATGGGCAGGGAATAGAATCATAGCTCTTGTCACCTTGTTACTGATGAAACCCATGTGAAGTATTAGGCCAAATGGTAAAAGGCAACATGCGATAAACCATCCTGGGTTTGTAGGTCACCAAGTAAGAATACAGCAAGATGACAGGAAGCAACACTGCTTAAAGGCAAAAGGCAAAGTATGCTTGACTTCCATTTTCCTTCTGCATGTAAAACCCTGTCAAACATCACAGAATGGTTTGGGCTGGCAGGAACCTTGAAGATCACCTGAGAGGACACCTCATTGCTCTCCACAACTCCCGGAAGGGACATCAGAGTGAGAAAGAGGCAGCCACTTCTCCTTGGTGGCAAGCAACAGAATTAGAGGAAATGGTTTCAAGCTGCACCAGGGGAGGGTCAGGCTGGGTATTAGGAAATACTTCTTCATAGAGAGAGTTATCAAACATTGCAATGGTCTGCCCAGGGCAGTGGTGCCAGCAGTGTGCTCAAGTGGCCAAGAAGGCCAATGGCATCCTGGCATGCATCAAGAATAATGTGGCCAGCAGGAGCAGGGAAGTCATTCTGCCCCTGTACTCTGCATTGGTTAGGCCACACCTTGAGTACTGTGTCCAATTCTGGGCCCCTCAATTTAAGAAGGACATTAAGAAACTTGAATGTGTCCAGAGAAGGGCAACAAGGCAGGGGAGAGGCTTCAAGCACAAGCCCTACAAGGAGAGGCTGAGGGAGCTGGGGTGGTTTAGCCTGGAGAAGAGGAGGCTCAGGAGAAACCTTATTGCTGTCTACACTTGAAGGGTGGTTGTAGCCAGCAGGGGATTGGTCTCTTCTCCCAGGCAACCAGCACCAGAACAAGAAGACACAGTCTCAAACTGCACCAGGGGAAGTTTAGGCTGGAGGTGAGGAGAAAGGTCTTCACTGAGAGAGTCATTCGTCATTGGAATGTGCTGCCCAGGGAGGTGGTGGAGTCACCATCCATGGAGGGGTTCAAGAGGGGACTGGATGTGGCACTTGGTGCCATAGTCTAGTCATGAGGTCTGTGGTGACAGGTTGGACTTGATGATCTTTGAGGTCTCTTCCAACCTTGGTGATACTGTGGTGGAATCACCATCCCTGCAGGTGTTTAAGCAGCCTGTGGACTTGGTGCTTAGGGTTTAATGTTGAACCTTCAGTGCTGGGTCGAAGGTTGGACTGGATGATCTTTAAGTCTCTTCCAGTTGGATGTTTTCTGTGATTCTTTGATCATCAAGTTCCAACCCCACTGCCATGGGCAGGGCCACCTCGCACTAGACCTGGTTGCTCAAGGCCCTACCATCACTTAGCGGCCCCCTAAAGCAGCAGCACAGTTTAAAACCAAGATCAGCTTCTCCAACAGAGCAAGACTTACCTGATGGAATACAGGTTCCTTCAAATTCAAGTAAACCTGGGAAGATTAAAAAGAAAAGGGAGAAATAATTTGCAACAGAGAACAATTGCAACATTATTCATCTAACTACTGCCAAGACTCGTTCTGTCAGAATGAAGTTGTCTGCCCATGCACCATTAAAGGTTGATTAAAGACCTGAAGTTTCCTCTGGCAAAACCTGAGGTTTTAACTGTGGAATTATTTTCAATTAAGAGGCACGAATTGAGACATTAACATGTAGAATCTCCTTGTTTAAAGAGAGCTGCATCACCAACAAACCAATTAAGATGCAGGAATTACCCAGCCCCATTCTCAATCTGCGTTACAAGAAGCAAGTGTACTCTGCTTTGATTTGCTGTTATCAATATTTTGGAGAAGGCATTAACATCTCTATTCAGGTCACCAAAAGCTGCTGGCTCCTCCTGTCGTTAATGCAGTGCATTGAATTGCTGCTTTCAAATAGAGAAGGGGAGGAGGATGTAAGGATAAGGTGGCACAAGTGTAAAAACCTGCAGGAGGCCCAGAACAGGCAAGTATTTTAAAAGCAAAAAATGACCTCTAATATTTCTAAGAAAGGATTATCAACCAAAATCATGAAGGAGCTTCCACCTGTGGTTGACTCATTTTATTCATAAAAGGAGCACACTGAGAAAGAGAATCAAGTTCACCATGACACAGGAAAAACTCCTTTAAATTTTTTTTAGCAGCTCATCCTGGCTGTTGTTTTAGAACTCCAGTCAGTATCCTGGACTGGGTGGCAGAGCTCACTGTCTGCAGCCTGTTGAACACAACTATTCTGATTTCTGCAGATGAATTCAAGCCAGGGGAGATGAGGAATGCAGCTTTTATCCAAGGTGCCGTAATAAGTCCATGGTGATTGTTTTTCTCATATGCCTCTTAGAGCTTCTCTTCTTCATTTATTCTACACAGTGCTTTAGATAGAAAGGTTGCCCAGGTGGACAAGAAGGCCAACGGCATCCTGGCCTGCATTAGGAATAGTGTGGCCAGCAGGAGCAGGGAAGTCATTGTGCCCCTGTACTCTGCATTGGTTAGGCCACACCTTGAGTCCTGTGTCCAGTTCTGGGCCCTTCAGTTTAAGAAGGACATTGAGACACTTGAATGTGTCCAGAGAAGGGCAACAAGGCTGGTGAGAGGCCTTGAGCACAGCCCTATGAGGAGAGGCTGAGGGAGCTGGGATTGTTTAGCCTGGAGGAGGCTCAGGGGAGACCTCATTACTCTCTAGAACTACCTGAAAGGTGGTTGTAGCCAGGAGGGGGTTGGTCTCTTCTCCCAGGCAACCAGCACCAGAACAAGAGGACACAGTCTCAAGCTGCACCAGGGGAAGTTTAGGCTCTAGGTGAGGTGAAAGTTCTTCACTGAGAGTGTCATTCGCCATTGGAATGCGCTGCCCAGGGAGGTGGTGGAGTCACCATCCATGGAGGGGTTCAAGAGGGGATTGGACGTGGCACTTGGTGCCATGGTCTAGTCATGAGGTCTGTGGTGACAGGTTGGACTTGATGATCTTTGAGGTCTCTTCCAACCTTAGTGATACCCTGATACTGTTTCAGGATTCTCTTTGGCTAGCATATAATTTTTCCCAACAGAATAATAATTGCTCCTTCTTGACTCTTCCTTTACTAGCAAGGAAAAACAACCTACAGGTGAAAATGGCACATTAGAGGAAGTTACTTACTATGCTGACTACGAAGCTGTATGTTATTAACAAGAAGAGCAGTGGATAATTGACTGTGTTCTTGTACTTGAAACATTCATACCTGGAACAGAAGATAAAGGAGAGTGATAACATTCAGCACTTACCATACAAAAGGATGCATTTTTTCAAGGTATATTATCCCCAAATTGGTAAGAAAATTGATCTAAATGAGCCCTAGGCCCTTCAAAAGTTTTAATTTTCAGATGACAATTCAGACTTTTACAGATAACTGTTGGGCTTTTTTTTTTCATCTACTGCAAAAAAAAACCCCCACCTCCCCAATAAGCTCATGTATATACAAAAAAAAAATATACAGGAAAAACCCAGTTGGTGGGAAGAGTTTGAGAAGCAGAAGTGGTTTCAGGAGGTGATAATGGATGGCAAATTAGAAATGAGTTTAAAATGCACTGCAGCTGCCAAAAGCCCACCACATCTGTGAGCTAAAGGCAGCGTGGGAAAGGGACTGCCTCACAAAACAGTGATCTGGGGAACTGCAGATTGTTTATGGCTTTAGTACAGTCACAGTGCAGTAAATTTGCTAGATTGAGTACTGGTAGAAGTGGAAAGCAAAACCAGCTAATTGCTCCCAGTATGTAAAACAACTAATTAAAATGAGCTTCACTCCCTACACTATACTTCAGTCACAGTTGGGATGGAATTACCCAGGCACACCCCAGACCATTTCTCCACCAGGGAAAAAAAAAAAAAAGGCCAAAAACCTCAACAAAAATGAACTTTGAGAAGGAAAAAAGTATCATCAGGGCTAGAGAAATTGTCTCTGTAACTTCAAGTGACACCTAGGCAGTTTATTTCATAGAATCACAGAATGGTTTCAGTCAGAAAAGACCTCCGAGATCATCAAGTCCAACCATCAACCTAAGACCACTGTGGCCATTAAAGCATGTCCCAAAGTGCCATGTCCACATGCTTATTGAACACCTCCAGGGACAAGACCAACCATCTTATTAATAAGTATCTGAAGGTGTGGGTGTCAAGAAGAAGGGGCCAGTCTCTTTGCAGTGGTGTTCTGTGATAGGGCAATGGACAGTGCGTGGATACAAACTGGAACACAAGAAGTTCCACCTCAACATGAGGAAAAACTTCTTTACTGTAAGGGTGATGGAGCACTGGAGCAGACTGCCCAGAGAGGTTGTGGAGTCTCCTCTGGAGACTTTCAAGACCCATCTGGATGTGCTGCTGAGCGACCTGCCCTAGCTGATCCTGTTTTGGTAATGAGGTTTAACTCAATCTTCAGAGGTCCCTTCCAACCCCTACAATTCTGTGATTCTCTAACTCTACATTTAATTACAAGCTTTTGGGAACAAACATTCTGGTGGAGGAATAAAAGGGAACAAATTACAAATATGCAGGAATATAAGGGTTAAAAAAAATAAGTAAAAACCAAAATCTACCAGGCAGCTCCAAGTGCTCCATTGCAAAATGGCTTTGCCAAGGTGATTACACAGCTTGAGAGTCAGGAGGACTGAATGATGTGTAAGGGAATGTCCTGCAGAACCACCCCACTACCTACCTTCCAGAAAACCAAAATAGTTATTAAAGTCCTTGTAAACCAAACATTAGCTCATTCCTCAGAACATTTTAATTACTGCCAAGCATACATACACAGAATCTTATCAGAGCTAGAAATGCAGCAAAAAAACCCTTCAAGATAATACGTTAACCACTGCACAAAGTGAGCAGGATTATTCTTTTCTTTCTTTTTTCCCCTAACAGATTTTTTTTTAATAGCTATTTCTCATCCTTTTCCCCAATCACATTCAAATCAGACAGAAGAAATGCAAAGGTAATTTCAAAGAGATAGGGATCTGCAATGGAAATATTTCCACTATCAGAAGCATTCAGACTCTGGTCCAGAGTTTGCACAAATGTATGCACCACATACTGATAGCAATTACCACAGAGGTGGCTTTAGTCCTTCAACATCCCATCCCCATTGCAAGCTATCAGTAAGCCTCAAAGATATTCCAATTTGTAATGGCTAATTGATAAGTCTGAAAGGAAAAAGAGACATTTTTGTCTGCAACAAGTTGATTTAGGAAGAAGTTCTTCCCCATGAGGGTGGTGAGACACTGGAACAGGTTGCCCAAAGAGATGGTGGAAACCTCATCCTTGGATGCTTTTAAGGCCAGGCTGGATGAGGCTACGGGCAACATGATCCGGGATCTTTACAGTTGCCAAATGCTACATGGCCTCCAAAATGAAATGGAAGAAAACATCCTGGCATGGCATTAAGCTATCATGTGTGTTCCAAGACACTCTCTATAAAATATGCACTCAGTTCTTTATTAAAATGTTTATTTATTTTTCTTTTTCTTTAATTTTCCAGATGAGTGGAAAGCAGATTCAACAGAAATATGAAATTTGCATTTGGAGTCAGACAACATCATTGAAATACAGCTCAGATAAATGAGAATGTTGCTAATTTTGTAGGCATAACTGCAGTTGATTTTATGATGTCTGCTGTTTACACACCAAGTAAGACTGAGCTGTTTGTACACTACACAAAGTCTTTAACAAGAGGTTTTGGGGTTGGTTTTTTTTTTCCCTGCAAAACAAACACTATGGTTGTAGCCAGGAGGGGGTTGGTCTCTTCTCCCAGGCAACCAACACCAGAACAAGAGGACGCAGTCTCAAGCTGCACCAGGGGAGGTTCAGGCTTGAGGTGAGGAGAAAGTTCTTCACTGAGAGAGTCATTCGTCATTGGAATGTGCTGCCTAGGGAGGTGGTGGAGTCACTGTCCCTGGAGGTATTCAAGAGGGGACTGGACTTGGCACTTGGTGTCATGGTTTAGTAGTCATGAGGTCTGCGGTGACAGGTTGGACTTGATGATCTTTGAGGTCTTTTCCAGCCTTATTGATTCTATGATTCTATGATCTCTAAATTAGAACACTAGTCTGACGATAGTCCTAGTTTTTTCCTAATGACCAAGTCATAACCCTGTGCTGCCAGTAAAACTGAGATCTCACTGAAATCTGTAGCCTCACTATACCATAGTATGGTCTGGGTTGGAAGGGACCTCCAACCCCCTCTGCAGTCAGCAGGGACATCCTCAACTAGATCAGGTTGTTGAGCCTCACCTTGAATATCTTCAGGGATGGGGCCCCAGTCACCTCTCTGGGCAACCTGTTCCAGTGTTCCACTACCCTCCGGATACACTAGATTGGGCTTCACAGATTTGGCATTTCAAAAGATAGTATTTCATACAAATATCCAGAGAAAAAAGAGAATTGAACAAATACTTACAGGCAGTAGACAAACACACAACAACTGTATATCATTGGCAGCTCATCCAACAGCTACAAAAAGCAGAGACATCAAAACATGAAAATGACTTTTAACTTGCATGCTTGTGGAAGTTAATTAAAGAGAGAGAAGTCTTAAGGGAAGAGGAGTTTTGGAGTGATTTGGATATTCACCTTCATGGCTGTGCTTCAGAATGCAGCTGTGTCAGGTCCTGTTCAAGCCCTGAAAGCTTGCTGCATTGATAAGCTTATTACTCTGAACCTTTTAGTTTTAGAACAGACAGAAACTCTTTTACCCCTCCCCAAAGGAATAAAAGAAAATGCTCCACACAGGATTGGAAAGAACTGGAAATTTAAATGGAAGTACTATTCACAACTATACACAACAGTACAAAACCATACCAAAATACACAACGTTTAAATTCAGCCTCAGCCCAGGTCTCTCCAACCTGGGCTTTAACATCTACTGGAGAGAATCCAACAGAGAGACACAAGGATGATTAGTGGACTTTAGCATCTTCCTTATGAAAAGAGACTGAGATCCCTGGGGCTATTAAATCTGGGGAAGAGAAGACTGAGAGGGGATCTGATCAATGTCTATCAATATCTGAGGGGTGGGTGTCAAGTGGAGGGGTTCAAGCTCTTTTGGGTGGTGCACAGTAATAAGGAACAATGGATACAAACTTGAGCACAGAAGGTTTCACCTCATCATGAGGAGAAACTTCTTTACAGTGAGGGTGCCAGAGCCCTGGAGCGGGCTGCCCAGAGAGGTTGTGGAGCGTCCTTCTCTGGAGGCTTTCCAAACCCACCTGGATGCATTCCTGTGTGGACTGCCCTAGGTGATCCTGCTTTGACAGGGGAGTTGGACTCCCTGATCTCTTGAGGTCCCTTCCAACCTCAAGTGTACTGTGACACTGTGAAAACTTCACTAGGCCAACATCTTCCAAAACCTCCCCAACCAGGCCTCAATCCCAGGCCACAATACCCCCCACCCCATACCTCCCTATATCCCCATGCATAGGCCTGAATTGCACAGAAAACATTAGCTCTGCCAAGGCTAAGACAGGCTGCAAACCTCCCCCACAAGAGAAAAGGTCTGGCTGGGAGCAGAGAGAGAGAGAAAAAAGGGCAGAAACTGACAATGCAGCCAGTTTATATAGGGAAGCGAGATGCAGGCTGATGGGAATGAAATAAAGATTACATTTTCTGGTGTCCATCTCCCTGCACTTCTCTGGTACTTGGAGGACCTGTCTATGGTTAAACATCCCAGTTCTTAAACCTTCTGTTTGATAAAAAGCCCCCACCTTGACAAAATGATGCCATTTTCACTCTTGATACCTCTTGAAATGTGTAAGAATTAGTCTTGTAATTCAGGCTGACTAAAATCACCCCATTTATAGCCAGGTCACTACAACCAGGAGCATTTTCTTCTGCACAAACTTCAGAGAGAAAATGAAGTTCGGCCTTTTTTTTGCCCCATAACATAAAATAGAAATTTATGAAGTACCTTGCTTGCTTACTTACTAATTTTGGAAACTTCCTACAGTGTTTTTAATTCAGAAAGAGGTAAGGGGCTGTTTTTTGGTTTGTGGGTTGCAGGCTTCTTGGTGTTTGGGTTTTCTTTCACCTCTAAGTTGTTGCTGCCCTGTAAGATTTTACTGTCTTTATCGTCTTGAGGAGAGGATTGGTGTGTTACAGCTAAACCCAGTTATTTCTCTAGGAGGGTGCCGCCTTAGTGGAGATGAAATTGAAATACTTATCAGAAGACAGGTGATTTTTCAAGGACAGGTAGCTCAAAATTGCTATTTATTTAGAATACAGAATTAACCAGGTTGGAACAGAATTAACCAGGTTGGAAAAGACCTACGAGATCATCCAGTCCAACCTATCACCCAACACCATCTAATCAACTAAACCATGGCACCAAGCACCCCATCCAGGCTCTTCTTAAAAATCTCAAGTGATGGTGACTCCACCACCTCCCTGGGCAGCACATTCCAATGGCCAATCTCTCTTTCTGGGAAGAATTTCTTCCGAACATCCAGCTTAAACCTCCCCTGATGCAGCTTGAGACTGTGTCCTTTTGTTCTGGCACAGGTTTCCTGGGAGAAGAGACCAACCCCCACCTGGCTACAACTTCCTTTCAGGTAGTTGTAGACAGCAATAAGGTCTCCCCTGAGCCTCCTCTTCTCCAGGCTAAACAACCCCAGCTCCTTCAGCCTCTCCTCACAGGGCTGTGCTCCAGACACCTCCCCAGCTTTGTTGCCCTTCTCTGGACACCTTCCAGCATCTCAACATCTTTCTTGAATTGAGGAGCCCAGAGCTGCACACAGTACTCAAGGTGTGGCCTAACCAGTGCTGAAGTATAGGGGCAGAATGACTTCCCTGCTCCTGCTGGCCACACTATTCCTGATCCATGCCAGGATGCCATTGGCTTTCTTGGCCAGCTGGGCACACTGCTGGTGTATTACAGCTAAACCCAGTTGTTTCTCCAGGAGGTTGTCACCTTAGTGGAGATGAAATTAAAATACTAATCAGAAGAAAGGTGATTTTTCAAGGAGAGGTAGCTCAAAATTGCTACTCATTTATCATCAGAAGAAAAAAAAATATAATCATCATAACATTATTTTCCTCTAACACTTTTTTTCATCAAAGAACAAAAGCCAATTTCTGCTCATAAAAATACAGTTAAACTTACTTCCTCTTAGGACCTCTTTAAAAGTCCCTTCCAACCCAAAGCATTCTCTGAAGGACTGCACATGATGGAAATCCAATAGCAGACAAATGGATCAGCGAAGATCCACTGCCTCTGATTTCCAGTACATTAAATAAATGATCACAGGTGGCTATCTTGGAACTGTGACACCCTAACAAAACCAAGAACTAGAGCAATCAAGGTTTTGATCCTTTCCCCAGCATCACTCAGACAGTTGATGTTCACCTACAGAAACCAAACTGCTGCTACTGGCACAGGGTACTTAACAAGTTCACAACCATGTTTTTGTGAATGATGAGGGATGTCATAGTATTACAGAATCATTTCAGCTGGAAAAGACCTTTAAGATCGTGAAGTCCCGCCACTGCCTAACTCTGCCAAGTCTGGTGTAAAACCGTGTCCCAGACCACCTCCTCTCTGTGGATTTTAAGCACCTTCAGGGATGGGGATTCAACCACCTCCCTGGGGAGCCTGTTGCAGCATTTTATAACCATTTCAGTGAAGAAGTTTCTTCTAATGTCCAATCCAACCATTCCCTTGGGCAACTTGAGGCCTTTTCCTCTCATCCTATCACTTGTTACTTGGGAGAAGAAATCAGCTCCACCTCACTCCAACCTCCTTTCAGGTACTCGTGGAGAGCAAGAAGGCCTCCCCTTAGCCTCCTTTTCTCCAGGCTAAACAACCCCAGTTCCCTCAGCTGCTTTTCATATGACCTTTTCTCTGGACCCTCCACCATCTCCACTGCCTTTATTTGGACCCAATAAGCAATTAAGTAAGAGCAATTAAGGAAGAGCATTCAGTTAAAAGCCTTGCTCTTACAGCTTACACAAACCCTTTTACAAAGCCAGCTGATTCTGCATGGCTTGGGAAAAAAAGTTTCAAAGTGCACAAGCAGGAACTTTCTTCTAGTTTTGAAATTTCCTATTGGAAAAAGGGATCTAGTTCTTTAAGGAAGAAAAGAGATGCATTATCCTGACTGTGAGCTATTGCCTTTTTGTGGTTTCAGTCCTAGAAACTTCAGGAAATGTTTCACAATACTGCTGCGCAGCCCTACTGACTGGCTGCCACTGGAAGGGCAGGTCTTGCTTCTTCACCCACACTCCCACTGCTTCTCTTGAGTGAGGCTGTCATGCTTGCCTGAACCATGGTGATCCTGTTCCAACAGCTGATCCAGTAGACAACTAACCTTACACCGAAAGGTCTAAACCTACGAATCTGTGCCTTAGAGTGCCAGGGACTGCAACAGGTAGAGCAAAATACCAGGAATGTAGATGGCAGCTGAAGCTTAAGAGGCATGTTAGGTGGCCTCTTGTCACATTAGTTTATTGTTGCTGTGAGGGGAAAACAAAAACAAAACACCAAGCAAAACTGAATTCAGTTTTATCCTAACAGTTATTCAGAGAATAACAGAATGGCTTAGGTTGAAAGGGACTCAATGAGATCATCTACTCCAACCTCCCCGCCATGGGCAGGGAGGACTCTCAACTAGACTCAGCTGCACAAGGCCTCCTCACCCAACATAACCTTGAACACCTCCAAGAAAGGGGCATCCACAACCTCCCTGAGCAGCCTGTTTCAGTGTCTCACCACCCTTGTACTGAAGAACTTCTTCCTAAGAACCAATCTAACTCTACACTCCCATTCCTCCTTGTCCTGTCACTAAAACACCCTTATGAAAAGTCCCTTTCCAGCCTTCCTCTGGGAACCCTTCAGGCACTGGATAGCAGCTATAAGGCTCCTCTGTAGTCTTTTCTCCTCCAGGCTGAACAACCCCAGTTTCCTCAGCCTATCCTCCTAGGTTCAGTGATGCACTTTTCTAAGTCTGCTGGGAATTAGCAGCAGGATTAATTCAAGCAGCCCTTTAAGGGTGAGTCACTGAAGGCCTCATAAAAGAAAGAAAAAAACCAAAATCAGGGGGAAGAATAAGAAATACAGTATAGCAACATTTTCAAATGCAGATAGCTGATTATACTCTGAAGTACAGGGACATAATGGTAATATCAAAAAGCCTCGCAGAATATCCTAGTTACAATTTGCTTGCAGGAGACAACAACTTCTGTATCCAAAGGGATTAATGGTTCCTGAAATACAGTCAGCAGCATGTCTGAACATGTCTGACCAGCGAAGAAACCTGGAGAGAAGGAGATTCAGTGAGCTGATTTCACAGGTTGAAGAACCTGTCTGGATTTGTGAATGCACAGTCCAGCTGATTCCCATAAGAGTAAGAGGAAAAGAAGGGGGCGATGACTTGTAAAGGATTCTAAATAACTGCTTTCAAGACCCGGAGCTTTCCCATTTCTCCTCATTAAGCAACCTGAATTGATCATTTACAGTGCTAAGACTGCAACACAAATGTAAAAAAGTCATCTCTCCCAGCAGTTATCAGTGCAGCCTTTCAATGATAACGAGAGATAAAGTGCACATGAAAAGATTATTTACTGCTTGAAACGTTTCTTCTCTGGTGATTCATGAGCTAACAATCAGAGTCATTATGGCCCACTGGCAGATTTCACTTGGCTGCCAAAACAAGAAGTGTACTTTCTCTGCCTCACACGAAGTCTCTTACACCACTTGGAAAGATGATGCAAGACATTGCTGCTCCCTTCTCATCTGCTTCTGCCCACCCTTTACCCACCACAGTTTATAGGCCCCTTATTTGCTCTGATGCAACACCAGAACTATGTGGTAAGTTGCATCAAAGTGACTTGGATTAAAAGAGGCACTCAAACAACCACAAAACCATGTAAGAATGTTTTAAGCCTGGATCACTTTAATGAGCTGGGTTTCAGGGAGGCCTTGCTCACCTCTGCATCAGTGTAGGAAAGGAGGATCTGAAACACTAGCAGGGTTAGGAACAGGCAGCTGAAGGAAGAGAGAGGAAAAGGTGGAAATTAAAGGCAGACTTAGAAGTGAATACCAGTAAATCACACCTCAGGTTGGGAGGGAGTGGCAAAATGGATCTAGAAAACACCTGGTTCAGGCCAAAAAAAGCACTGAAGATTCTCACATGGTGACAACAGTACGCTCCATAGAGGCTGACAGGCCTCAGCTCATCTCAGAGGTAGAAACCAGAGCATTATGGAGATTGGAATTCAGTTCAAAACACTAACCTTTCATGCACAAATATGCAGTGTTTCAGATGCCATTCTGAACAGTAGTAATCTAGGACTCTACCCAGTTGCCTCAGTACAGATGCCTAAACGCCAGCTGAGATGCTCTGTCATCTCCAACACACACACTCATAACTGAGAGATGTGACAGGGGGGTCTAAGAGACCTGCACCTTTGTGGGATGGGAGAGGAAGGGCAGAAAGAGCACTCACAGGGTCTAAGGTGACACTAAACACCTATATTCAGACGAATAAATATGATTCAAGTTAAGACTAGCAATGGAGCCTGGAGAATGATTCAGTTCTGCTGACTGGCTCTCTAAACTCTGCTGGCTTGTTTCCACTGACTGTAGTGGGAGCCCAGACTTCCAGTACATACTTTTAAATAGAGGTTTCTTTCTTCTGAACCGAATCCCACTTCACCTTGACTTTAATTCAAAGATGAAATGCCTTTATTTTCTCAGGCCTAAAACAGGAGAATAGAAGACTCCAAGTAATTAATGACAAGACAAGAAGTAATGGTCTCAAGTTGCACCAGGAGGAAGTTTAGATTGGATAGTAGGAAGAACTTTTTTTACTGAAAGAGTGGTCAGGCATTGGAACAGGCTGCCCAGGGAGGTGGTGGAATCACTATCCCTGAAGGTGTTCAAAAAACAAGTAGATGTGGCAGTTTGGGATGTGGTCTACTGGGAATAAAGGTGTTGGGTATAAGGTTGGACTTGATGATCTTTGAGGTCTTTTCCAGCTTCAATGATTCTATGATTCCTCATGTCCCTTTAGAAAAACAGGAAATACCAGGACCAAGTCCTTAGGACCAGTGATTTATTAGGTTCACAAAATAGTTTAGATTGGAAGAGACCTTAAAAGATCATCTAGTTCCAACCCTGCTGCCATGGGCAGGGACCCCTTCTACTAGCCGACGCTACTCAAGGCCTCATCAATCCTGGCCTTGAACACCTCCAGGAAGGGGGCATCCATGACCTTCCTGGGCAACCTGTTTCAGTGTCTCACCACCCTCACTGCAAATAATTTCTTAATCTCCAGTCTAAATCTGCCCTCATCAATCTTAAAGTTCTTCACTGTACCACTACAAACCATTGTAAAAAGTCCCTTCCTAGCTTTCTTGTAGACCCCCTTGCAGGTACTGGAAAGCTGCTACAAGGTCTCCCCAGAGCCTTCTTTTCTCCAGGCTGGAGAACCCCAGCTCTTGAAGCCTGTCCAGCATACAGAATGTCTTCCATTTAAGAACGAGGGAGAGAGAGGAAGATTCAACCACTGCTACTCAGAAGATCCTGACTTCAGTGTTAATGCTACAGCTACATCTAGATAAATGGAAAATCAAATAGAAAACATTAAGATGACAAAAAGAATACAATAAATAACAACTCTAGTCTGTACTGCTTGCCTTTAAGCCAAAGCTCTAAGAACTTTAAAATAACAACTTGAGTAAAAGTGTGATTTCCCAAAGGATAAAGTGTCTTCTGCTAATGTAAGCAATTGATTATAGCTCATTTTAGATGCAAGTTTATATTCCTGTGCATCTATCAGTGGAAAATATCTAATGAAACAAGACCTGCACTACTCTCCTGTTGAGAGCAGGACTCAAGTACAGTGCTTCAGGTAGATTAACTCATCTCACATGAGCTTCACCTCATCAAGAAATGGCAATATGACCATACAGGGAGATACAGAAAATGATTCACAGCTACTTGTCAATACTCACCTGCATTTCATACTTCAGGGTCATGTGGAAGCACCAAGATCCCAATCCCACAGCTGAAAACAAATCAAAACCGTGGTTAACAAAGGAGTCTATGTGTAAAACTTCGAGGTACATTAACTCAATTGCATAAACTTTACTGGGGTTAAAAAAAAGAACTTCAGCATATCATTTCTGTGACAAAAGCTCAATTTTCTACAGTTTTCTACTTCACACTGCAGTCACCAGTGATGTCCTGGAATTTCTGGGGGTTTGAGGAGTGGGTGTCATCTTTCCCTCCTCTCAACACTCCCTCCTGTGACCGCTGTAATCTCAATGAGGACAGGAGTGGTTGGAAAGCAGAATGAACAGAACATGACTCTTCCACTTCTCTTCTTTTTGCCTTTGTTTTCAATGTGCCAGCACTCCTGAAAGCCTGTGATACTTCTGCTTATTATCCAGGGTTAAAGGGTAAATTGTACAAAGTCAGCTCTAGAAGCAGAAACTCATGCCTACTGACACTCAGAACTCGAAATTCAGGGCAAACAAACAAAACTCCATGCAGTACAGATTCCTTTTATGAAACAAGACCATAGTATCATAGTATCAGTCAGGGTTGGAAGGGACCACAAGGATCATCTAGTTCCAACCCCCCTGCCATGGGCAGGGACACCTCACACTAGATCAGGCTGGCCAGAGACTCATTCAGCCTGGGCTTAAACACCTCCAGGGATGGAGATCACCATTTCCAAAGCTCCTTTGTGGAAGCTCATCCTTCTATGTAATGATTTTCATTTATTTGAAATACTTTATGTTTAAACCCTGAATTGACTTCTGGAATTGAGTTATGAGATGGATGCTTTGCCTATACACAGTTTTTTTTTTTCCAGTCAGACAAGGACAGTGTTTCTTGGAAGTTCGATTTCACTGCTGAGAGCAAAACTGAGACAGTATTTATCATTCATTACTCTGAAATGTTATCACTAACAAACCCTCATTAAGCACCAGCTCATTTTTATTTTGCAAGAACAAGTGTATTAACTCAATGTCTTGTCCTCCTGCAAGAAATGATGTTCTGCCTCAGACTCTAGACTCCGAGCAAGCCAAGTAATTTGCACTCAGGGCTGGAGCAGTGGGTAGTGCTGCTGAGCTTCACTTCACCTTTCTACTCAACAGCTCATTTTGTGGACAAACAGATCTCTAACACACTGTGAGTTTTGGGAAGGACTCCCAAGACACTCAACAGAATTGTCTGGAGATGTTTCTTGAGATGCTATTATACTGGAATTCTGAGTATTACATCTAGTCAATTAAAACATATACCTAAGTGTGTAACTTTACTGCAAAAGAAAACTGTAATATGAGACAGAGCTGGGAGGAGTGGCTGACACAGATGTGCCACCATTTCAGAGAGACCTGGAGAGGCTGGAGAGCTGGGCAGAAGGGAACTTGATAAAGTTCAACAAGGGCAAGTGTAGAGTCCTGCAGCTGGGGAGGAATATCCTCCTGTACCAGTATAGGTTGGGGGATGACCTACTGGAAAGCAGTTCTACAGAGAAGAACCTGGGAGTGCTGGTGGACAAGTAGTTCACCAAGAGCCAGCAGTGTGCGCTTGTGGCCAAGAAGGTGCATTAAGAAGCGTGCAGCCAGCAGGTCAAGAGAGGATCTCCTCTCCCTCTATTCTGCCCTAGTGAGTCCACATCTGGAGTACTGGGTCCAGTTCTGGGCTCCCCAGGGCAATAGAGACAGGGAACTACTCAAGAGAATCCAACTGAGGGCTACAAAGATGGTGAGGGGACTTGGAGCAGCTCCCTGACAAGGGAAAGCTGAGAGACTTGGGGCTGTTGAGACTGGGGAAGAGCAGAGAGAGGATCCTCCCAGTGCTATCAATATCTGAAGGACAAAGGTCAAGAGGATAAAGACAGACTTTTCAGTGGTGGCCAATGATAGGACAAGGGGCAACAGGCACAAAGACACAGGAGTTGTCTTTATTTGAACATGAGGAAAAACTTCTTTCTTTGAGGGTGCCAGAACACTGGAGCAGGTTGCCCAGAGAGGTTGGGAAGCCTCCCTCTCTGGAGAAATTCCAAACCAACCTGGATGTTGTGATCCTGTGCAACCTGCTCTGGGTGGCACTGTATTACCACAGAGATCGGATTAAATGATCCTCAGAGGTCCCTTCCAATCCCCACCATTTTGTGATTCTGTGACGCAGCCCCATCTAAAAACTTATTGCCAAATACTTTAATGACATTAATTCTCTGAGAAAATTAAGAATGGCTGTCTAATAGAACATAATCAACCATATTCACTTCTCTAAGTTCTGATTAAATAGTTTTCTTTCTGAAAAAAATCTTTCCAAACAATAAGCAATAACTGTTTTTCACCTTCATTGAGACTTTAATGAGAAATCCTTGCAGCCATTTTTCTATGTACACAGAATAAATTACAAGTAGTGTTCATTCTGAATTAAAAAAAGGGGGGAAAAAAGGCACATTAGAACCATCATTAAATCAGTTCTATCCATTATCCTGGCTGTCAGAATGCTTTCAGTATCTCCATGACACAAACTCTTAACAACGCACAAGTCTTATTTTCAAATATGAGCAAAATCATCTCATAAGAAATTTCAGCTGATTTTAAATTAACAAAATGGGTCGTCAAGGCTTGGGGGGTTTGTTTCTCTTTTTTGTTGGTTTGTTTATATTATTTATCACTGTGGCAGTTTTAGGCTATGCCTTTAAAACTTAGCTGCAGATTTCGAGCAGAAAAGCAGAAAAATATAAAGAAATCACTACTGGGTGCAAAAAGGAAAATAAAAGATTACTCTAAACAAATTCATTGGATGAAAGTCTGGCAAAAAAAGCAGATGTATCATAACACTGGGGGTTACAGTACCTGGGGATACTGGTCGATGGTAGGCTGAACATGAGCCTGCAGTGTGCCCAGGCAGCCAGGAGGGCCAAGGGCATCCTGGCCTGCATCAAGAACAATGTGGCCAGCAGGAGCAGGGAGGTCATTCTGCCCTGTACTCAGCACTGGTTAGGCCACACCTCGAGTACTGTGTCCAGTTCTGGGCCCCTCAGTTTAGGAAGGATGTTGACTTGCTGGAACAAGTCCAGAGAAGGGCAATGAAGTTGGTGAGAGGCTTGGAACACAAGCCCTATGAGGAGAGGCTGAGGGAGGTGGGATTGCTTAGCCTGGAGAAGAGGAGGCTCAGGGGGGACCTTATCACTCTCTACAACTACCTGAAGGGAGGTTGTAGACAGGTGAAGGTTGGTCTCTTCTCCCAGGCTACCAGCACCAGAGCAAGAGGACACAGTCTCAGGCTGCACCAGGGGAGGTTTAGGTTGGATATTAGGAAGAAGTTCTACACAGAGAGAGTGATTGCCCATTGGAATGGGCTGCCTGGGGAGGTGGTGGAGTTGCTGTCATTGGAGGTGTTCAGGAGGAGACTTGATGGGGTGCTTGGTGCCATGGGTTAGTTGTTTAGGTGGGTTGGATTGGTTGATAGGTTGGACGTGATGATCTTGAAGGTCTCTTCCAACCTGGTTCATTCTATGTAATTCTATGTAATTCTTCACATTTCACTTCCATTCCCATTCCTTTCTTTTCCCCTCTTGGCTGTTCTGCTTCATTCTGGAGATAACAAGGCTTCTGGCTGGCCTTGAGAAGATAAACTAACCTCTTTTTCTCTCAACTCCTCTCTTTTCTCTCTCTGGTACAAAGGGTAGGGGGGAGGAGGTTTGGGCGGGAGGGGCAGCGGAACAGCTTCCCTGGTCTCTTTTGGGGACCAGGGGGTTTCCATGCTATTTGCTAATTGTAAATACGTCTATAATATAGTAAATACTGGATACTTTGTACATATCCACTGCATTCCATTGTAGAGTGTAGTTTTTGCTTGTAAATACAGCCTTCATTTGCTTCTAACTGAGTTAGTCTGGCTGAGAATGTTGGATGGGAAACTTCAACCCACCACAATCATAAAATCATAGAACTGTTGAAGTTGGAAGAGGCCTTTAAGATCACAGAGTCCAACTGCTTGTCTAAAGCTCACAGTCCCACCACTGCTGCTAAGCTACTACCACTAAACCATGACCCTCAGCACCACATCCACACATCCTTTAAATACCTCCAGGGATGGTGACACCACCACCTCCATGGACAGCCTGTTCCAATGTCCAACAACCCTTTCCGGGATGAAATCTTTCCTAATACCCAACCTGAACACCCCCTGGCACAACTTGAGGCTCTTTCCCCTTGTCCTTTTCCATGGGAGAAGAGACTGACTCCCACCTTGCTCCAATCTCCTTTGACAGACTTGTAGAGAGCAAAGAGGTCTACCCTCAGCCTCCTCTTCTCCAGACTAAACAGCCCCAGTTCCCTCAGCCACTCCTTATAAGACTTGTGTTCAAGGCCATTCACCAACTTAGGTGATCTTGGGACATGCTCCAGCACTTCAATGTCCTTCTTGTGGTAAGGGACCCAAAACTGAACACAGTATTTGAGGTACAGTCTCACCAGAGCCATTATTTGAGTTAATAAATCTCAACAATCGGCTACTGAACTCCTCCTATTCCTCCCATGGGATTAGAAGCAGTTATTTCTGGTTGATTTTTCCCTTGCAGGCTTTGCAAATAATCAAGAATGCTGCAGATATTCATGTTTCAGGTCATTAATTCCACATGTACAACTGATTTCTTAAAAAAAATTAAAAATAAAGAAACCCTCTTGCTCCTGTGCAACGATCATGGTTGGAGATTCTTCTTCAGGGGTGGTTTAGTGTGAAGAAAAGGAGGCTGAGGGTAGACTAAATACAACTACTTGAAAGAAGATTGTAGTGAGGTGAGGCTCAGACTCTTCTCCCAAGTAACAAGTAATAGGGCAAGAGGAAATGACCTCAAGTTGTGCCAGGGGAGGTTTAGGTTGGATATTAGAAGAAAATACTTCAGTGGAAGGGTTTTCATATACTCGAACAGACTCCCTAGGGACGTGGTTCAATCCCCATCCCTTAAGGTGTTTGAAAGTCAACATCCTTCTGGGCCCCTCAGTTGAGGAAGGATGTTGACTTGCTGGAATGCATCCAGAGAAGAGCAACAAAGTTGGTGAGGGGTTTGGAACACAGCCCTACGAGGAGAGACTGAGGGAGCTGGGGTTGCTTAGCCTGGAGAAGAGGAGACAGACTCAGGGAGGACCTTATTGCTCTCTACAACTACCTGAAGGGAGGCTGTGGACAGGTGGAGGTTGGTCTCTTCTCCCAGGCAGCCAGCACCAGAACAAGAGGACACAGTCTCAAGCTGCACCAGGAGAGGTTTAGGCTGGAGGTTAGGAAGAAGTTCTACACAGAGAGAGTGATTGCCCATTGGAATGGGCTGCCCAGGGAGGTGGTGGAGTCACCATCACTGGAGGTGTTCAGGAGGAGACTTGATGGGGTGCTTAGTGCCATGGTATAGTTGATTAGGTGGTGTTGGATGATAGTTTGGAGGTGATGATCTTGAAGGTCTCTTCCAACCTGGTCTGGTCTGGTCTATTCTATTCTATTCTATAGATGCAGAGATGTGCTGCTGAGGGACATGGCTTAGCACCAGACTTGGCAGAATTAGAGAATGGTTGGACTCGATAATCTTAGAGGTCTTTTCCAAATGAAAAAAATTCTGTGATTCAATGATCTCACTAAAAGCTACATCTTGGTTGGAAATTTTTACCTTGTAAAGGAACACCATTTCTTCTCTCACCACTGTAACTCACTTCTATAGATACTACAAGTCACTCAGCACTTTTGCATCAACAAACCACTCAGGCTACAGGGGATATACATAAATTATGCCTTAAGAACAGAATACACAGAGCTGCAATACCGTGAGATCAGAACAGCACTTAGACTGGAAATGTAAAGCCAGGTTAGCTGCTCTATGGAGACTAACATGATGGGGTTTTGTCCTGCAGCAAACACATTTTGTGGTCAGAGCCAGCTGACAAAATAGTTGTGCTAGAACCATAGAATGGCTTAGGAAGGAAGTGACCTCAGAGATCATCTCCTCCAACACTCCTTCCATGGGCAGGGATGCCTCTCAACTGGACTCAGCTGCTCAAGGCCTCATCCACCCCGGCCTTGAACATCCAGGAAGGAGGCATCCACAGCTTCCTCGGGCAGCCTATTCCAGAGTCTCACCACACTTGTACTGAAGAACTTCTTCCCAAGATCCAGTTGAAACCTACTCTCCCTCAGGTAAAAAAAAAAAAAAACCCAAACATTCCATAAGTGAATTTTCCATATGGTAAGTCCCTCTCCAGCCTTCCTGTAGGATCCCTTCAGGTATTGGAAAGCAGCTGGGAGGCTTCCTCGGGGTCTTCTCTTCCCCAGTCTGAACAATCCCAACTCTCTCAGCCTATCCACATACCAGAGCTGTTCCAGTCCTTGGATCATCCCTTTTGGCCCTCTTCTGGACACATTCTAACAGCTCTGTGTCCTTCTTATGCTGGGGACACCAAAACTGGGTGCAGTATTGGAGGTGAGGTGTCACAAGGGCAGAGTAAGGAGGCAGAATCCCCTCCCTTGCCCTGCTGGCCACACTCCTCTTGACACGGCACAGGACATGATTTGCCTTCTGCTCTACATGAGAGTACTGTTAGCTCCTGTTTAGTTTCATCATCCACACTCACAAGTTTTTTTCTTCAGGGCTACTTTTAACCCACTGTGCACACAACTTGTGCCTGGCGTGGGCCCAACCCAGATGCACCCTAGGGGGACACAAATGACTCCTATGAAGCTCTGCTGTATGGTCTTCTGGAGAAGTATGGTGGCTGAAGTGAAATCAGGAGTTTGTGCTCAATTTAGTATCCCTTTACAGATCAAGTCTACACTCCTTTAATTACAGCTTAAGTAGAGTGAAATCCATCAATAAATCATATTACTATCAGGCAAAGAATTCTCTCTGGTACTTAGAGATTCACAGAATGGTTTGGGTGGGAAGGGACCTTAAAGATCATGTAATTCCAACCCACTGTCATAAGTCATTAGTTAGATCAAGGTTGCTTAATGTCTCAGGTGTTCAACGCCTCAATGCTGCTACAAAAACTTCACCCTTTGAATTAAGAAGCCTGAAAGTAAGACTGATAAATAAATGACATCCTGAAATAAATTTGAAGGGCTCAGGAAAAATATCAGCTAACAAGAAATTTCTGTACACTCACTCTCCCTCCACTTCAATACTCTTCTCATTTACCCACATGCACTGAAGGAATGCCATCCTTCCTGGCATATTTCACTTACATTTAAAGTCTGTTTACCTTCTCATTTGCTGCTTTTGTTCTGTAGTAGAAATGTTAAAAGGTTTGTAACTCCAAACCATTCTGTTCCTGTTTTTCAGCCTTCCATATTCCTTTACATCTTTTGACTATTGTAAACCAGCCCAGCGGAGACAAAACAGAAAAGAAACCTTTTATAGGAGTGACCTTTAATGTTCAGGTTCCAACACATGAGATAAAAATCAAGCCATGCAAGCATTTATCATTTCAGACAGGAGTCAAAGGCAGCCCAGGCACAGTTGAGCAGAGCCCAGCTGGAACTCAGGACTGCCCTCCAGCACAGCTGTCACTCACATGGACAAAGCTTCCCTACATGAACACCAAGACCAGGATAAGGCTGAGGTCCAGGGGATTTACTGTGGTCAGAGACAGTCTTTTTTCTTTAAACATTAAGGAGTGCATGAGAAATGCCCTCTCAAGGCAGTCTCGCTGTGACAGCGTGACATTTTAGTCAAGCAGTGGCACACTTTGTCCATCATTAAGTGTTACTGACACTCACGGTGAAGACAAGTCCACAACAGTGGTTTACTTTTTCTCTCTGTTTAGTTAAGAAAGAACAGCAGCATGGGATACTTGGATTCTACAACATGCAAAGATTCATAGAATCACAGAATGTTTTGGGTTGGAAGGGACCTCCAAAGGTCATCTAATGCAAGCCCCTGCAGTCAGCAGTGAGATCTCCAATTAGAGCAGGTTGCTGAGAGCCCAATCCAACCTGACCTGGAACGTTTCCAGGGATGGAGCGTTGACCACATCTCTGGGCAACCTGGGACGGGGTTGCACCATCAGCATTGTAAAAATATTTTCCTTCTGTCTCAAGTAAATCTCCCTTTTTCAGTTTAAAATCATCACCCCTTCTCCTGTCACAACAGGTCCCGTTAAAAAGACTGTCCCCATCTTTATTGTCAAGTACTGAAATGCCACAAGAAGGTCTCCCTAGAGCCTTCTCTTCTCCGGGCTGAACAACCCCAATTCTCAGCCTGTCCTCCAGCTCTCTATCATCCTGGTGGCTTCCTCAGGACCTGTTCCAACAGGTCCATGTCCTTCACATGCTGAGGACTCCAGAGCTGGATGCAGCACTGCAGATGGGGTCTCACCAGAGCGGATCAGAGGGCCAGAATTACCTCCCTCCACCTGCTGTCCATGCTGCTGGGAATGCAGCCCAGGATGCAAGTGCATATTTCCAACTCATGTGCAGCTTTTCAACCACCAGTACGCCCAAGTCCTTCTCCATAGGGCTACTGTCCATCCATTCACCCCTCAGCCTTTATTGATACCAGGGACTGCCCCAATCCAAGTGCACAGCCTTGCATGCAGCCTTGGTGAATTTCATATAGACCCACTTCCCATACTTATTCAAGTCCCTCTGGATGGCATCCCATCCCTGAGGCATATCAACCACACCACTCAGCTTGGTGTTGTCTGCAAACTCACAGAGTGTGCACTCAATCCCATGGTCTGTGACACTGATGAAGTATGGATCCTTGAGGAGCACCACTTGTCACTCATCTCCATTTGGACATCAAACCCTTGAACACCACTCTCTTGGTGCAACCATCCACCCAATTCCTTACCCACCAAACAGTCCTCCCAACAAATCTACATCTCTGCAATTTAGAGAGAAGAATGCTTTGTGGGACCACCAGCTTAAACATTTACACTCTGCTTCTTTCCTTTTCTTTCTAAAAGGAAACCCTGACCTTCAAGAGTATCTTTTGACAAACTGTTAGAGTGACACAAAAATCACAGAATTGCCTAGATTGGAAAAGACCTTGAAGATCATCAAGTCCACTGACTTGTTACACTTGACTTGTTAGAATCTTAGAATAAATAAGGTTGGAAAAGACCCTAGAGATCATCAAGTCCAACCTATCACCCAACACCTCATGACTTAACTAAACCATGGCACCAAGTGCCACGTGCAATCCCTTCTTGAACACCTCCAGGGATGGGGACTCCACCACCTCCCTGGGCAGCACATTCCAATGGCCCATTACTCCTTCAGGGAAGAACTTTCTCCTCACCTTGAGCCTAAACCTACCCTGGCAAAGCTTGAGACTGTGTCCTCTTGTTCTATCTCAGGTAGCCTGGGAGAAGACACCAACCCACACCTGGCTACAACCTCCCCCTTCAGGTAGTTGTAGAGAGCAATAGGGTCCCCCCTGAGCCCCCTCTTCTCCAGACTAAACAACCCCAGCTCCCTCAGCCTATCCTCATAGGGCTTCTGCTCCAGACCTCTCCCCAGCCTTGTTGCCCTTTTCCGGACATGTTCAAAAGTCTCAATGTCCTTCTTAAACTGAGAGGCCCAGAACTGGACACAGGACTCAAGGTATGGCCTAACCAGTGCAGAGCAGGGGCACAGTGACTTGCCTGCTCCTGCTGGCCACACTGGTCCTGATATAGGCCAGGATGCTGTTGGCCTTCTTGGCCACCTGAGTACACTGCTGGCTCACATTCAGATGGCTGTCAAGCAGCACGCACCCCCAGGTCCTTTTCTGCCAGGCAACTTAGCAGACATTCTGCCCCAAGCCTGTAGTGTTGCTTGGAGTTGTTGTGATTCAAGTTCAGGACACAAAAAAACATTACTATAGTTTGACATCGATTGGAATTAGCACACACATCATCTGTCAAACATCAGCAGAGGACACAATCAGTTAACATGCATTGAGTAGGCCTTAAAGCCAGAAAAAGATCACTTTAAAATCTCATAAAGCTCTTGAGGGGATTCTAACTTCAGAACCTCCCAACAAACACTCCTTCTCTGTAAACATTAACGAGGAGAACAGATTGAGGCTTACATTTCACACACACAAGTGGTATTTGGATTTTACTCCTTGGTTTATTAATATTTGGGTGTCGTTCACTGCACATCTGAGCTCTCTTTGTGATGAAAAAGCAAATGAAGTTTTTCACACCTACCTGTGAGACACAAATATGCAGCTAAATATCGTTTCTCCAGGCCTTCTTTGTAGGTCTGAATCGCACCATAGATTGGAGGTAGAATGAAAATCAGGTTACTCACTGTGTTCCCTGTAGGACAGAAACCAAAAGAAGTGGTTTAGAACTGGGTGCTATGCACTTGAAATAAGTAAATCTGCATCCACTCACTACAAATAGGTGCAGCAGCTTTCACCCATAAAGCTGCACCTCTCTGGAAGTTGTTTTCTGCTTTTACATATAATACAAAGTTCAGGTTTGGAACCATACAGTTAACTACTTGAAGACTGCATGTGGGACATGAGAAGTCAGTGTGCATTTGCAGCTTGGAAAGCCAATGGTTTCTTGAGCTGCATTAAATGAAGAAAATTGAGAGAGGTGATTCTGCCACTTTGCACTGGTGAGATATCACCTGGAGTATTATGTCCAGGTCTGGAGCCCTCAACACAGGAGGGATATGGACCTCATGACATGGGCGCAGAGGAGAGCCACAAAAATGATCAGGGGATTGGAACACCTCTCCTATGAGGCCAGGCTGAGGGAGCTGGGGGTGTTCAACCTGGAGAAGAGAAGGCTCCAGGGAGACCTAATAGCAGCCTTCCAGTACCTGAAGGGAGCCTAAAAGGAGGATGGAGAGAGACTATTTACAAAGGCCTGCAGTGATAGGACAAGGGGCAGTGGTTTCAAACTAAAGAAGAGAAGATTTAGGTTGGATTTTAGGAACAAGATCTTTACCATGAAGACAGTGGATCACTGGAACAAGTTGCCCAGAGAGGTGGTTGAGACCCCATCCCTAGAGACAGTCAAAGTGAGGCTTAACAGGGCTCTGGGCAACCTGATCTAGTTGAGGATGTCCCTGCTTACTGCAGAGGGGGTTGGACTAGATGACCTTTGGAGTTCTCTTCCAACCCAGACCATTCTATGATTGTATAATTCCCTGAAATATTTTAACTCTTTTGTCTTTTTTCACATGTAGGGATAGTAATAGAACAACTAATTTAACTAAAAAGTGTGACTTAAATGGTGCTTACTTTGTTGGCAAGAGGCAGAAAAATAAAGTTACCTTTACTGCACAGCTCATGAATTAAAACTCAACCCCTTAAGGAGATGTAAGCTCCAGACAGTTGGTATTTTAAGAGCTGTTTGTTTGGTTTTTTCCCTTTTCTTAAAGCTATTCTTGGAATTCTCTCCTCCATGCTCCCTTCAGATATTTTAAGGTCACCGAGTGACCTGTTCCCAAATGAAACCAGTTCAGTCTTTACAATTAATGTGCTGGCCACTGAGCACACACAGAAGCAGCTGGCTGGGTTGATATGTCACAGATCAAAACAAGACCAAAGACTATCAGAAGGTATAAAATAAGGAACAAGGAAAAGGCTGAGGCCACTGCTGATCATCACAACAGCCAACTGTCAAAGGTGATCAAGAGCCTGAATTTCATCAAGACACCACTGCCCACCATGCCTCCTACTGAGGCCAGGATGCACTGCAAAGAAATGACACATGGAGTAGACATCTGAGAGAGCAAGAACAAGCCAAGAGCCCAGATCTTCCACCAAGAGGCACAGCTACTCCTCCACCACAGGGCAAGACAAAAGATGTTTTCATAGAATCATAGAATTGTTTTGTCTGGTAGAGATCTCCAAGACCATTGAGTGCAACTGTCAACCTAACACCATCATGGCCATTAAAACATGTCCCACGGTGCCATGTCCACACCTTTCTTGAATACCTTCATGGATTGTGACTTCACCACCTGCTGGGCAGCCACTTCCAATCCCTGACCACTCTTTCAAGAATGGAATTTTTCCTAATGTCCAACCTAAACCTCCCCTGGCACAATTTCAGGCCATTTGCTCTCATTCTATCACCTGGCAGGTAGAAGAGACCAACCCCCACCTCGCTCTAACTTGTTTCAGGGCATTGTAGGGAACAATGAGGGATCTCCTCAGCCTCCTCTTCTCCAGACTAAACAACCCCAGCTCCCTCAGCTGCTCTTCCTAAGATTTTTTCTCTAGACCTGTGGTGGGTTAATATCCATCCTGAAAACAAAGAGGGGAGGGCTTGTGAGTGCTTTGCCCTCCTGCAGGGTGTTTTCCCCTTGGGAAACTGAGTCTGTTCCACTCCCCACTCCCTGCCCAGCTAGGGTATAAAAAGGAGGACACTGCTGCCCATTGCAGGCTTGAACCCAAAATCTCAACACTCAGAGTCTCACACCCTACCAACCGAGCCACGTGGTACTCCCCCCTTCAAAGGGAAGAGATTCTTCCTAACATCTTATCTGTGTCTACCCATTTCTAGTTTTGTTCCAATCCCCCTAATCCTATCACTCCCTGACACCCTAAAAAGTCAGTCCCCAGCTTTCTTGTAGGCTTCCTTCAGGTACTGGAAGGCCACAATAAGGTCTCCTGGGAGGGACTTTTATACCCTGGCTGGGCAGGGAGGGGGGAATGGAACAGACTCAGTTTCCCTGGGGGAAAACGCTCTGCAGGGAGGGCAAAACACCTGCAAGCCCTCCCCCTTTTGTTTTCAGGATGGGCATTAACCCACCACAAGACCCTTCACCAGCTTTATCCCTTCTGTTTTCAAGACTACACTCTTAGTCTTACTTGACAGCCTTAAAAGTCAATCATGACAAGTTTCTTTAAGACTGCTCTCTTAGACTGAAGTTTGATAGACATGGGACTGGCAAATTGTCCGGGCCTATGCAAAAGTACCAAGAAGTATTGAGAAGTTCAAGTGAAGGATAAGGAAATGCTCTAATTTGAAACAGAAATGATACAGATTCAGCGTTTTAGCCTAAGCACAAACCCTAATTTTGAGACTAAAGGTTATATAATGAAAATAAAATTACATGCAATTCAGGAAAAAGAGCAACTCTATTAAGGGACACAGTCTCAGGCTGCACCAGGGGAGGTTCAGGTTGGGTGTTAGGAAGAAGTTCTATACAGAAAGAGTGATTGCCCATTGGAATGGGCTGTCCAAGGAGGTGGTGGAGTCGCTGTCATTGGAGGTGTTCAGGAGGAGACTTGATGGGGTGCTTGGTGCCATGGGTTAGTTGTTTGGGTAGGTTGGATTGGTTGATGGGTTGGACACGATGATCTTGAAGGTCTCTTCCAACCCGGTTTGGTTTATTCTAAATAAAGGTTTATTCCAAAAAAAAGAATGTTGGCAAGATAAATTAAACTGCACATGTTCACACACCACTAGTTAAATATATATCAAATTGAAACTCTAATTCCCAAATAATTCAATGAAAAGTACAATGTAGGAGGCTAGGAAGAAGCCAAACCCCTTGTAGGCTGAACATGAGCCTGCAGTGTGCCCAGGTGGCCAAGAGGGCCAATGGCATCCTGGCCTGCATCAGGAACAGTGTGGCCAGCAGGAGCAGGGAGGTCATTCTGTCCCTGTACACTGCACTGGTTAGGCCACACCTCGAGTACTGTGTCCAGTTCTGGGCCCCTCAGTTTAGGAAGGAGGTTGACTTGCTGGAGAGTGTCCAGAGAAGGGCAACAAAGTTGGTGAGGGGTTTGGAACACAAGCCCTATGAGGAGAGACTGAGGGAGCTGGGGTTGCTTAGCCTGGAGGAGACTCAGGGGTGACCTTATTGCTCTCTACAACTACCTGAAGGGAGGCTGTGGACAGGCAGAGGTTGGTCTCTTCTCCCAGGCAACCAGTACCAGAAGAAGAGGACACAGTCTCAGGCTGCGCCAGGGGAGGTTTAGGCTGGAGGTTAGGAAGAAGTTCTACACAGAAAGAGTGATTGCCCATTGGAATGGGCTGCCCGGGGAGGTGGTGGAGTCACCATCACTGGAGGTGTTCAGGAGGATACTTGATAGGGTGCTTGGTTGCATGGTTTAGTTGATTAGGTGGTGTTGGATGATAGGTTGGACGCGATGATCTTGAAGGTCTCTTCCAACCTGGTCTATTCTATTCTATTTTTGGCTTTTTTATTCAGCAGAAAAACACAGAATGGTTTGTATTGTAAAGGACATTAAAGATCATCCCCTGCCATAAGCAGAGACACCTGCTACTATACAGGTTGCTCAAAGGCCCATCCAACCTGGCTTTGAACACCTCCAGGGCTGCAGCCTCCACAATTTCTCTTGGCAACTTGTTTCAGTGACCTACCACCCTCGTGGTCAAGAATTTCTTCTCAGTGTCTAATCTGAATCTGCCTTTCTCCAGTTTGAGTCATTACCCCTTATCCTATTGTTACATGCCTTTGTAAAGCATCCATATCCAGCTGTCATGTAGGATCCCTTCAAATACCGTAAGGTCTCCCTGAAGCCTTCTCTTCCCTGAGCTGAACACCCCCACCTCTCTGTGCCTATCTTCATGGGAGATGTGCTTGAGCTGTCTGTTCATCTTTGTGGTCCTCCTCTGGACCCTCTCTAACACTTTAAGAAAAATATCTCATAGGAGTTTCATTTTCTAAAACAAAGGACAAGACTGAGCAGACAATGACTGCATCACTCCCCTAATTCAACTATCTGTTTCCCAAGAATCCTACTTCCCATTGTGCATCCCAAAGAAAAGTGAAACCCACAAAACTATGATCATACAATCCCAAAGTAGTACAGCACCTCTGAGAAAAGAGTGGCTGGAAAGCTGCCCTGAGGAAAAGGACCTGGGAGTGTCACTTGACATACAGTTGAACATCAGCCAGTTGCATGCTTGGGTAACCAAAAAGGCCACCACCATCCTGGCCTGGACCAGCACAGCATGGTCAGCAGGAGTAGGGAAGAGATTGTCCCTCTGTATCAGCACTGGTCAGGGCACACTTTGAATACTGGGTTCAGTTTTGGGTCCCTCACTGCAAGAAGAACATCAGGGGGGTGGAACACATCCAAAGAAGGACAAGAAAGCTGATGAAGGGTCTGGAGCACATGTCCTATGAGGAGTGGCTCAGGAACCACAGTTGTTTATCCTAGAGAAAAGGAGGCTCAGGGGAGACCTCATTCAACAGCTCCCTGAAAGGAGGTTGTAGTGAGGTAGGATTGGTCTGTTCTCCCACATAACAGGATGAGAGGAAAAGGCATCAACTTGTGCCAGGGAGGTTTAGGTTGGACATTAGGAAAAATTTCTTCCATGTAAGGGTTGTCAAGGCCTGGAACAGGCTGCCCAGGGAAGGGGCTGAACTATCAGCACTCTGGAGGCATTTAAAAGATGTGTGGCAGTGGTGTTGAGGGATATGGCCTCGCAGGGGGTTTGGAAGTGTTGGGTTAATGCTTCAAGTGGGTGATCTTAAAAGATCTTGTCTAGCCTAAGCCATCCTATGTCAAAGAAGCTCAGCTGAAATCAAAACGGCTTTGCAAAGGCATACAAGTTGATAGCACACAAAAGGCTTTTTATATGCTTAAATTCTTTGAGGAACCATTAACCTTTTACCGCATTCCCCCAGTGCTGCAAGGGGCAGTGATTCACTTCCGGGTTTGGAAGAAATCCACTGCATCTCAGCACCGTGTGGCACACTGCCCCTTAGCGCGTCCTCCCACAAACCATGCGGAGATGTCATCCAGCCTCAGAAAGCAGAGTAAAGGCTACATAGCCCTGAGTAGGGACTCTTCTGTTTTGGAAAGCAGTTCGCAGCTATGGCCATTTTTCAGAGAAGTTATTAGACATTTGTGATGGGTTGAGGCAGACCCCCTCCCCACCATGGGCAAAAATAACGACTCAGCCAAAGGGATTGCAAAAGTAGTGGAAGGTTTGAATGGAAAAGCGGTGAATGTGTACAGAGAGCCAGAAGTGCAGTGACAAAAGAGATCCCAACACACACCCAGAAATATCCCGTCCCCACCTGGGGGTACACCCAAGACCCCCAGGGCTCCTTCTTCCCCCCTCCCACCCCACTGCTAGGCTAGTCTCAGCTGGCCAGGTCTGAGACTGCCCATCCCCCTGGCCTTGGGCCTAGCCAGGCCCAAAAGGCCGGGAGACATCTCCCCCAAGTGACCGGGTGGCGGCGAGGGAAGAAAAAGAAAGCTCCAGACTCCCCTCTAAGATCTTATAGCAACACAGGGTATTGTAGTATGAAATATCTGGCTTCCCGTGTCCACCCACTGGGCTGGACTTTTGGACACAGGAAGCACCCCTCGTAGGAACACAGCAGAGGGCACCCAGCCCAAACTGCTACAACATTATATAAATATCACTCTCCAAGGCTGCCCTGCCGTAAAAGTGTCGAAAAACTTGGCCAACGTTCAAATATGAAAATGCCAAACAAAAAGAAATACCATGGGGTTTATCCACAAGCGGGAAGGGATGTGACTTCAGAAGAGCTGCAGGAGGGTAACAAACTTCAGAGGGATTCAAGGACATGGATAAGAGATATTCAGGTTTTTTTTCTGTAGGAAAGCAAAGCTTTCAACATTTCCTGTAAGACTTTAATGATGTTCAATTATTGCAAATTTATGAGCGATTAATCTAAGAGCATCTTGCAGAGAAGAGGAAATACCGTGGACCTAATCTAGCTGTAAATTCCTGCCACTCCTTCTCTGCGCTTTTTTGGCCCATGTTATCCAGAGCATTTATAGTACGGATAAGACAAGCCTGTTTGCAAAACATATTTACTGGAAATGGTGCACATTGTTTTTTACCAAGGGAAATGAAGGTGGGGGTTGGGGGGGGAGGGAACAATGAAGCCCTCTGGCACGCTGCTAGCAAAATGACTTCTTTCCAGAAGAGAAAGTACCAGACCTCTTTCAAACCCAAGGTCCCTAGGAGTGCATATTTTGTAGAAGTCTAGCTGGTCGTTAAAGGATTATCCTCACACAGAATAACTTCTAAATTCATTAAAAGGGATTTGGACTAATTCCATCAAAAAACGATGGTGGGATACGCACAGAGATAAGCAAACAATGGCAAGAAAGGAAGAACGAGCGACACTGCTACAGAGCCACGACTCTAAAGTTAATTAGCGACCAAGGAAGTGAAACAAGTTCTGAAGGAAATAGATATGGAAGCTAAAAATGGGGAGAAGTTCAATTGTCAGGAAAGCTGATCTTTTTCTTTTTTCACTACTTTTTCACTCCTTGGGAAAACCAGAAACTGAAGAATTTGCAAGGAAGGCACAAGGCAGAGGGCATGCAAACTAATGAAAGAAAGGTTATTGTAAGAAATATAGTCTAGGAGAAGTTAGGTGAGGCATGTGGATGGACCCAGGCTTAACTCTGTACAGCATTCTTAAGTTTCACTACTGGATTCCCAGAATGCTGGTCCAGGGAGTGACCTGCATTTTCCTTTAATGACCAAAGATTGCTTGTCAGCATATTATCTTCAGCATGTCTGTCAACAGAAAGGACACCCAGACTATTAGAGAAAGAAATGAATGGACTTGTGGACTGAAATGACAGGAATGGGATTAAATCTGATGATCAAGAACATGTCTTTTAATGTGACTATGGATCCTTATTTCACAGAATTACAAAATGAGTGGGGTTGGAAGGGATACAGAGATCATCAAGCCCACTCCCCCACACAAAGCAGGTTCACCTAGAGCAGGTAGCACAAGATGGGATCCAGGTGGGTTTTGAATGACTCCAGAGATGGACTCCACAACTTCTCTGAGCAGCCTGGTCCAGTACTCTGCCATCCTCAAAGTAAAGAAGTTCCTCTTCACATTTAGATGGAGCTTGATATGTTCAAGTTTGTGCCCATCCCATTGATGGGCACCACTGAAAAGAGACTGGCTCCATACCCTGCCATCCACCCTGAGGGGAGAACTTCTTGCTCTATCCAACTACTTGAAAGGAGGTTGTAGCAAGGTGGGGGATAAGATGAGAGAGCTCAAGTTGCACCAGGGGAGGTTTAGGTTGGATAGTAGAAGAAACTTCTTCACTGAAAGGCTTCCTGGGAAGGTGGTCAGATCACCATCCCTGGAGGTGCTTAAAAGCCACAGTGATGTGGTGCTAAGGGAGATGGTTTAGCACCAGACTTTGTAGTTAGACGGTGGTGACAGAATACAGAATTAGTCAGGTTGGAAAAGACCTTCGAGATCATCGTGTCCAATCTACCACCCAAAACCATCTGTGACCGTTTGAGGCTGTGCCTTTAAGAAAAGGACAGTACTGGGACACTATGGCTGAATGTTTTGGAATGTTGATGAAAACAATAAGATATTCTAAACTAATTTCATTGGTGGATTGGTAAAAAGGAAGTTTTAAGCTTAGGTGCTGCTGGGACTTTCCTCAGTTTCGCTCCTTGCTTTCTCCTTTCCAGCTCGTCTGCCTCTGGGCTCCCTGCCAGACTGACCTTGGACAGATAAGCAAACTAAGGCCTACTAACATATTCTGCTTTATTAACAATTGCTCTTTTTCTCTCTTTTTAACCCTCTTTGGGGAAAAAGGGGAGAGAAAGGGGTACAGGGGGGAAACCCTCCTCCAGAGGGGGGGGGGGAATTTCGTTCCTGTATTATTGGCTTTTTTGTTTTTTTTTACCTTGCTGTATATTTCTGTGTATATATTGTAAATACTGTAAATTGTGTATATATCCTGCATGCCCTAAAAACTGCTTGTAAATATAGCATTTCCCTTTTGCTCCTCCGGCTGGCTAGCTGTGGTTTTTATTTCTTTTTCTCTTTGTTGGGGGAGAAGGCTGGGCCTTTCTCTCAAACCCACCACATCATCTCATCAAATAAACCATGGCACCAAGTGTCTCATCCAGGCTCTTTTTGAACACCTCCAGGGATGGTGACTCCACCACCTCCCTGGGCGGCACATTCCAATGGCAAATTACTCATTCTGTGAATAATTGCTTTCTAGCATCCAGCCTAACCCTCCCCTGGCACAGCTTGAGACTGTGTCCTCTTGTTCTGTCACTGACTGCCTGGGACAAGAGACCACAACCCCACCTGGCTACAACCTCCCTTCAGGTAGTTGTAGACAGCAATAAGGTCTCCTCTGAGCCACATCCTCTCCAGGCTAAATAACCCCAGCTCCCTCAGCCTCACCTCATAGGGCTATGCTCCAAACCCCTCACCAGCTTTGTTGCCCTTCTCTGAACACATTCGAGCAACTCAGTATCTTTCCTAAACTGAGGGTTGGACGTGATGATCTTAAAGCTCTTTTCTAACTGAAACAATTCTATGATCGTAGTTGCAACAGATCACGGTCATACAGAAATAAGAGACAGGATGGAAAAACATCAGGAACATGACACAGAGTTAGAATACAGGAGATGCTGTCAGCAAGAGAGGAAAATTGCTATTACAGAAAAGAAGCAAAAATTATCCTCTTCAGCTTTTGACAAGTTGACCAACATGATTTACAGAGAGTTAAGAGTTCCTTTCTCCTCTGTATACAGAATGACTGTGAGCTTTACCAACTGCAAGGGTCTTTTCAAAAGTTCAAATGCTCTTTCTTTCTGTCAACCAAATGAAGACATTTCACTCTGCTCTGGTTTCTACAAGACTCAATAGAAATCAATAGAAACAGAGCAAAGAAGAAAATTTTTCCAGTTGAAAAAGCTGACTAAATATAAAAAGCTCATTTAAAATCACAACTAACAAACATGACATTGATGACAGGCTTTCAGCCTCCCCTTAATGTCAGCTGCACCCAAGTGTGACATAGGAGAAAGGAGAGTGGCTGCTGTTTTCTGAAATAGATACCCAAGCTGCAACGAAGTCAAAGTGGCCCTTTAAGTAAAACAAACAAGCAGACAAACAAGATTGTCAGGCTGCAAACATCTATTTCATTGCCTGGTTATTGTGCTGCTCTGCACAGTCAATTTCAGTGAAATTCCTGGATCCTGAAACTCTTTTTTTTTCCCTTTTTCCATCACTGCATGAAGAACATAAAAATAATGATAGAAAAACCCCAAAGCTTGTCAGATGGCATCATCCAGAACTTTAATCATCCTCCTAGCTGCTTTCAGATACAAGGTGGCATAATTACAAACCCATAACTCTAAAGTTAAGTAACAAACAAGGAATTGAAAATGAGTTCTGAAGGAAACAGAGAAGTTGGGGGGGGAGGGAGGGGAGGAAGCTAAGCTTTCAAGAAACTTGGTCTTTTTTGCAACATTTTGTTCTTCAAAAAAGGAGAAAATAGTGCAGGGGATCTCCTTGGAGAAAACACAGATTGGAGAATTTGAGAGCAAGGCATGAGGCAGAAGATACGCAAAAAAAATTAGAGAAGAGGGGATTCTGTCCCCTGCTCCACTCTGCTGAGACCCCACTTGCACTGCTGGGTCCAGCTCTAGAATCCTCAGCACAAGAGACATGGACCTGTTGGAGCAGGTCCACAAAAGACCACAAAAATGCTGCAAGGGCTGGAACCTCTCTGCTGTGAGGACAGGCTGAGATAGTTGAAGTTGTTTAGCCTGGAGAAGAGAAGGCTGTGGGGATCCTAATTGGGGCCTTTCAGCACTTAAAGGGGCCTATAAGAAAGATGGGGACATACTTTGTACCAAGGCCTGCAGTAAGAGGACAAGAGGTGATGGTTTTAAACTAAAAGAGGGAGATTCAGATTAGTACAGTGAAGAAATGTTTTACAGTGAAGGTGGTGAAACACTGGTGTGGTGGGTTGAAAATTCCCCCCAACATTAAATTTGCCAGCCCAGCCCAGTTGGAAACAAATGAAGCTGTATTTGCAAGCAAAACTACAATCTACAATGAAATGCAATGAATGTGTACAAAAGATACAGTAGTTACACTATTTACAGGTATTTACAATTGACAAACAGCACAAGAGGCCCCTAGCCAAAAACCAGGGGAGCTAATAGCTTCTCTTCTCCCTGCCTCCCTCCTTAACCCCCTTGGACGCAAAAGGACAAGAGACAAGCACAAGGGACAAGAGACAAGCAGAGACATTAGACTCAGCCAAAACAATGCAGCCAAGGTCAAGCAGAAGTGAGTTAGTATCTCCCAGAGTGGGCAAGCCAAAAGAGAAAGATGATTTACCAAAGTAGTTCTTGTGGCAGCTAGCCCTCCAATGGGATTGTTTAGAACAATCATTATTTTCCTTTTTACACCCAATAGAGATTTGTTTACATTTAACTACTTTCTGTTCAAGATCTGTGGAAAACTTTAAAGGTACAGCCTAAAACTACCACACCTGGCCAAAGTTGCTCAGACAAGAGGCAGATGCCCCATCCCTGGAAACATTCCATGTCAGGTTGGATGGGACTCTGAGCAACCTGCTCTTCATAGAATCACAGAATTGCTCGGGTTGGAAGGGACCTCGAGGATCATCTAGTTCCACCCCCCCTGCCATGGGAAGAGACACCTTCCACTAACTCAGCTTGCCCAGAGCCACATTCAGCCTGGCCTTAAAAACCTCCAGGGATGGGGCTTCCACCACCTCCCTAGGCAACCTGTTCCAGTGTCTTGTTGAAGATGTCCCTGTTCATTGCAAGACGGCTGGAGCAGACAATCTCTAAAGGTCTCTTCCAACCCAAACCATTGTATGATTCTCTCTCATGGCTTTTGTTTCTTGAATTCTCTCCAGCAGCTCTGATGCAAACCACAGCTCTTATCAGAGGGTTTTGCAAAGAAATGTCAAAGCAATGAAGTTCAGGTGTGTTTGGGATTATAACCATCCACCTTTGGCTACCCTCCTTGGTGAAGAAAGACTTTTCTCTTGGAAGGATCTCCTGGGATGTGAAACCCAAGGTGAACAGAGAGACAAATAATTAAAGAAAGGTGTAAATAAGGTAGCACTGTGGCCCAGCAAGACCACAGACGGTGAAACAATAAAAGAGAGAAAGACATTTTGAAATTTGATTTGAACTGGAGAGGGAGGTAGCCTAACAGCTTAAAGACTGAGGAGGAACCTAGAGCATTTCCTTGTAAGAAACTCATTCAAATCTAATAAGGGAATTCTTGCTAAGATTCAAGTGCTTCACAGCTCAGCTACCCCAGCACTGCAGTGTCAACAGAGGAATTAATTGCAATAAAATCCAACAAGTTTCCATAAGGTATATGTTGTACATTATCAGTCAATAATAACTAAGCCAGAGCCCAGAGGAGGTTTCTATCACTGACATTTCAAAAGACAGGCACTTATGATTGTTCAAAAGACCCAGCTACACAGGATCAGCTGTTTTAGCCACTAGCTTCAATCTTGTGCCGCTCTTGCTTAGGGCTTATCATCAAGAGGGCAGCACAGCAATTAGATTTTCACTTCCACCAGCCATTTTTAATATCTTCCACTTCAAAGTCTGCAATAATTACACTTCAGAGTGTCCAGGAAATGAAAACTCCTGTCTCTAGTTTCTCCATTTGGTATTTCAGAAGGAGCTCAAGGGGAGAAAACTCGAGTCATCCCGACAGGAATTTTGCCAATACGTAATTACTAAATTCCCCACTTGCCGATGTGGATCAAGAATCAATATAAACTTCCTGTTACTCACTGAAGCACACTCCAGGCTGCAGCGTGGGACCAACACCCACTTAAACAATAAAAATGAGGGTGAGGGGTGTTTAGAGTGTTTGGTTTTTTTTAGTGACAGGATCCTTTTCTTACCTCCTGTCATTCCCTTCTCCAAAGAGAAAACAAACTTTGATTTTGTTTACCTGGCCACGAAGTGAAGTTGCAGCTTCGGCAATTCAGCTGCAACTGGTGTTAGTCACCGCATTTCTGCCAACAAAATGGGAAAGATACTGAAGGAAACAAACAGTGAAGCAATTACTGAACTGTGTAAACTGTGTAGGAACACTTCCTGAAGAGCTATAAACCCGAGTACAGACAAATAACACCTCCAACTAATAGGTTATTTGAGGTGACTATCAGATCTCCTCAGGTATGTAACATCAGAAATCTAAAGAGCAAGTTCATACAGATCATGGGAATAATAAAACCAAGGGGTAGATAAAACAGCACAGAAAAATGTGATAAAGCAAGCACATTACAAAGGAATGGTGCATTCATTGAGATCTCTACAGATGTTGGTATGTTATTAGGAGAACAAGTGAGAGGGGATGACCTGTGGACATGGCACTTTGAGACATATCTAAATGGTCACGGTGGTCTTAGGTGGATGGCTGGACTGGGTGCAGAGTGGGTTGAGAGTAGCTCTGAAGAGAGAGACTTGTGGGTGTTGGTTGAGGAGAAGCTCACCATGAGCCAGCAGTGCCCTCATGCAGCACAGAAGGCAGCTGTGTGCTGGGCTGCAGCAAGAGGAGTGCAGGCAGCAGAGCAAGAGAGGGAATTCTGCCCCTTTACTCTCCATTCCTGAGACCCCCACCTCCAATACTGCATACAGGTCTGGTGTGCCCATCAAAAGAAAGACACAGAGCTATCAAGCAAATACAGAGGAGGACAACAAAGATGATCCAAGGGCTGGAGCACCTCTGCTCTGATGATAGAACGAATAAGCTGGGGTTGTTCAGCCTAGAGAAGACTCTGGGGGAACTTACAGCTGCCTTCCAATACCTGAAGAGATCCTACAGGAACGCTGGAGAGGGAGTTTTCATAGGAGTGTCTAGTGACAGAACAAGGGGGAATGGTGTGAAGCTGAGGGAGAGTAGGTTTACACTGGATTTGCATTACTAAAGAGCAGCATTCTACACTAACAGATTGACACAAGGGAAAGAGAAGTTTAGGTAGAACACCTGGCAACCAAGTTTATTTAGCAGCAGCAGCTCCCAAAGAAGCCATGAAACTCGGAATGCTTTCAAACAAGAGCTGCAAGATGAAGAAACAATAACTGCAAACTCTGCAACATGAAGAAACAACCCAGAATGGGCAAAGAAAGGGAACAAACGAGGCAGGAGCACAGCCTCCTCCTCAGTGCTAGCAACAAAACAGATGCATACCACTGGTGTGAGCACAGCACGTTCCACTCGCACACATCTCAGCCCAAGCTGCAACAGAGCTTCCTGCAAGGCAAAGAGCTGGGACATGGCCAGCTAGGAGGTTTTAGGTTTGAAATCAATGTGTAGGGCAGTGCTTTGACAGGCTGGAGAGGTGGGCTCATGACAGATTCACGAGGTTCAACAAGACCAAGTCCAAGGTCCTGCATCTGGGTCCGGGCAGTCCCAAGCACCAATACAGACTGGGCAGTGACTGGCTTGAGAGCAGCCCTGAAGAAAAGGACCTGGGGGTGCTGGTGGATGAGAAGCTCAACATGAGCCAGCAGCGTGCACTTGCCGCCCAGAAACCAATCACATCCTGGGCTGCATCAAGAGAAGCATAGCCAGCAGGTCGAGGGAGGTGATTCTCCCTCTCTACTCTCGTGAGACCCCACCTGGACTACTGCATCCAGTTCTGGAGCCTCTATTACAGGAAGGATCTGGAGGGGCTTCAGTGTGTCCAGAGAACAGCCACAAGGATGATCAGAGGGTTGGAGCACCTCTCCTGTGAGGACAGGCTGAGAGAGTTGCCGCTATTCAGTTTGGAGAAGAGAAGGCTCTGAGGAGACCTTATTGTGTCCTTCCAGTATCTAAAGGTAGCTTACAAGAAAGCTGGGGAGGGACTTTTTAGGGTGTTGGGTAATGATAGGACTAGGGGGAATAGAACAAAAATAGAAACAGGTTGATTCAGATTGGCTGTTAGGAAGAGGTTCTTCAGTGTGAGGGTGGTGAGACACTGGCACAGGTTGCCCAAAGACGTGGTGGAAGCCTCATCCCTGGAGGTTTTTAAAGCCAGGCTGGATGTGGCTCTGAGCAGCCTGATCTAGTGTGAGGTGTCCCTGCCCATGGCAGGGAGGTTGGAACTAGATGATCCTCGAGGTCCCTTCCAACCCTAACAATTCTATGATTCTATGATCTTGCAAGCTGCTTCTCCCTATCGGGGCCACTGTTTCTTCAGCATATGTAAATGTGCACTGATATCCTTCTGAAGGGGTAAATCATTTCAGTGATTTACTGATTGGGGTGGGGTAATGAGTTAAATTTAGGGGGGGGGGGAAATTAATTATTAACAAGACAATTTGATTTTTATTCCCAGTGCTCATTTATGAGCAGTTCCAACATGCTGTGTCAAGCGCTAGGTTCCGATTTATGGCCCTTACACAATTAATATTCCAGCTGCAGAATTCATTCCCTTGGCAGTCATCCTACCAGTTCAGCTAATATTTCTGGAGCTGGTTTTCACTCCCATTGCACTGTTTCGTGTTACATTTGTGTTCTCCACAACAATCAAGCAGTCATTAGAAGGAAAAAAGCTCCTGCCACTCCCGACTAACAAAGCACACAGAGGAAAGCTCAGTTCAGACCTGTGAAGTGTGGGTGTATTTTCTAAGGCACAAGGCTCTCGTTGGTATGCATGGCTTACAAAACACTTCTTAAACTGCTCCTGAGTTGCCCCAGGTTACAATTAAGACACCTTCTTTTCCTCACCCTTACCCCTCTAAAGTGCTTTGCAATTGTGAAGTAAAGACTTCAGAAAATTCAAAGCTAACAGGAGAAGGTGCTGAAGCTAACCTTGCTTCTGAGAATCACTGAGTGCCAGGCTGGAATGGACCACAAGGATCATCTGGTTCAACCTTTCCAGGTGATAGTGTAGTTGAATGAGATGACCCAGAACCCTATCAAGCTGAGCCTTAAAACTGTCCAATACAAGGGAATCCACTACTTCCCTTGGGAGATGATTGCAATGTTTCACTGCTCTCAGAGTGAAAAAATTTCTTCTGGAGTCCAATCAGCATCTCCCCAGGATTGGACTCAGGATAATAAAACTACTCAACAACCACAGCCCAAATCAGATCTACAGCAACCACAAGGTATATTATACTAAAAATAAGTAAGTGAAAGCTAATGCTACACAGATGCCAATATCACAGTATAACTTAGGTTGGAAAGGACCTCGAGGATCATCAAGTCCAACCTATCAACACAGACCCCATATCATCATAAGAAACTGATGCCTCTGCAATAGAGAAATCCAACTTCTGTGTTCATACTGCAGAGTTCAATTTAGATGGCAAAACACTCATTGCTTGGTTAAGAAGTCTTTGCTCTGTCCTCTCTAACCTAAAATACATTTTACTTATTTGTAGAATCACAGAATTGTCAGGGTTGGAAGAGACCTCAAGGATCAGCTAGCTCCAACCCCCCTGCCATGGGCAGGGACACCTCACACCAGATCAGGTTGCTCAGAGCCACCTCCAGCCTGGCATTAAAAACTTCCAGGGATGAGGCTTCTACCACCTCCCTGGGCAACCTGTGCCAGTGTCTCACAGCACTCATGGTGAAGAACTTCTTCCTAACATGCAGTTCGAATTTACCCACCTCTAGTTTTGCTCCATTTCCCCTAGCCCTACTACTACCAGACATCCTAAAAAGTCCCTCCCCAGCTTTCAGACTCCATTACTGCAGTGTCTGAGCAACCTCAATCTTCTGTGTACTTATAAACAGCCTTTCAAGAAGAGGACCAGGCTAGAAGATGGTGTCTGAGTCACCAAGAAACCTACATAGAACTGAAGCCAGGACTTTCAAACACTGAAGTGCTCCTCTAGCCCCTACACCATCCTTCCCTGCCACAACAAAAATGAGTGAGTTCATAGTATCATAGCATCAGTCAGGGTTGGAAGGGACCACAAGGATCATCTAGTTCCAACCCCCCTGCCATGGGCAGGGACACCCCACACTAGATCAGGCTGGACAGAGCCTCGTCCAGCCTGGCCTTAAACACCTCCAGGGATGGGGCCTCAACCACCTCCCTGGACAACCCATTCCAGGGCTTCACCACTCTCATGGGGAAGAACTTCCTCCTCACATTCAGCCTGAATCTCCCCACCTCTAGCTTCATTCCATTCCCCCTAGTCCTATCAGTACCTGAGGTACTGAGAAGTCCCTCCCCAGCCTTCTTGTAGGCCCCTTTCAGATACTGGAAGGCCACAAGGAGGTCTCCTCAGAGCCTTCTCTTCTCCAGACTGAACAGCCCCAGTTCACTGCAATACCTCTCATAAATAAAGCTTCAAAGTAGAAAGCTCAGCAGGATAACAACTGGGTACCTTCCAGAAGCAAATGTTCTTATGTTTAGTGTACTGGAGTCCTTCCCCCACATCTCCTGATGGAATTCTTAAAGGCTATCACAAAAAAGTGTGTAAAGACCTAGAACTTGGATTGGAGGAAGGATGACTGATTTATTTTTCCTTTCCCCCAGAGGGAACTGCCTTGAAGCCTTTGATGAGTGAAGTCCAAGGCCCGCAGGAGATGCCATTACCCAGAAGAGGGTTAATAAGAGATATTACAAGATGTGGAGGACCAGCTGTGAAGTTGAACAGGTAATTATGTAAGTAATTGCAAGGAAAATATTCTGAGGTGACAGGTCAGAATAAAGACAGCTACAGCAGCTAAATCAAAAAGCCATTTTCTTCACTTATTGAAGCCAGTTTTGCTAATTATCTTATATGGCTCTAACTGTGTCTATTACACCTATGCCTGTCACAACTGCAAGGCATCCTGAAGTATTCCTAAATGGGTTTTGGTGTTTTGAAGGGTCTATAACACCCCAAAAAAACCCCCAAACAGCATTTTATGCATGGAATGACAGATCTAGAATCTCTCCTTAGCTGTGAATGGTTCAGTGGTAGCGAGGGCACTGTGAGCTCTACATGAATGGTTGGACTTGATGATCTCAAAGGTCTCTTCCAACCTCAACAGTTCTATGATTCTACACCCAGGTTGGATGGGACCTTGAGAAGTTGGTCTAGAAGGAGGAGCCTCTGCCCATGGCAGAGGGGTGGGTGGGAACTACATGATCTTTCAGGTCCCTTCCAACCCAAACCATTCCATGATTCTATGATTTTCTGAGATAGTAGGATGCAGCCTAGACAGGTATGATAGCACACAGTTCCTTTACAGGACATTTTACTCCCAATCCAAGATATCCACAGTTAACTGGACTACTGGGAATAAGCTTTCATATCATAGAATTGCTTTGGTTGGAAGAGACCTCCAAGATCACTGAGTCCAACCATCAACTTCATGACACCATAGCCATTAAACCATGTCCTGAAGTGCTATGTCCACATATTTCTTCAACAGCTCCAAGGATGGTGACTCTACCACCTCCCTGGGCTGCCTGTTCCAATGCCTGACCACTCTTTCAGGAAACAAATTTTTCATAATCTCCAACATAAAGCTCCCCTCACACAATTTCAGACCATTTCTTCTCATTCTATCACCTGATATGAGAGACTAACCCCCAACTCACTCCAACCTCGTTTCACATAGTTGTAGAGAGCAATGAGGTCTCCCCTCAGCATCCTCTTCTCCAGGCCAAATAATCCCAGTCCCCTAAAGCCACTTCTCATAAACCTTTGTTCTCCAGACCCTTCACCAGCTTTTCTGTGGACATGCTCCGGCACCTCAATGTCTTTCCTGTAGTGAGGGGCCCAAAGCTGAACACAGTAGTCAAGGTGCAGCCTCACTCATGCCAAGTACAAGAGCAAAAATATATGAGCTGATCTTCCACCCTGTTATATTTTCATGTTGCTCTCCTAGAGTGTGGGAAACCTCATGGAAGTAAAAAAGCAGCAGCATTTCCCTGATCAGCCTTCATCTAAACTGATAGCAAGCAGATCAATTATTCTGAAGTACACCTGGAAGGATTTTGCAAGTGAATGTAAAGTAAAAACAGTTGACAGAGGCAGAGCATTTGAAATATCAATCTAGAGAGCTCGCTAAAAGTAAGCTCTTACAGATGGAAAATGCAATCAAAACCTGAAGAGATTAGGCTCAGATGATGGCAAGTCAGAATATTACATGCAGTAAGCTTGTTGCTGACGGGCAGATTTGCTTCCATTACTGCTTTTACTGGAAAACAAAGTAATACTTAATTTAAATGTTTATTTTAAGACAAGTTGATGATGTCAGTCTGGAAGGAAACAACCGAGATGGAGAAGCTTACTCTTCAGCCACTGCCAGAATTAAGCAGTGGCGACAAATAGGAGATGATCATCTATTTGATTTTCACCATACCCAACTCCTTCCAACCTTTCTTCTTCTGTGCTTGTGTCAACATCCTGGCTTTGTGCTCAGTGTTTGCACTAACTCCTTCGAGCCTCAGCCTCTGTCCAGAGCAGAAAGCAGCTTTGGCAGCTGCCAGTACCAGAGTACACCCAGCCCAGTCTCTGTCAGGCCTCACCACAAACACAGATACCAACTTGAGGCACAGAAAGCTGTGGTTATCACCTCAAAGGCTCAAGAGGAAATGACACACTTCAAAAACTTAACTGTGATTGCTCACAGGTTCAAGCAGATAATCACAGAATGGCCTAGCTTGGAAGGGACCTCAGAGATCCTCTACTCCAACCTCCACACCATGGGCAGGGACACCTCTCAACGAGACTCAGCTGCTCAAGGCCTCATCCAACCTGGCCTTGAATACCCCAAGGGAGGAGCCATCTACAGCTTCCCTGAGCAATCTATTCCAGAGTGCCACCACCCTTATACTGAAGAACTTCTTCCTAAGATCCAGTCTAAACCTCCTCTCCCTCAGCCTCAAACCATTCCCCCATGTTCTGTCACTAGACACCCTTAAGAAAAGTCCCTCTGTAGCCTTCCTGTAGGATCCCTTTAGGTATTGCAAGGAAGCTGTAAGGCTTCCCTGGGGTCTTCTCTTCTTTAGGCTGAACAAGGCCAGCTCCCTTAGTCTATCCTCATAGCAGAAGTGTTTCAGTCCTTGGATCACCTTTGTGGCCCTCCTCTGGACTCCCTCCAACAGCTCTGTGTTCTTCTTATGCTGGGAACACCAGAGAATAATGTGTGTCAGTGCTCTTTTCAATCTATTTGCAGCTTCATTTTGAGTTGCCTTTCTCCAAATTCCAGATCACAGAATGGCAGAGGCTAGAAGGGACCTCTGGAGATCTAATCTAATGCACCTTGAGTAAACCACAGGAAAATATCCAGATGGGTTTTGAATGCTTCCAGAGATGAAGACTCCACAACCTCTCTGAGCCTTGCTTTCCTCCTGTTCTTGGTATCAGCATGGATTCCTCCCGAGTGTCCAGAACAATTAAAGTCTCTCCTCCTAATGACTCATTATGTTATTCTACAGCATTTGGCCTTACTTGGATGGCATGAAATTGCAGGTGAGATGCTAGGTGACATGTGTAAAACAGAGCATGTGGGGATAATGACAGAATCACAGAGTGCCAGGTTGGAAGGGACCCCAAGGATCATCTGGTCCAGCCTTTCTAGGTGATAGCGTAGTTGAAATGAGCTGGCCAGGCACCCGGTCAAGCGGAGCCTTAAAACTCTCCAACACAGGGGAATCCACTACTTCCCTTGGGAGATCATTCCAATGTCTACCTGTTTTCATGGTGAAAAAATTTCTTCTGGATTCCAATCAGCATCTCCCCAGGAGTACCCCAGGATAATAAAACTACAACAACTACAGCCCAATTCAAATCTACAGCAATCACTCAAACATCAGTTGGTGACACTCCTTTTCTCATCAGGAGTATCAAGAGAAAATGCCATCTCTAGCTATCTATTTTTTTTGCCTTCAGTGAAAAAACCTAAGGCTACCAGGATCAGGTGACAGAAGAGAGCCACCTGATGCCAGAAATGACTTGGACTCTTCTTCACTCCTAAACACCCAACTCAGAATTGTAGAATAAACCCAGTTGGAAAGGACCTCAAAGATCATCAGGTCCAACCTATTACCCAATACCTAACACCTCCTGACAACTAAACCATGGCTGCAAGTGCCACATCCAATCCTTTCTTGAACACCTCCAGGGACAGTGACTCCACCACCTCCCTGGGCAGCACATCCCAATGGCCAATTACTCTTTCTGTGAAGAACTTTCTCCTCCCCTTGAGCCTAAACTTTCCCAGCACAGCTTGAGACTGAGTCCTCTTGTTCTGTCACAGGTTGCCTGGGAGAAGAGACCATTTCTTTGATGCAGGCACATTTCTCTGAAGTCTTCATAATCTATTCCAGTTAATATGACAATTTCCAGCCAAGAACTTTCAATAGTAGCCAACTAATTCATTAACCAAATGCTTAAAGTTTGTCATTCCAGGTCTACAATTTCTAACTCCAACTCTACTCTTTAGTCACTACCCAATTGGCATTTGAAGCCAATTTTCTTGTTCTTGCATGAAAAAGGAAGAAAAAAGAAAAGAAAGGAAGTAGTTGCCTATCAGCCTGTGGCTTGGGCAGCTGCACTGTGCCCTGGGTTAGGAACTGGCTGAAGGGTCAGGCCCAAACACTGGTGATGAATGGTGCCACATCCAGCTGGCAGTTAGTCACTAGTGGTGTCCCCCAGGGATCAGTGCTGGGCCCCATCCTGTTCAAAGCAGGGTCAGAGTGGCTGGAGAGCAGACAGGCAGAAAGGGACCCAGAGGTACTGCTTGACAACTGGCTGAACATGAGCCTGCAGAGAGCCCAGGTGGCCAAGGCAGCAAGTGGCATCCTGGCCTGCATCAGGAATAGTGTGGCCAGCAGGAGCAGGGAGGTCATTCTGCCTCTGTACACTGCACTGGTCAGGCCACACCTTGAGTCCTGTGTCCAGTTCTGGGCACCTTAGTTTAGGAAAGACATTGAGATGCTGGAATGTGTCCAGAGAAGAGCAACAAAGTTGGGGAGATGAGAGGCTGAGGGAGCTGGGGTTGTTTAGCCTGGAGAAGAGGAGGCTCAGGGGAGACTTTATTGATGCCTACAACTACCTGAAGGGAGGTTGTAGCCAGGTGGGGGTTGGTCTCTTCTCCCAGGCAACCAGCACCAGAACAAGAGGACACAGTCTCAAACTGCACTGGGGAGGTTTAGGCTGGATGCTAGGAAGAAAATTCTTCCCAGAAAGAGAGATTGGCCATTGGAATGTGCTGCCAAGGGTGGTGGTGGCATCACCATCCATGGAAGTGTTTGAAAAGAGCCTGGATGAGGCACTTAGTGCCATGGTTTAGTTGATGAGATGGTGTTGGGTGATAGGTTGGGCTTGATGATCTGAGAGGTCTTTTCCAACCTGCATAATCCTGTATGCCGTATTCTACCAGCCCTGGACGCTTGGCAAAAGCTACTTATCTAGAGGGAAAATGAAGCTTCTTCTCCACAAAACAATAAGGTCAAAGTGTCTTTAGTGTCTCACAATCTAAATCAAATACAGGAAGACATTGAAGGGCCAAGCTCCAACCACTGTGTTTTTGTTATAAACAGAGCTCAAGACCGTAGGTACACAGCAACAGCTTATGAGGTGGACGAGTACCATTTCGGCAGAAGTCAATTTTTTCTGGACAAGAAACAGTTGCCACTGAAAATTTATAACTGAACAGAAAATCTTTCAAATCATAGAATGATTTGGGTTGGAAGGGACATTAAAGATCACCTAATCACAACCCCCATGCCATGGACAAGGGACACCTTCCACCAGACCACATCCAGCCTGGCTTTGAACACCTGCAGGAAGGGTTCATCCACAACCTCCCTGGGAAAGCTATGCCAGTGTTTTGGTAGCCCGAAAACTAGAACAGGAAACATTTAAAGGACATATTGCAGATGAACATGGAAAAAGAAAGGAAATATATCCCCAGGAAGAAGAGATGAGGACAGGCTGAGGGAGCTGGGGTTGTTCAGCATGGAGAGAAGGCTCTGGAGAGATCTTAGAATAGCCTTCCTGTACCTGAAGGGGGCCTACAAGAAGGCTGCAGGGGAACTGTTTACAGAGGCCTGCAGTGATAGGACGAAGGGCAAGGTTTTGAAATTAGTGAAGAAATTTGGATTGGATGCTATGAACAAGTTCTGCACCATGAGGAACACTACAACAGGTTGCCCAGGGAGGTAGTTGAGGCCTCATCCCTGAAGATATTCAAGGTCAGTCTTGACAGGGCTCTGAGCAACCTCATCTAGTGAAGACGCTCCTGCTTACTTCAGGGGGTTCGACTAGATGACCTTTGAAGGTCCCATCCAACCCAGACCATTCTATGACTTGATTAATTTTCTGTTCAGTTTTCAACAATTCTCAATATATGTAACATAAAACAGGGGGGAAAGAAGTTAGTAATGTGGAAATCAGCATGGAAGAGTTTAAAAGCAAGAAAAAGAATTGAAGAGCTTGCAAGTGAATGTGCTTAAGAAAAGGAAATAGATCTAAAATATTTCTCTGCAGCTTATAGCACAGAGAAAGGAGAAAAGGCCAAGAAAAAGTAATTTGGGATGGACTCAAGTTTTAACATTCAGTTACTGTGCTGACATTAGTCATTGTGCCAAGAGTGCCTTCTGAGGGGCCTCATAGGGAGATAAAATTTGGGCCTTGAAAGATTTAGCGGCCACAAAACCCCAAACCTCTGAGCGGAAAGCAAGCGTGGTATCAGAGAGCACAAAGCCACAGCCGTTTAAGTGAACGAAAACAACATCTGCTGCATGATTTCACTGCTGCCTTGCACTTCTCTGCTGCTTCCCACAGCATCCACACAATTCAATGGAGCTGATTCTCACTAGAAACTGCACTCACCAGCTCCAAAGAGACATGTGTGATACAAACTGGCTTTCACCCTGCTAGCAGTAAAGCGAGCCATCAACTTCCACACTGCTGCTGCAGAAATTTCACAGGCTGCTCAGAAAGGTTGAGGATTCTCCTTCTCTAGAGACATTTAAAGCCTGGGGTGTAGCAAGAAAGGTGTGCCTAGCAGGTCTAGGTTCTTCACCCTTTCTACTCTGCCCTGATGAGACGACACCTGCAATACTGTGTCCAGTTTTGGGCTCTCCAGATCAAGAGAGAAAGGGATCTGCTGAAGAGAATCCAACAGAGAGCCACAAGGATGATTAGGGGACTTGGACATCTCCACTGTGAAGAGAGACTGAGAGCCCTGGAGCTGTGGAGTCTAGAGAAGGCTGAGAGGGGATGTCATCAGTGTCTATCAATATCTGAGGGGTGGGTGTCAAGTGAAGGGGGCCAGGCTCTTTGTAATGGTGCACAATAATAAGGCAAGGAACAACAGATACAAGCTTGGACATAGAAGGTTTCACCTCAACATGAGGAGAAACTTTTTTACAATGAGAGTGACAGAGCCCTGGAGCAGGCTGTCCAGAGAGGTTGTGGAGTCTCCTCTCTCTGAAGACTTTCAATACCCACCTGGATGCATTCCTGTGTGGAATACCCTAGATGATCCTGATTTGGCAAGGGGGTTGGAATCAATGATCCCTGGAGGTGCCTTCCAACCTCCAATGTTCTATGATTCTGGGACCCGTCTGGATGCGTTCTTGTGTGACCTGCCCTAGGTTGGACTTGATCTCCAGAGGTCCCTTCCACCCCTTACCATTCTATCTAAGCTTCAGCTGTATGGAGAGGGCATTAATCTGCACCCACCTGCAGAAGGTATAGGGTATCATGAACAGAAGTGCACTGACAGCCTTCTTTCTAAATTTCTTTTATTAAATTGGGAAAAAAAACAATAATAGAAGAAAAACATTTTGCTTCTCCAATTTTCCTGGCTGTTTACTCAGGCACTGGTCAGAACATTGCACACAACTAGCTCTTCTTGATATGTGGGGCATTTCCCCAGCAGTGTAAAGGAGAAAAGAAAGAAAAGAAAAAGAAAAAAAAAGAAAAACAAAAGAGAGAACTCAAAGGATGAAGAAAAATAACCAAAAAGCAACCAAGCTAAAGTTTTCCACTCACGAATAAAACATCACCTGAAGCAACGCTGAATTTATATATTTAGTGTTTTTCTTTTTAAGTCTACAAGATTTACAGCCTGAAAAGATCTGTATCCTGTGGGAGGGATGCAGGGAGTGGCTGTGGACACGCACCCCGTAGCTCTCCTCCCGAGTTCAACAACCCTCAGAGCAGGCTCTGCAGCTTGCCCACTGCAATCTGGGGCCAGGTCTAGAGCTGGCAGTCTCTGACAGGAGGACAGCACTGGAAATTCCCTCCCAGAGCCATCAAGCCTATGAAGAAAATTCCACAAACAGACCCTTTCTTATGCAGAAAACCTTGTTAAGGACCTGTAGAGGAAAAACACATCCATTTTGTCCAGAAGAACAGGGAAAGAAAAAAACCACGTGGTGGTTTGAGTCATTTTAGCTCCCTGCTGTAGGTGACATCTGCTATCAGAGAAAAACAGAACTGCAGATTCTGTTTCTCAAAGACATGCAAGTAATCCTTGGGTTTCCTCATTGTGAGGTCAAAACACTCAATAGGAAGGACCACAGCAGTGTGCTCCACTAGCTTTCCAGTTGGGAAACAGGTCTGTGCCTGAACAAATGGTACTGATCTGAGAAGATGAAGCAAAACTGATAAACAAATGAAAGATCTAATACAGAACTATTCTGTCCCAAGACTGTAAGTGTTAAAACTATTTTTAGTGTTCAACTATGCTACCCAGCTCTTCTGGGCTTCTTTCATCTAATACCGCATCCAATTCCTAGATGCTGGATCTTGTCCAAACAAAAATCCTTATCCAATTGGAATCAGCAATTACTAAAAACCCAGCCTGCAGAACAGTAGTAAGTTGAGCTTCCATTGCAAATAAAGAGCTCATTAAAGCACTGTATAAATCAAAGAGCTTCCAAGGTCAAGTTTTATGACCATAAAATTGATACTTGAAATCCCACAAGATGGAATTCATACAAACCATACTCTGGTGTCCTGTGCTGTACACAGCAATGACTCAGAGAAAAGCAGATGTGTTGGAAGAAACTGGGGGAGAGACACAGCTAGCAGGTGTTATGTACAACTGCCCTGGCTTCACAACCCTGTACTGTTAGGCAGAGGCAGATGTTCAGCTCATCCCTAATGTGTCTTCCTAACTCTGTTTTCCTGCCTTTTCCTTAAACCCTTAAGTCAAGCTTCAAACTAACACCCTGAACCTTGTCCAGCTGAACTAGCCCATACTCTTACCCCTTCTCTAATCATTCTGGTTAAATAGAAGAATCAGGGCAATGCTGCCTGTCCTAGGCAGCAAGGAAAAATCCCCTCTTGCTCACAAAGCCAGCTGCAGACCCCTTAAGATACACACATGCTGCACACACCATCCCGGGGTCACTCCAAGGACAGTGGATTCCAAAAGCAAGTCCAAATGAACCAAAGAATAAAGCAAAACCAAGTAAAACACAGTAGAGCCCCAGGACACAGCTGGTAAACAGATACACTGCTGCACACTAATCTCAATTTTGAAATAAAGCTTGGAATTTCCCTCAGGAAAGCTTTGCAACGTGGAGGGCAGGTTGAGTCACCAGTTGCTGGAAAGGAAGGGCACAAAGGGTGCACCACCTCACCGAGATCGTCCCAAAGGACTACTTCTGCTTCCCAAACATGAGACAGAATCACAGAACTGTCAGGGTTGGAAGGGACCTCAAGGATCATCCAGTTACAACCCCCCCCTGCCACAGCCAGGGACACCTCACACTACATCAGGTTGCTCAGAGCCACATCCAGCCTGGCTTTAAAAACCTCCAGGGATGAGGCTTCCACCACCTCCCTGGGCAACCTGTGCCAGTGTCTCACCACCCTCATGGGGAAAAAATTCTTCCTAGCATCCAATCTGAATCTACCCATTTCTAGTTTTGTTCTATTCCCCCTAGTCCTATCATTACCCAACACCCTAAAAAGTCCCTCCCCAGCTTTCTTGTAGGCTCCCTTTAGACACTGGAAGGCCACAATAAGGTCTCCTCGAAGCCTTCTCTTCTCCAAACTGAATAGCAGTAACTCTCTCAGCCTGTCCTCACAGGCGAGCTGCTCCAGCCCTGATCATCCTTGTGGCCCTTCTCTGGACACACTGAAGCACATACTGTGCCAGAGGTCAATGGACCTTGCTGTAAAGGAGATGATTCTGCAGATGCTGACTGCACTGAACACCTACCAAAAAAGAAGAAGTTCTTTTTTTCAGACACTGATCACAGTGCACATGCAGCACATTTCTGTAATGAAATTAACTTCCACCACCAGGAAAAAGCACTCTGGTCAGACACTTCAGGCTTTTGAGCTAGCACAACAACCCCAACACACACCCCCCACACCAAGTATTTCACAGCTGCATTTTCAAGTGCACAAAAAGGTCTGTGTCTGAAACTGTGCCCAGCAAAGTCACTGGACTCTACCCGTGGCTTGGTTGTACAGGGATCCTCTGATTAGCTAATGGTAGAAGATGGAGCCTATAAAGAAACACTGCTCTGGTTTTTATGAGTTTTAACATTCTCTAGAAGCTTCTCTGTTCCTGACATCTTCCTTCCTTCTTTGTAGTACTTCCACAAGCACAGAAGAACCAAGCCCCTTTAACTCATGTAGCAGCTCAGCAGCTCTGTTAAGGGACTGAAAATGACTGTAATTAGTAAGATAAATGTAAAAAGCCCTACACCTCAAAAACTTAAAGCAGGTAGGTAGCTTTTCCCTGATAACCACATGTAAGTGCCCTTCTAGCATTATAAATTTAAGTTTTTAATATGTGTTTTGAATTCAAGGAACTCTGCATTTTTTTAACTTTCCATGATCCATGACCCTTTCTGTCGATCCACTTCAGGCTTCTGAAATAGTTGCAGTGCCTGCAAGGGGCTAGCACACTCAAGATAAAACCACCACATACTGCTGAGCTGTTGGGACTGGAGACAGCTCCCAGAGTTCCTCCTTTTGCAGTGATTATTAAATCTTTCTTTTGTTTAGAAAACATCTTCCCCACTGATCTGTGAAAGGCTCCAGCAAACACTGAAAATGCATTACTTACATAGCAGTTGCACACACAAAGACACAACAAACCTCAAACTAAAGATATTTTTGTCTTTCAATTATCACAGCAGTCATTTTTATCTGTGACTGAAGGCTCATTTGAAGGCGTTTAAAAGTCAGCAGTGCTCCTTTGCCGGAATTTATTTCACATGAACCTTATTTCCACCGACATACCCTTCAAATTCACATCATGCACTCCATAAACCTGTCTCAGTTTGCACAGAAGCAAAATTACATTGCACAAATGTCACTGTTCTGTTACCATTTGGAGTGGCAGATGTCCAAGTGCCAGCTGCAGAAGTACTCTATAATTAGTGCTCCCTATTCAGTAATGAAATATTTTGTTAAATCCCACATCAGAATTTTATTGTCACTCACTAACTACACAAGTACTAGTAAACACACACATGGTCCATTACCAGAGTGTCCAGCAAGTTTTAAGCATATCTGTAATGAGATGGATAAATGAGAACTGTTGACTGGGTAAACATGGGCTTTCCATGGCAGCTTTCAGGAAAACAGAAAATTAAGCTGTCATGAGACGAAAGGTAAAGTTGCACCATGGATTAGAAAGTGGCAAAAAGACAAAGAAGGGAAGAATGAAAAAAAACCCAATCATTTTAAAAGTCATTAAATACTGAATATAAAGAATTAACCAGGTTGGAAAAGACCTTAGAGATAATCAAGTCCAACCTATCACCCAACACCATCTAATCAACTAAGCTGCCCCTCGGTTTAAGAAGGACATTGAGACACTTGAACGTGTCCAGAGAAGGGCAACAAGGCTGGGGAGAGGCCTTGAGCACAGCCCTGTGAGGAGAGGCTGAGGGAGCTGGGGTTGCTTAGCCTGGAGAAGAGGAGGCTCAGGGGAGACCACATTGCTCTCTACAACTACCTGAAGGTGGTTGTAGCCAAGAAGGGGTTGGTCTCTTCTCCCAGGCAACCAGCACCAGAACAAGAGGACACAGTCTCAAGCTGTGCCAGGGGAGGTTTAGGCTGGAGGTGAGGAGAAAGTTCTTCACTGAGAGAGTCATTCGTCATTGGAATGTGCTGCCCAGGGAGGTGGTGGAGTCACCATCCCTGGAGGTGTTCAAGAGGGGACTGGATGTGGCACTTGGTGCCATGGTCTACTCATGAGGTCTGTGGCAACAGGTTGGACTTGATGATCTTTGAGGTCTCTTCCAACCTTGGTGATACTGTGAAAACATGGCACCTCATCCAGTTTCTGTTTAAACACTTCCAGTGATGGTGACTCCACCACCTCAATGGGCAGCCCATTCCAATGGCAAATCACTCTCTCTGTGAAGAATTTCTTCCTAACATCCAGCCTGGCAAATTGTGAAATTGTGGCAAAATACATCACAGAAGTGCCAGAGGATTATCTCCAGAGTTAAACTAAGTATGTACATTTGTAACTTGAGAAGGGAGATAAATAAATGCAACAGTGTTTGACACTGACTCAAAATTAGAGAATCAAAGAATGGTGGGGGCTGGAAAGGACTTCTGGGGATCATCTAGTCCAAACCCCCTGCTAAAGCAGGGTCATCCACAGCAGGTTGTACAGTATCACTTCCAGGCAGGTTTGGAGCCTCTCCAGAGGAGGAGACTGTGGTGGGTTGAAATCAGCCACCCAACATAAAATTGCCAGACCAGCTCAGTTAGAAAGCAAATAAAGCTGTATTTACAAGCAAAACTACAATCTAAAATATGAAATGCAATGAGTAGGTACAAAATACACAATATTTACATATATATATAACTTACAAACAACACAAGATCCCTGTTGGACAAACCAGGGGGCTACAAAGAGTTTCCCTTCCCTCCCCCCTGTACACAGAACAAGAGACAGAGCAGAGAGCTGCTGCTAGTACTTAACCACAATGAGAACACATTCAAGGTCAGCAAAAGCCAGCAGAAGCACAAGTTAGTATCTGCCAGAGCAAGGAAGACAAAAAAGAGAGAAATTTAGTTAACCAAACTAACTTTTATATTAGGTATCTGCCCAATGGGATTGTTTAGACCTTATTTTCCTTTCCACATCCAATAGTGATTTATTTTACATTCTATCACTTTTTGTTCAAGATCTGTGGAAAATTTTCTAGGCACAGCCTAAAACTACCACAGAGACTCCACAAACTCTCTGGGCAGCCTGCTCCAGGGCTCCAGCACCCTCAAAGGAAAGCAGCTTTCCCTCATGTTTACGAGGAACTTCCTGAGGTGTAGTTTGTGCACATTGCTCCTCATCCTGTCACTGAGCACCATTGAAAAGAATCTGACCCCACCCTCTTGACCCTTGCCCTTTAGATATTGGCAAACATTGAGAAGATCCCCTCTCAGTCTTCTCTTCTCCAGGCAAAACAGCCTCAGGTCTCTCACCTTTTACTTCATCACTTAAAATCGTTAAAGAACTAAGAAAGCATGACAGCAGAGACCATTTGTCTGGCTTACAAGTTTATCTCTTATTCTTACTTTACTTCTTATTCTTAATCTACTTCTTGTTCTTTGAAGGAAACAACCTCTCTTCAACTTCTTTTGTCCACAGCACAAGAAAACCCCCAAAAGTATTCATCCTAAAAAGCATCCCACAGCTGCGCACACTCCACTTGTCTTTGTAGCCATCATCAACCGGCTTAATGTTCCCTTCAGCTTTTTGTCCCTGCTGCCCCCTAAATTGAGGGATCTCCCTCAAGAAGCCTGGTAATTTGAAGAGGAAAGCTGCAATAAGGCTTCCCGCAATTAGGTCAATGGAGTTTCCCATTCAAGCCCCTTTCAGTCATAAAATGTGAGGCTGTGCCACTGTCTTCCTTTAAATTGCACTTTAGAACTCAGCTGTGTTTGTGATGCCTTTAAATAATTCAGATGCAACCAAGCAGTTGGGCTGATCACACCCAGTTAATCCTGAGATCCTTTCTTCACCTGTCACTTTGCTAGTGAAAGGACAAGAGACAGAGCTCTTGATGCCAGACAGAGCCGGCTTTATTTTATTTTCTTAGCTCCCAGGGAGAGCTCACCTAGCAGCTCATCAGTCTCTGGCTGCTTTCCAAAGCCTCTGGCAAAAAGAGGCAAAACAGAGCAGGACACTCAAGAGGACCAGGTGACAGTAGGTATGTGGCAGGCAAAATTCAGTATTAACAACGTTACTTCAGCAGCTTGCAAAGTTTACTTGCAGTTGGAATAACAATCCCTATGCCAAGCAGAGATCTGTGCATCTGGCAGCTGTCTGGTTTGGAGCAAAACTTACAAGAGCGTCTTTGTGTCACTTCACAAGGTAAGGAACACTCAGACGGCAGTCTCACGTTAATGAGGTATCTCACATCTAACAGCACAGGTAACAGGCATCTCAATCTCTTATCTCCTACTTGAAGGTTTAAGGAAGAGCAGCAAAAGTGGCTTGAAACATGGAAATCCTCATTATCTGTTTGGGTTGGGCTATTTTATGTGAGGAAAAGTAGGAAATAAATATGAAAATAAGGGAAGCAGAGTTGCAAATATTTGTTTCCTATATTTCTCATTGAAATAAAAAGCAATGGCTTTAACTTTGGTAATAGAAAAAATAATCTTTTCTTGTGTGAAGAGAGCAGAATGTACTGAGACAGGAGCAGAAGCCAAGAAAGAATATAATGATCTACCTGGACTTCTGCAGGGAGCCCACCTGAGTCCAGTTCTGGTGTCACCATCAGGAGAATGACTCAGAGCTGTTGGAGCAAGTACAGAGGAGGGCCACAAAGATGATCCAAGGGATGGAGTACCTCGGTTATGAGGATAGTCTGAGGGAGCTGGGATATTCAGCCTAGAGAAGACTCCAGGGGGACCTTAGAGCTGCCTTCCAATAGCTGAAGGAATCCTACAGGAAAGCTGGAAAGGGCCTTTTCTTATGGATGTCTAGCGACAGGACAAGAAGGAATAGTTTGAAGCTGAGGGAGAGTAGGTTTAGACTGGATCTTAGCAGTTAGAGGGTGGTGAGACTCTGGAACAGGTTGCCCAGGGAGGTTCTGGATGTCTCCTCCCTGGGGGTGTTCAGGGCCAGGTTGATGAGGCCTTGAGCAGCTGAATCTAGTTGAGAGGCATCCCCTGACTATGATAGAGAGGTTGGAGTAGATGATCTCTGAGGTCCCTTCCAACCTAAGCCATTCTATGAAAGAAATGATTTCAACTACTCCTTGACAAGCCCAAAGCTATATTCTAGGCACTTGCTGATGTAAATGCCAACATGAAGATCTACTATCTGAAGAGTAGGTGTGTTGTAGAGGGTGTCTGCTATTCCTAGGCAATGATAGCTCAAGGCAGTATTTCACATACCTAGAAACACCACTCAAATTGGATCCAAACTGAAACGCATCACTGAGTTGATAACAAATTCACCCTTGTGATCCTCCTGGCTGAGAATTAGAAGCCCCTGGGTAGCACACAGGGCTGCTCTGAATTTAAAGTACTTAAATTCTTATTACTCTCCATGTTTTCCACAAAGGACATCTATAAAGATTGGTTGCACCCACTTTTCATATTCTACAAGACAAACCCTTCTTGCAGCCATAACACTGAATGCAAGAAGGGAAAGATGCTTCTCATAGAGACACTCACATCAAAACAGGCCACCAAAACAACACTACCTGGGCTAAACTGGGGTGAAACATCAACCCTGCCAAAGTAAGGAATAAACTGTAACATTTCAGAACTTAGTGGTAAAGAACAGCACTGTCATTTGACCTTGTTCTGTTTGCATGGGTGGAAGGATGATGGTTTTTCCTTTACTTCTGTGTTCAGCTTTGGACCCCTCACAAGAAAGATACTGAGGTGCTGGAGCTTCTCCAGAGAAGGGCAATGAGGCTGGTGAAGGGTCTAGAGAACAAAGGTTGTGAAAAGCACCTGAGGGAACTAGAATTGTTTAGTCTGGGTAAGAGGAGGCTGAGGAAAGACCTCATTGCTCTTTACAGCTCCCTGAAAGGAGTTTGTAGTGAGGTGGGGGTTGGTTTCTCTTCCCTCATACCAGATAATACATATAGAGGAAATGGCCTGAAATTGTACCAGAGGAAGTTTAAGTTGGATATTAAGACCTCTCTTTCTGGAAAGAGAGGTAAGGCATTGGAACTGGCTGCCCAGGGAGGTGGTGGAGTCACCATCCCTGGAAATGTTCAAAAAACTTGTAGCTGTGGTACTTAGGGACATGACTGTGTGGTGGACATGGCACTTCAAGACATGGTTTAAAGGCTGTGGTGGTCTTAGGTTGACAGTTGGACATGATGATCTTAGGGTTTTTTCCCAACAGAAAAAAGTTCTATGATAAATTCTATGATTATTTTGCTTAATTTGGTGTGCAAAAGCTTGGGTAATTCAGTTGGAGCTGAATCTGACCTGGAAAGGATCAGTTAGAATAAAAATAAAAAGCAAAAAGCACCCCTACTACTTGCCCTCAAGCACACAGGAGTTAATCCCAAGCTCCTGTGTAAACCCTGGGGGAGGAATTACTACACCATACAATAGATTTCATCAGTGAGGGACATGAGTCCTTTTAGGGCTTAACATGGTTAAGCTGGAAAAATAATTCTTTTCAACTGGCTTTCCATTTCAATTGGTTTAATATTCTACAGAAGGCTGTTAGTCATCCACCTCCACAAGAGAGGAGAACTGGCTAGGTGCAGCCTCAGAAAGGCAAGGAAAAAAACCCCATAGTTTTTTTTTCCATTATTAAAATACTGAATCTTTGTATAGAGGCCATTGTGTTTGAGGTGCATCAAGAGAATGCACCTACCAAGTGCTCCCAAACCACCTTACCTTCACATCTCTGAACACAAGCTACTGATCATCTGCCATCACTTAACACTAGCTCTTTAAGGAGGGAATGACAACCAACTGCATGTAGGCTTCTGGAACACAATGCAGCAATTTGGACTAAAATTAGCATATTCAAAACAAATTGCTAAATGGCATAAAGACAAAACTAGCACAGCAGCTTTCAGTATAGCTCTTCAACCTACAACCTAAGGGAAACATGATATGTAATTCGGACTTGTCAGCACCCTACAAGCTTCAGGCCTCCAAGAGTTTCTTATACTTTATTTATATCATTTAATGTAAAATTCTTAAATAGCAGCAGCTTCACTGAGTTGGCCAAGACAGTGGAAAGTCAGAAACTGATGTTTACTTTTCTGTAATGCTACACTTAAAATAATTCTGACAGTGGATGAGTTTCAAAAACTCATCAGCAACATCGAAAGTGACCACAATGAGAACTCTGAAGGAGATGAGGAAGATATTTTTGTGCTTTCTGGTTTCTTTGCTCTCTTAATTTGAATTTTTGATAGAATAAGGAAGCCATTAAGACACAGCAACTGACCAAAGCCCACTGGGTCAGACAGACCCCTAACATACTCTCAACTCTCTTGCCTAAGCAACTTAATTTTTGGGTAACATCTCTGTGACCTTCCAAAGTAATTAACTCGACACTAAATAATTCAGAGAAAGGTGGAAAAGACTCTTTAGTTGTTCTATGAAACATTGCCACCTGACTTTTGCTGGCTGAGATTTAACTGTAGAGGGTTCATATCATCCAAAAAAACCCAGTATTTCCTCTCACCCTGAAAGCAGAGTTACAGAATTATGGCTGAAGAAAATCTACACCAACTGTATTTAAATAATATAAAATAGAATAGACCAAGCCAGGTTGGAAGAGACCTTCAAGATCATCATGTCCAACCTATCATCCAACACCACCTAATCAACTAAACCATGCAACCAAGCACCCCATCAAGTCTCCTCCTGAACACCTCCAGTGATGGTGACTCCACCACCTCCTCGGGCAGCCCATTGCAATGGGCAATCACTCTCTCTGAGTAGAACTTCTTCCTTCTACTTCTTCTACTGCTAAGCTAACTCTAAAATATAGTGGGTTTATTTGTTTGCTTTTTAACCCTCTACCACTCAAATACTTTAATTTACAGCACAGCCCTTACACCAAATATTTTCAGCACAACTGGCAGACCAACAAACTGTCTCCAAACTTCAAAACCATGAGGAATCAGACTTTCTATAATTAATCCCTTCTTCTTCATAACACACACCTTTCTACCTCCCACCATTAATCTCATCCTCCCCTTCCCTCTCCTGCATAATCTAGAAGCAGGTGGAAAAGTTTCATTTCCCACAACCAACAATGAGGGGGTTAGTTCAAGAATTTACATGCTAGTCAAATTTATTTTCACATGGGTGAAGCAACAGAGCTTCCTCTTCCCTGGGAGGATTATGCCATAAACTACTTTTTGCCACGAGGAAAACACAAAAGTGCACAATCTGCAAAAGTCTCGTTCTATTTAAGCACTTCAAAGTTTGTCCCATTTTAGGAGTGTCTTCAGCTGGATTGTCTCTTTTCAGCCATAAATCTACACACCAACTTCCTTTTCCCCTCCAGGTTTCTGTGCTACTGTCACTCAGATGCAGCACTCCTTCCTATTCCCACACTCTGAAACCTCTTTCACAACTACTCATTTTGGTTCCTCATCCATGTCAGCGTTTGTAACCAGGAGTCACAGCCTGGCACAGATACCCAGAACCTTCCATCTCTTGCATGCCAAGCTCTTCCAAAGTGCTGCTGAAGTATCCCAGCTATGAGAATGGCCTCCTCAGATTGCCCACTCCAAGCACTTCAGGGTACGTGAGCCTGTTCACTTCAGAAGTATTTTCCTAGGGTCTTAACACTTCAAAAGAAGCTGCCTTTCTTATATATATGAAGGCTTCTTGTAGGACAGGGTGTAGGTCTAGTTGCAGCAACGTAACCACTACTACACCCTTTAAAGTCACTGCCTAGGATACAAAAGTATTTACTCTCAGCAAACTCTCAGTGACACAGGACTCTCTTCTCTCCTGAATGACCGTGCAGTCGAAACAGCTCCTTCTTCCCCTAAAATGCACTTGACTGTATCAAAATTCCTGACTGCCTCTGGAGAAAAAAAAAAAAAAAAAAAAAAGAAAGAAAAGAAAATAAGCGAGAGAGTTTAAGGCCAAAACTTTGGCCTGCTCTCTCGCTGTTGCTTCGAGCTATCCTAAAAGACCACCACCTGCAACAGAGCAACCCGCTGAGCTGTTCTAACTTCTACCACCTGTAACAGTGCAACCTGACGACGGTCAAGGCCCAGCAAAGAGCAGCTGGGCAAAGGTGTCTCTCCTAAACGAAGATGTCTCTTCTTTACAAAGAAACTTTGTCCCGTGAAGCGTCCCCCTGAACGCTTTTGCTCGGTTTGACCGACCACAGACAGGTTGATGCTCCCATCTCCTCTCAAGGGGTGCTGCGCTACAGATCTACATGGCTTTACAGCACAGCACCCCAACTACTACTCCAGTGAAAATTCCACTCTTCGTCCATCCACACAGTGCCACACAGCCAGCCCTGCCCCAGTGTCAAGCCCCTGAGCCCCACCTGACCTGGCCACCCCGCCTCGGCCCAACCCAAGTCCCCTAACACCCCCTCCTGCCCCTACTATCCCTTCGGACCCAGGCCGGAGGGACAAGCTTGGGATGAGAGAAGTCAAACGAGACGCCGAGCCGCGGGAAGGAGGAGGCTATACCATCATCCCCTTTAGACGCGGACTCGGGGAGGAAGGGGACAGGAAAACAGCCGTTTCCCCCCGCCGGGGCGGGCTGAGGGGCAGGGGCACCGTTACCCTGCCATTTGTCCCACGCAGGAAAGAGAGGCCACAGAGAAGGGGCAATCCCCCTGCGTGGGGCCTGGTCAGTGGGGTGAGAGCACGGAGGGCTGGGGTAGGGTGTTAGTGGCTGAGGCAGCGGGGGGACGCGGCCGCTCGGGTCGGTGCAGGGACCGGGACCGGGACCGGGGCGGTCACTCACAGAACTCGGCGATATAGTAGGAGACGGCGTAGTTCTCCTCGCACCATTCCAAGGTGGAGGTCGGCGGGCCCCAGTAACCCTCCCGGTCAGCGGCCGGAGCCATCGCGGCGCCCGGTTCAGGCCACTGGGAAAAGGGGAGGAGGGAGAAGGGCATAGGGCCCGGAGCGCGGCGGGGACGGCAGCGGGCGGGGAGCGGCGCTGGGCCCGCCCGGCCCGGGGAGGAGCCGCGGCGGCGGCGGCGGCAGCCCAGCCCCGCTGGTTGCTCTGGCGACGGGCTGCGGCCTGCGGGAAGGGCGGGCCGGGCCGTGCTAGAGCGGGGGAAACTTGGAGGGAAGGCGGAGGTTGAGGTGAAAAAGGCAGATTTAGGGAAAACCCCGGGGGGAGAGGCCGGGCGGGGGCACGTTTGTCCCCGAGGGCCCGTGCGGAGGCCCTGCGGAGAGGAGGCAGGACGGGCAGCATCACGGCCTCGGTGAAGCTATGCTCTCCTCGCCTGGTTTCTGGGGGGTACAGGATGCTCCCCTGGATAGATTTGGTGGTTTCCGTGGGTTGGCTTAGTGGTTTCCTACTTGCTGTTTTTCATCGCAGGCTACAGGGAGGGTTTGTAACGTGAGTGAAGCAAGCTCCATGGTTTTAAATGAAGAGACAAGTGCGTCTCGTAGGCTGGGAGGAGGGAGAAGGGAGGGTTTTTTATAGCACTGCCTACTACACGGGGGTTTTCTCTCCCCTGATGCCTTATTTAGTTTCCTCAGTGCTTACTACGCGTACTATACTTACACCGATAACACGCAAAGCGCTCCTCAAGCAGAGATGGTATCCAAAGGCAAGGGGAGTCTAAAAAGGGAAAGACCTGAAACACATGAGAGAAGAATAAAATGTACAAGCAAATGCCTACTAATATTTTCTGGGCTTTCTATGTCACATAAAGGCTCAAAGACTTGATGAAGAGCTTGGGCCAGACCTTGAGGGCTGTACACAGTGCTTATACCGTACACTTCAGCAGAGTTTATTGTCCTTGCATACAAACACATAAACTTCTTTTTTTCTTTACGTTTTATTTCTCTTCACCTCCCCTTCTGTAAGCTAAAAATCTCCTTTCTAAACACAGGCCTTTCCTAGTGTAAATGTTGGTGTTTCATAGTATGTCCATACTTCTGTCAAGAATAACCCATCTTTTGCAGTTCAGAAGCACAGAATGGTTTGGAAGGAGCTTTTCAAGGTCATCTACTCCATCCCCTCTTGCAGTGAGCATCTTTAACTAGATTAGGTTACTCAGAGCCCCATCCAACTTGACCTGGACTGTTTCCAGGATGGGGTATCTACCACCTCTCTAGGCAGCCTCTTCCAGTGTTTCACCACCTGTGTTCCAAAAAAAATTCTTCCTTATATTTAGTCTAAATTTCCCCTCTTTTGGTTTAAAACCACCACCCCTTATTGTGTTGCAAAAGACCATGCTGAAAGCTCTGTCCTCATAAATAGCTGAGAGCAATATAATTGTTTTCAGATTCAGGTAGAGATGTGGTGAAAGTTTTTCACAGTAATATGGAACCATAGAATTGTGGAATTGTTTTGGTTGGAAGAGACCTCTGAGATCATCAAGTTGAACCATCAACCCTACACCACCATAGCCATTAAAACGTGTCCCAAAGTGCCATGTCCATACATTTCTTGAACACCTTCAAGGATAGTGACTCCACCACCTCCCCGGGCAGAAAAGCTTTCAAAGCAAAACTGATTTTAGTGATGTCAGTGATAAAATACTTAGATTGTCAAAACATCATCAAAGTCACCATGCTCTTCTTTTTTAGACTTTCAAGACTGAAGTATAGAAGACTACTAAACTGGTTCAGAATCACAAAACTGATTGTAAACAGGGAGGATTCTAGCCTGCTTTGATGTACTTTAGTTTTTAGACTTTCACAGAATCACAGAATCAACCAGGTTGGAAGAGACCTCCATGATCATCAAGTCCAACCAATCACCCAAGCCTAACAAATCAACTAGACCATGTTACTAAGTGCCTCATCCAGGCTTTTGTTAAACACCTCCAGGAATGCTAAACCCACCACCTCCCTGGGCAGCCCATTCCAATGGCCAATCTCTCTTTCTGGGAAGAATTTCTTCCTAACATCCAGCCTAAACTCCCCCCTGCACAGTTGGAGACTGTGTCCTCTTGTTCTGTCACTGGTTGCCCGAGAGAAGAGACCAAACCACACCTGGCTACAACCTCCCCTCAGGTTGTTGTAGACAGCAATAAGGTCTCCCCTGAGCCTCCTCTTCCCTAGGCTAAGCAACCCCAGCTCCCTCAGCCTCTCCTCATAGAGCTTGTGTTCCAGACCACTCACCAGCTTTGTTGCCCTTCTTTGGACGTGTTCAAGCAACTCAACATCTTTCTTGAATTGAGGGGCCCAGAACTGGACACAGTACTCAAGGTGTGGCCTAACCAGTGCTGAGTACAGAGGCAGAATGACCTCCCTGCTCCTGCTGGACTTTACAAGGTTCAGTTCACATATTAAGGAATTTTTTAGGGCTCTGATCTATCTTTTCTTATCATGAAATTATTTAACCAGCCTGATCCAGTTGAGAATATCCTTGCTTACTGCAGGGGGGTTGGACTAGATGACCTTTAATGATCCTTTCTCAAACATTCTCAAATAGCTAGGCATAGTAAGCAGACCATTTTAAGATTCAAACCTCCTAGATAACTCACAATTACGGGAACACTGAATTCAAAAAACTCAGGAGGGACATGCACAGTTGTATTGCTGTATCCCCCCAAACCAACAAATCCAAGGCAGTAATCACCAAACCTCCCTATCTTGTATTTAAACCAAAGAAACAGCTTAGAAACTGTGTACCTGCCAACCTGATAAATTAGTGCAGAAACAAACCATTTATAAAGCATCATGCTTAAGACAGAGTATACCAACTGCCACAACCCTCAAAACAGCTTCATTTTGGCTTCCTTAGTCTGAGCAGGAATTAATCAATCAAGCAATGCCCCACATTGGGTGCCAATTAATTTTGTAATGTGGTGGGTTGAAAATTCTCCCCAACATTACATTTGCCAGACCAGCTCAGTTGGAAGGAAATGAAAGCTGTATTTACAAGCAAAACTGCAATCTACAATGAAATGCAATGAATACGTCCAAAATATACAATATTTACAGGTATTTACAACTGATGAACAGCACAAGGACTCCCCTGGTCAAAGACCAGGGCAATCTAATGGTTTCTCCCTCCCTACCTCCGCTTACCCCCCTGTACATAAAAGGTATGAGAGAAAGGAGCAGAGAGACATTAGAACTTAGCCAAAATAAGGCAGCCAAGGTCAAGCTGAAGCCAGTTAGTATCTCTCCCAGAGCAAAGAGGTGAGAGAAGTGAGAAAGTATTTTCATAGACTCATAGAATCAGTCAGGATTGGAAGGGACCACAAGGATCATCTAGTTCCAACCCCCCTGCCATGGGCAGGGACACCCCACACTAGATCAGGCTGGACAGAGCCTCGTCCAGCCTGGGTTTAGACACCTCCAAGGATGGGGCCTCAACCACCTCCCTGGACAACCCATTCCAGGGCTTCACCACTCTCATGGGGAAGAACTTCCTCCTCACATCCAGCCTGAATCTCCCCACCTCCAGCTTCATTCCATTCCCCCTAGTCCTATCACTACCTGAGATCCTGAGAAGTTCCTCCTCAGCCTTCTTGTAGGCCCCCTTCAGACACTGGAAGGCCACAATTAGGTCACCTCAGAGCCTTCTCTTCTCCAGACTGAACAGCCCCAACTCCTTCAGTCTGTCCTCATAGGAGAGGTGCTCCAGTCCTCTGATCATCCTTGTGGCCCTTCTCTGGACACCTTCCAGCACCTCCAGATCCCCCTTGTCATAGGGGCTCCAGAACTGGATTCAGTACTCCAGGTGGGGTCTCACCAGAGCTGAGTAGAGGGGGAGAATCACCTCCCTTGACGTGCTGGCCACACTTCTCGTGATACAGCCCAGGATCTGATTTGCATTCTGGGCTGCAAGTGCACATATCTTTCCAATGGGATTGTTTAGAACTATCATTATTTTCCTTTTTTACACCCAACTGTGATTTTACATTTTACTACTTTCTGCTCAAGATCTGTGAAAAATGTTTAAAGGCATATCCTAAAACTACCAAATTCCACCCCTAGTAAACAATTCCATTGGCTGCTAATACTACGCATCTAATCTAAATCAATTTCTACAATAATGAGTAAATAAAGTTCATAGTGATTCTAAAATTAACTGTTTTGATATTAGAAGATCTTAACAGGAAAAATAATTCTGATTTTGAAACTGCAGCATTTCAAAAGCTAAAGAAATGGCAATTAAATATCTAATTCCAGGAACACTAATGGCAATTAAATATCTCATTCCAGGAACACTAAATGGGAACACTATGAAAAAGTAAATAACTTAGAAGCTAAACAATTTGTGTAATATTCACAGAATCACAGAATCACCAAGGTTGGAAGAGACCTCAAGGATCATCAAGTCCAACCTGTCACAACAGACCTCATGATTAAACCATGGCACCAAGTGCCACATCCTGGAGAAAAGGATACTCAGGGGTGATCTTATTGCTCTCTACAACTACCTTAAGGGAGGTTGTAGCCAGGCAGAGGTTGGTCTCTTCTCCCAGGCAGCCAGCGCCAGAACAAGATGACACAGTCTCAGGCTGCACCAGGGGAGGTTTAGGCTGGAGGTTAGGAAGAAGTTCTGCCCGGGGAGGTGGTGGAGTCACCATCATTGGAGGTGTTCAGGAGGAGACTTGATGGGGTGCTTGGTTGCATGGTTTAGTTGTTCAGGTGGTGTTGGATTAGTTGATAGGTTGGACGCAATGATGTTGAAGGTCTCTTGCAATCTGGTCTGGTCTATTCTATTCTATTCTATTCTATTCTATTCTATTCTATTCTATTCTATTCTATTCTATCCAATCCCCTCTTGAACACCTCCAGTTGCAGTTGGCTTTAAACCAATGCTTCAAATTATTGATGCTTGTCTCTTTTCTCATCACATGAATGCTTCACATGAGAAGTTTTGTAACCACAATAGAGAAAGAAGTCTGACTTGAAACTGGCTTTAAAACCAGGCAAGATACATTAAGGAAAGATTGTGTGGAACAGATAACAAGAGTAATGTTGGTTGTTATCTGTACTATTTTTTCTAGATAGAAAGACAAGCAAAAATGTATAACTAACCCTTAATTTGAATCACAGAATTATAGAATCATACAATCATAGAATGGTTTGGGTTGGAAGGGATCTTAAAGATTATCTCCTTCCAACCCCTCCTCCATGGGCAGGGACACTTTCCACCAAACCAGATTGCTGAAAGCCCTGTCCAACCTGGCCTTGGACACCTCCAGGGAGGGGGCATCCACAACCTTGCTGGAGGCTGTGAATCATTGGGGATTTCTTATTTATTTGACAAGTTTCTGCAGTGTTCTCTATCACACTCTGCCTTTCTTTCTGATTTATTCTGTGGTTTGATTCTCAGCTTCCGAGATTTGGCAAACCTTTCAGAAGGATAATATTGAAGAGGCTGCCACAAACCGTGATAATTCATGATTCCCCACCACCACCACTAAAACTGTTTTATCATAGAATCACAGAATTATCAGGGTTGGAAGGGACCTCAAGGATCATCTAGTTCCAACCCCTCTGCCATTGGCAGGGACACCTCACACTAGATCAGGTTGCTCAGAGCCTCATCCATCCTTGCCTTAAAAACTTCCAGAGATGGGACTTCCACCACCTCTTTGGGCAACCTGTTCCAGTGTCACACCACCCTCATGGGGAAGAATTTCTTCCTAACATCCAATCTGAATCTTCTAGTTTTGCTCCATTCCCCCTAGTCCTATCACTACTTGACATCCTATAAGGTGAATTCATCTTCCACAAAATTAAACTTGACAATTTCAGCTGTTACAGGCATAGATATTATTGTGGTGCTTAGTCACATGGTTTAGTGGTGGACTTGATAGTGTTAGGTTAACAGTTGGACTTGATCTTAAGAGTCCTTTCCAAAATAAACAATTCTATTATTCTGTATTAAAACCAATGCTTCTCCTCTGGAACCTTGAGCTCCACTTTGCAGTGTCCATTACTGCACTGAATATAATGTGACAGCCTGAAGTTATTTACATCTAAACACGGTCTACATACCTAAGATGGTCAAACCTCCCTATGTCTAGGTGTTGGATTTTCTTTGTTCTGTCAGACCTATGGAGGGAATGTCTTGTGTCTCAAATGTCAAGCAGAGAAACAAACTTAGAGCTCTTGAAATGCTGATTTTACTAAAAATGGACATGACCTACCCATGGAGTCATTTCCTGTGGCTTCAGGTTGCCTATGACAAGGGATCCTTTTGGCAGACAGTTTTGTGTTGCCCTCATGGCTTGACTGATCAGTAAGGCTAATTGAGTCATGTCAGTTTACACCACTAGAGGGGTATGTCTTGTAAATTTAGTATGTGGATCCAGGAATTTATTCCTTGAGGAATGGGAAAGGGCTGTTGCTCACAATTTGCACTTTGTTGAGCTCTTTCTCTTTGTGATCCATGAAATTCAGGAAATGATTTCTGAAAATGTTTTTTTCTCTCTCTCCAGGTGAGCACTTTATTGTGACTTGTGAGGCAGTTTAATTTCTGCATAAAATGAGATCTAACAAAGTGGTTGATTAGGATTCATTATGGCTACATATGCTGGAGAAGACTGAACATTCTCCCTCTCATCATTCTATGTGTGTGAAGGTAGAGATAAAATTGACACCAAAGCACAGAATCATGGAATCTTAGAATGGGCTGGGTTGGAAGGGACCTCCAAAGCTCATCCAGTCCCACCCCCTCTGCACTCAGCAGGGACATCCTCAACTAAATCAGATTGCCCAGAGCCCTGCCAAGCCTCACCTTGAATATCTCCAGGGACAGGGCCTCAACCACCTCCCTGGGCAAGCTGTTCCAGTGTTCCACCACCCTCATGGTGCAGAACTTGTGCCTAACATCCAATTTAAATCTACTCTTCTTGACTTTGAAACCATTGCCTCTCATCCTGTCACTGCAGACCTTTGTAAACAGTCTCTCTCCATCCATCTTGTAGGCTCTCTTCAGGTAATGGAAGGTCAAATTAGCTCTCCTTGGAGCCTTCTCTTCCTAAGCTTAACAGCCCCAGCTTCTTCAGCCTGTCCATGCAGCAGATGTGTTACAACCCCCTGATAATACTTGTGGCCCTCCTTTGGATCCACTTCATCAGGTCCATCTCCTTCCTGTATTGAGGGCTCCATCTTGAAGATGTTTCCACCACTCAGTTCTATTAGTGTTAATATGAAGCTATCCTCTACATAAATAAAGCTGAAGTTTGTGCTAAAAACGCCCTGTTACAATTGTACATTCTTTATCATAGACTCAGAGGATAGTTTGCTTTGGAAGGAACCTTTAAAGGCCATCCAGTCCAACCCCCCTGCAGTCAGCAGGAGCAAGAACAGGTTGCTCAGAGCTCTCTGTCTAACCTGACATTGAATGTTTCCAGGGATGGAGCATCTACCACCTGTCTGGGCAACATGGGATAGTGTCTCACCAACCTCTTTGTAAAGCATTTCCTCCTTCTATCTAGACTAAATCTTCCCTCTTTTGGTTTCAAACTATCAGCCCTTTTCCTGTCAGAACAGATCCTGCTACAAAGTCTGTCCCCTCCTTTGTTATGTGCCCCTTTAAGTACTGAAAGGCAGCAATAACATCTCCATGGAGCCTTCTTCATGCTCACAACCCCAACTCTCTCAGCCTGTCTTCACAGCAGAAGTTTTCCATCCTCCTGATCATCTTTGTGGCCCTTGAATGGATCTGTTCCAACTGGTGCATATCTTTCCTACGCTGAAGACTCCAGAGCTGAGCACAGCACTGCAAGTGGGGCCTCGTGTATTACCTACGAACCTGTACCTCCTCTGAGGATCTTATTTTATTGGGTCATAATTTATACATCTTGGGCATGGAATCCTGAGCCAGACCTCTTGGCTCTAACATCTCACATCCCAAGAAAATGTGTTTGAAATACTGCAGCTCGACAAGTCATCATTGGCAGCTTTCCTGTATTTGTCTAGTCTGTACTGGTACCAGGAAAGGGTAGTTAACACCTCTAGATCCTACAAGCCCGATCCTGTGTAACATGTAATTTATCCCATCGATTTATATGCAGATAGAGTGAGTAAGCTGCTAAAGAGCTGGGTTGTAAGAGGCTGAATCAGACCCTTTGTGAAGCACCCTGAAGTTTAAGGGCTCTTTATGAGCGCCGTTGTTGGGATGATGACGAAAATAATTATGCCTGAAGTAGAATCACAGAAACTTATTGGCACCTGAATGAGGGAAAAAGAGAAGTAATTTTTCAGGATCTGATCCAAGAAACTTCAGCAGCTTTTAGCAGAACTGATTTCCTATTCATAGCCAGGTGAAGCTGAAACGGTCTGCGCCTGGGCTGGAGTTAAATAGAACAGAACAGAATGGAGTCGTGAGTTTGTCAAGCACCATCCAAGGGACTCAGGTCCTGGAGCCATATAAATATTCATCACCTCCCCAGTGTAATTTGACTTATTCTTAGTCATATTTTCGAGGCTATTGTGTGCATTTTGACGCATGGCTGTGGTCGTGAGTGACAGCGTCGCAGATTTCAGCTCTGCGAACCCAGCATTGAAAGGTTCAGACATGAATACAACATCCTGAATGATGTTACAGGCTTGTTGAAAACAGGGACTGCTGAGTGCAGGTATTTAGGAAGAAGGTGCAGCCTGCTGAAGAGAGTGGAGAATAGTTCAATTCCATGTTGAATCTTAGCAACATAGAATTGTTTATGATTTTGAGGAATAGGTAAGCAAAAATATCTGTACTTCCACCCAACGCTTTCTTTGGCAGCAAAAGGCATTTTCTAATGTTTTACTTCTCTTTCCTTGTTTCCCCCCCTCTCTCATGCATCCTGGGGCTGCTGTGATGTGGTGGTGCTCAAAATCAGTTCTGTTCAAGGGTCTTGTTTCACACACTCCTTTTATCATTGAATCATAGCATGGTTTGGGTTGGAAGGGACCTTTAAAGCTCATCTATTCCAACCCTCCTGCACTAAGCAGGGACATCTTCAACTAGATCAGGCTGCTCAGAGCACCTCCCAAGCTGACCTGGAAGATTTCCAGGGATGGGACATCTACCACTTCTCTGGGCAACCCAGTTCAGTGTTTTAATACTCACTGGAAGGAATTTCTTCCTTGTGTCTAGTCTAAATCAATGCTCTTTCAGTTTCAAACTATCACTCCTTGTCCTGTCACAAGAGGCCCTGATAAAAAGACTGTCTCCATCTTTCTTCAAAGCCCCAATCCTCCACACAGCTTTTAAGGCGGTGTTTTTCTTCTTCATTGTTTTCTGAGCATAAGCCTGTCTGATCAGGTCTATCAAAATGCATCCTACAATTTTGCAACTCAAAAGCTGAGGCAGGTGACACCATCCACATTTAATCAAAATCAGGGTGTTTGCTTTCTGATAGCAGTGGATTAAGCTGAAGTTGATCTGCACCCAGTGGTTACTACCCTGAGAATTGACAGCATGTGTAGGTGTCTCCAAGCACCTGCAGATTTCAAACCCATTGTATTAACCTGAAATAAAATTGCTGTCAGTTTGCACTAATTTGCAGGGTTGGAACTGGTATGGGAGGAGATAAACCTGCTGTTCAGCCTTTCCCAAGGGAGAAGCAGTTGACAGTGGGAGAAGTGTGGAAGCGAGAGCTCGCTTTAGTAATGTTCCCAGTCATCTGAGCTTAATTCACCCTTATATGTGAATCAGAACCCTTATCAGCTGCAGAATGTCTGGGGTAAATGCACACCAGTTTAAACTGAAATACCAAATGCAAAGCTGTTATGGGAGGGAGGCTTCCTTCCACAAGCACAAACAGCATGTGCCTCAATCTCATTGACTTTCAAAGGAATCTGGGAATCAGTCTGCCTTTTGTGCCTTTAGAATTCTTCTCGTGCTTAAAAAACAACAAAAGAAAGGCAAAAGCAAATGCCATACCAATCCATGGCTGACACTTGTAAACAGCATTCTCTAGGAATATCACAAAATCACAGAATTCTGTGATATGTAGTAAGCTGCCTTCTTCTGCCTGCTCGTTTACACGCAGGGAGCTCACATGAAGAGACTTTGTAACAATATTTAAGTCTGTTAATCTCTATTTAGATCTTGCCTTAAAGGCTCAATTCACTTCCTTAAATGCTGAGATTCTTTCAGAGCAGCAGCTCTGGCCAGGAAGGATGCCCTAGGGTCACTGGATGTTTCCTAGACCCAGTGTCATACTCCCTGTGCCTCTCAGCTGTATTATGTCCAGCAGCACTCAATGCTTGTGTTTTAGCAGCTGAATTGAGCTGAGGTGTCTGGCTTATTGGACTGGATGGATTTGGATGAGGTCATGAACCCCGACTCCTTACTCTATTTGAAAATCTCCCCACTCTGATCTCATCAACCTTGAATGTGTTTAAAGGTGGTTTGGATGTGGTGCTTGAGGATATGGTTTAGGGGTGAACCTTGCAGGATAGGGTTATTGTTTGGACTTGTGACCCTGAGGGTCTTTAGCAACCTGAATGTTTCTGTGATTCTGTGATTCTGAGGTCAGTGAAGCTCCTGTTACGTGTTCTGTGCTCATGGTGTCCTTGAAAGGTACATACACCACTGACTCTTGGACTTGCTTTGACCTCAGCTGGCTGAAATTGAGGCATTTCTGGGAAACAGCCTTACTTCCCGATATTATACCACTCATGGGAGTTACTTGTCCTTAAGACATAAACTTCCTATAGGAAATCTGGGAGGAGAGATATACCAGAAGAAAAGAGCCACAAAATATTGTTTCTGTCCAGCACTTGAACAGGGAACAATGAGTCCTTTTGGGACTCAAAGAAGGCTAGTAGCCCTTTTCACATGGTGAGATCAGGAGAAGGGATTCTCTCTGTTCACAGGATCACAGAGTCACCATGGTTGGAAAGGACCTCTAAGATTATCAAGTCCAACTATCCTAACTCCTTCTTCATGAATAGAGCTGTGAAAGGAATTGGAGAGGAACACATCACTGGTTCTCGCTTACAACCAGCTCATTATGGGGAAGCACAGAATCACAGAATGAAGGGACCTCGAAAGATCACCTAGTCCAACCCCCCCACTAGAAGGATCACCTTGGGTAGATCACACAGGAACACATCCAGGCAGGTTTTGAAAGTCTCCAGGGAAGGAGACTCCACAACCTCTCTGGGCAGCCCTTTCCCAGTGTTTTGCCACCCTCACAGTGAAAAAGATTTTTCTTGTGTTCATGTGGAACCTTCTATGCTCCAGCTTGCACCCGTTGTCCCTTCTCCTATTATTTGGACATCACTGAGCAGACCTTGGCAGACCTTCTGACACTGCCCTCACCCCTCACTCTTCTCTCCAAGCTTATGAGCCCCAGCTCCCTCAGCCTTTTCTCCAAAGGGAAGGGAGGACACTAGCAGCTTGCAACTGAAATCAGAATCTGTGTGTAGTGGTGTGATATTGCTGTGGCACAGAGGAAAGAGTGTTGTTGCACAACAGGAATATTTTTAACCCTGAAGGAAATATTTTGAAGTCTCCACATTTTTTGTGACTTGGCAGTGTCCAAAGCCATTGGGGTGAACTATGCAGGACTCTCCTGGCAATAGAAGCTACCTTGTGCAGATAAGTTGCTGTTGCCAGTGTCACTCTAGTTTTATAACTTTCAGTTTAAGGAAGAAAACAGCCACAAACCATTAGTTGTATTTTCCATAATGAATCAACCACTGTCTGAACCTGGAAGGCAAAATACCACAGAATCACAGCTTGTTAGGGGTTGGAAGGGACCTCTGGAGATCATCGAGTCCAACTTCTCTGCCAAAGAAGGATCACCTAGGGCAGGGAATATAGGAATGCATCTAGATGGGTTTTGAAAGTCTCCAGAGAAGGAGACTCCACAACCTCTCTGGGCAGCCTTTCCAGAGCTCTGGCACCCTCACCATAAGAAGTGCCTCCACGTGTTGGGGTAGAACCTCCTGTGTTCCAGCTTGTATCCATTCCTCCTTGCCCTATTAGTGGGCACCACTGAAAAGAGGCTGTCAGACTGGCACCTTCATGTTGTCACCCACCATTTATAGATGTTGACAAGATCCCCTCTCAGCCTTCTCAAGACTAAAGAGCCCCGGGACTGTGAGTCTCTCTTTGTAGGAGAGATGTTCAAGTCCCTTCATCATCCTCATAGCTCTCCACTGAACTCTCTCCTGCAGATTCCTGTCTCTCTTGAATTGAGGAGCCCAAAACTGGATACAGTATTCCAGGTGTGGTGTCACCAAAGCAGAACAGAGGGGCAGAATACCCTGTGGGATGCCCATCCAATTGTGCCCTGCTTAGCACCTGGTCTCCTGGATAGGGAAAGCAATTTCCTTGTATTGCTGCTCTTGGAAACCTCTATATGATAGAGAAACTCACTAGGAGCAAGCAAAGAGTCTCAGTGGTAGGCAGGTACAGGGAGATTAAAATGTTAAATGTTAAAAGAACTCCTGAAAGATCAGACACTTGAATTCTCTTAGGTTGCACTGCACCTTCAGTAGGGAAGGCAGCTGCTCTTTTCTTGGGGGTGCTGGTGGATGAGAAGCTCAACAGGAGCCAGCAGTGTGCACTAAGCCCAGAAAGCAAATCACATCCTGGGCTGCATCAAGAGAAGCATAGCCAGCAGGTCAAGGGAGGTGATTCTCCCCCTCTACTCAGCTCTGGTGAGACCCCACCTGCAGTACTGTGTCCTGTTCTGGAACCCCTATTACAGAAAGGATCTGAAGGTGCTGGAAGGTGTCCAGAGAAGGGCCACGAGGATCAGCAGAGGGCTGGAGCTCCTCTCCTATGGAGACAGACTGAGGGAGTTGGGGTTGTTCAGACTGGAGAAGAGAAGGCTCTGAGGAGACCTTATTGTGGCCTTGAGTATCTGAAGGGACCCACAAGAATGCTGGGGAGGGATTTTTTTAGGGTGTGAGGTAGTGATAGGACTAGGGGGAATGGAAAAAATAGAAATGGGTAGATTGAGATTGGATGTTAGGAAGAAGTTCTTCCCCATGAGGGTGGTGAGAGACAGAATCAGGTTGCCCCGGGAGGTGGTGGAAGTCTCATTCCTGGAGGTTTTTAAGGCCAGGCTGGATGTAGCTCTGAGCAACCTGTGTGAGGTGTCCCTGCCCATGGCAGGGGGGTTGTAACTAGATGATCCTTGAGGTCCCTTCCAACCCTAACAATTCTATGATTCTGTGATTCTTCCTTGTTCTATGTGAAAATGGCATATTTACTCCAAACAGATGGACATTTTCCTACCTAGCCTAGAAACAAAACACATGTTGCTCATGTAAATAAACTATTCTTATAGTTCTGCCATTTAATGCAGGAAGCAGCAAGAGAGGAATGAGATCACTTCCCATTATTTACTTGGCAAATGTCCTCTCTTCCTATGCTGGCTACCAGTTAATTACCAGTGAGCTAATCAACTTGCATCTCAGCCCAACTCATTCTATTCACGTCATCAATAAAGGAGGCTACTCAGATGGTTCAGATTGGCTTTATTTGTAAAGCTTGGATCTTTCAGATCTATGAACTAAACAAGGGATTAAAGGAAATAAAAGGAAATGAAATAAAACATTTCCACTTATAGCTGTCCTCTAGGCTGACTTGTGTCCCATGGTCATTCCCACAGTTAATGTTTGATGATCAATTGTAGGTCATGACTAGACATGGAAAGAAAGATGTTTTCTGGAGCTGTTGCACCACTGACCCTACTTTCTTGGTGGCATCAGCTCAAGAGAAGTGAGTCACTTTAGCTTGTATTGCAAAAGGCCATTGCCATAGCCACCTAGGTGAAGCCCTCATGATGCATGTATTTATATGAAGGAGAGCTGGCTTCTGGACATAGAATCATAGAATTGTTTAGGTCAGAGAATACCTTTAAGATCACCAAGTCCAGCTGTTAATGCAGCACTGCCAAGTCTGCCACTAAACTGTGTCCCTCAGCCTTACATATACATGTATTTTGAATCTCTTCAGGGATGCGGATTACACCATTTCCCTGGGCAGCCTGTTTCAGAGCTTGACAACCCTTTGGGGGGAAAATATTGTTCCTAATATCACAGGATCACAGAATCACAGGATGTTAGGGGTTTGAAGTGACCTCTGGAGATCATCAGGTCACAACCTTATTGTGTCCAATTCTGGGCCCCTCAGTTTAAGAAGGACATTGAGACACTTGAAGGTGTCCAGAGAAGGGCAACAAGGCTGGGGAGAGGCCTTGAGCACAGCCCTGTGAGGAGAGGCTGAGGGAGCTGGGATTGTTTAGCCTGGAGAAGAGGAGGCTCAGGGGTGACCTCATTGCTCTCTACAATTACCTGAAAGGTGGTTGTAGTCAGGAGGGAGTTGGTCTTCTCTCAAGCAACCAGCACCAGAACAAGAGGACACAGTGTCAAGCTGCACCAGGGGAAGCTTAGGCTCAGGGTGAGGAGAAAGTTCTTCACTGAGAGAGTCATTTGTCATTGGAATGTGCTGCCCAGGGAGGTGGTGGAGTCACCATCCCTGGAGGTGTTCAAGAGGAGATTGGATGTGGCACTTGGTGCCATGGTCTAGTCATGAGGTCTGTGGTGACAGGTTGGACTCGATGATCCTTGAGGTCTCTTCCAACCTTGGTGATTCTGTGATTCTGTAATTCTGTGAACCCCCCTGCCAGAGCAGGACCATCGAATCCATTGCAGGTCACAGAGGAATGCATCCAAATGGGTTTTGAAAGTCTCCAGAGAAGGAGACTCCACAACCTCTCTGGGTAGCCTGTTCCAATGGTCTGTGACCCTTGCAGTAAAGAAGTTCCCCCTTGTGTTGAGGTGGAACCTCCTGTGCTGCAACACCTGGGATAAAGCCACGAGCACGCACACCGCAAGCTACCAGAGAAGCCATGAGCTCAGGAGTCGGAGCCGAGCCTGCTCCCCCTCACGACCAGGACTTTGCCGCGCCTCAATTCACCCAGGGCAAAGCGAGCGCCGGTCGCGACGGCGTCGTTAGCAGCCCGCCGTCTGCTGAAGCCACACCAGCCCTCGCCGACCGCCTGGCGCACGAGAGCGCCCCACAGCCTCCGATGCACAGCAGCAGCAGCGCTCCCTACCTGGGTACCATCAGCTGTGAGTAATTAATTAACTGCCTCTTGGCCATAACTCTTCTTGTGGAGTCTCCCCCACACGGTGGTCGAGCGCCGTTTCGCTCCCGGGGTGTTCTCTGTTACGCTCCTCCCGGTTTGCATACAACTGTTTACACTGCTGTAGGTGCCCAAACGCTGTGCATTCCCCCTGGAAATACAGCTAATAGCGAACCTTCTGACACGCTTCAGCAAGTTTCATATTAATAAAGGCTATTGATATTTTGATTCATATTGCCATAGCCTTCATAAACAAAGGGAAAATATTATACGTCCCTTTTCTAACCACTCAGAGTAGATGGAGAGGAGAACCTCCCTAGACCTGCTGGACATGCTTTTCTTGATTCACCCCAGGATGCCATTGGCCCTCTTGGCCACCAGGGCACGTTGCTGTTTCATGGATAACTTGCTGTCGACTAGGACTCCAAGGTCTTTCTCCATGCTTTCCAGCAGGATGACCCCTAACCTGTACTGGTGCCTGGTGTCATTCCTCCTCATGCACATGAGGCACATTCTGAACTCTGGCTGTAATGGTAGGTCACAGAATCACAGAACGACAGAGGCTGGAAGGGACCTCGGGAGATGATCTATTCCAACCATTCTGCCGGAGCAGGGTCACATAGAGCAGCTTGCACAGGACCGCATCCACCCCATGTGATATTCTACTGAATTACCATCTCAGGCAACTTCTGTCTGTCCCAAGTGCTGAGCATGGCAGCTCTGCAGAGTCTGAGTCACTTGGCTTTCTGAGTTCAAATATCACAGGAGGCATGACTTCAAAGGTACGTAGTGCTAATGTATGCCTGAAACTTGACCCAATGTGTTTAGCTGTGTGATTTCTGGGATCCACAGTAACAGTTTGTAGCTTTCTGGAAGAACTTGGAATGTCCTGGGAAAGGGATGCAGGGACTCCATTGTAGCTAGACTTAAAAAATAATTGTAGATTTGCCACCTGTAAGATGAGAAAAGGATCCATAGAATAAGCACTGCTGGTACCAGCGCTGCCTTTTCTGCAAGACCATTACTAACTGGGCAGGGTAACTATACTGCTCTAGAAGTGAATTTTCTTCTTTATTTTGAGGGTGACAGAGCACTGGGCCAGACTACTCAGAGAGGTTGTGGAGTCTCCTTCTCTTGAGATGTTCCACATCCATATGGATGTGATCCTGCGCAAGCTGCTTTAGGTGAACTTGCTTTATAGAATAGAATCATAGAGTTATTTTGGTTGGAAAAGACCCTTTAAGATCATTGATTCCAACCATTCTGTACTTCTATCAAGTCTGGTGCTAAACCATGTCCCTCAGCACCACATCTCTGTGTCTTTCAAACACCTCCAGGGATGGGGATTCAACCACCTCCCTGGGGAGCCTGTTCCAGCATTTGAGAACTCTTTCAGTGGAGAAGTCTCTTCTAATATCCAACCTAAACCTCTCCTGGAGCAACTTGAAGCCATTTCCTCTCATCCTATCACTTGTTGCTAGTGAGAAGAGACCAACTCCCACCTTGCTCCAACTTCCTTTCAGGTAGTTTTAGATAGTGAGAAGCCTCCTTTTCTCCAGACTAAACAACCCCAGTTCCCTCAGCTGCTCTCCACAAGGTTCTCCAGACCCTTCACCAGCTTTGTTGACCTTCTCAGAGTCTACTCCAGAACCTCTGTGTCTTTCTTATGGTGAGGAGCCCAAAACCAAGCGCTGTACTCAAGATGTGGCCTTACCAGTGCTGAACAGAGGATGACAGCAGGAGAGTTGGACTGGAGGACTCCAGAGGTCCTTTCCAACCCCTACTATTCCTTGATCCTGTGATTATCTGCTTCACTTCTGCTACCCCAACCATGTGTCCCATTTATGAACAGGTCCAACTGACAGAGGTTGGGGGAATCACTGATGCTTGAATGAAAGTGGAATAAAATTCAGTAAGACTCCACAGCAGTCTTGGATGTTCCCTCATGCCCATCTTCCCAAAGCAAGTTGTGATGCACTTGGAGGCCAGTGTTGTACATCCTGCCATCTGGTCCAAGGCTATGCAGTGTTTCTGGAGTCATTAATTTTGTTTTCTACTACTCATTGCTCCTGATGCACTAGAGACAAATAGAAACAGTTTAATACCTTCTTGCATTCTCCTTTTAAATAGAATATGTCTGCCCACTGCTGCTTCTTCTTCCCCTCTAGTCTGCCCTGGTGAGGCCACATCTGGAATATTGTGTCCAGTTCTGGGACCCTCAGTTCAAGAAGCACTTCAGGGAACTGCTTGAAAGAGTCCAGCACAGATCCACAAAGATGCTGAAGGGAGGAAAGTCTGAGGGACCTGGGGCTCTTTAGCTTGGAGAAGAGGAGCCTGAGGGCTGACCTCATTCATGTTTATAAAGCTGTGCAGGGCAGTGTCAAGAGGATGGAGGCAGGCTCTAAGTGATGCCCAGTGACAGGACAAGGGGCAATGGGTGCAAACTGGAGCAGAGGAGGTTCCATGTGAACATAAGGAAAAGCTTTTTCCTCCACCCTGTGAGGGTGGAGCAGGCTTCCCAGAGAGGTTGTGGGGTCTCCTTCTCTGGAGACATTGAAACCCCACCTGGATGTGTTCCTGTGTGATCTGCTCTAGGCGATCCTGCTCTGGCAGGGGGGTTGGACTGGATGACCTTTTGAGGTCCCTTCCAACCCCTAACTTTCTGTGATTCTGTTGCCAGAGACTGCACTGTTCACATGACCATCTCCATTTTTGCAGCCAACAGTCTCTGAAGGCTTTGGAGGCCAAACTGCTAATCTCTTGACAAGCAAGTGTATTTCTTGACAGCGTGATTGCTGTTGGCCCATTGCCCTCAATGGCTTGGCCCTCTGACAGCTGGCAGTGATTTTCTGACGGCTGGAGCCCCAGTCACATGCCCCCTGACAGCAGCAGAATAATATTCTCATGCCCGCGATAATGGCAAATGTGTTTGGAAAGCTCATGAATAAAATTCACTTCTCTGTCTCTTTTTATAACACTGAGATGCTTTACTCTTGCCCAGTTTCTCCTCATTTTTCTTTTATTTTCTCTTTTTTTCCCCCTTCCTTTTCTTCTTTACCCTCCTTCCACACTTATTTCTCCCACTCTATTACTATTCCTCATGTTACCTGAGGGGCAGAAACACACACTTACGATTTCTTCCCTGCTCTTTCTTTTGGTCTTTGAGCAACATTCCCCAGATATTGTTGGCAGGATGCTGATTCCTGTGTGAAGCTGCCATGCAGAGCCCCTCTTATTTTGCCCCTACCAGCTTCTAACAATGTTGGTTCCATCTTCCCTCGCCTTCACTTGCCAGCTTTGATACTTATTTTCAAAACATGTCTTTGACTCTTGTGTTTTCTCAGGAAAACATACCTCCTGGTTCAGAATACAGAATTAACATGGTTGGAAAAGATCTTAAAAACCATCGAGTCCAACCTATCTCCCAACACCCTCTACTCAACTAAACCATGGCACCTAGCGCCCCATCCAGTCTCTTTTTAAACACTTCCATCTCCCTGGGCAGCACATTCCCATGGCCAATCTCTCTTTCTGTGAAGAATTTCTTCCTAACATCCAGCCTAAACCTCCCCTGGTGCAGCTTGAGACTGTGACCTCTTGTTCTACTGCTGGTTGCCTGGGAGAAGAGACCAGTCCCCACCTGGCTACAACCTCCCTTCAGGTAGTTGTAGACAGCAATAAGGTCTCCCCCACACCTCCTCTTCTCCAGGCTAAAAAAGTATAAAGTACAGAGAGGAACCTTGGGTACAGGAAGGCAGGGAAAAGAGGGAGACAGGGTGTAAAAGCTGGGGTTAATTTTTGCTTTCCCTCCTAGGAAGTATGGTTTACCCTCAGCTGAGCAGGAGAAGGTGGCTGACTCAGCTACACATCAGAGCAGGAGTCGAGGAAGCTGAGCCTGGGGATTTTCTTAATGGGACTTACTGATTGTCCCAGAGAAACTGGTTGTAGAAGGGAGGGGGTTGCTGCCAGCATGAGGGAAACCTCCTGTTTCAGCAGTCTGGGATGAAGGGTGAATGACTAATTCTCTAGGGGTTCTGGTAAGATAAGATAATAAATTATTCTGCTGTTTGCAACAGCCCCCTCAAAAAAGACAGTGTGACACTAAATGCATAGGGCTTGTAGTGATAGGGTGAGAGGGAATGGATTGAAGCTTGAGGAGGGAAGGTTTAGACTGGAGATTAGGAAGAAATTCTTTAGAGTGAGGGTGGTGAGACACTGGAACAAGTTGCCCAGGGAGGCTGTGGATTCCCCCTCCCTGGAGGTGTTCAAGGTCAGGTTGGATGGGGCCTTGAGCAACCTGGGCTAGTGGAAAGTGTCCCTGCCTATGGCAGGGGGTTGGATGTAAATGGTCTTTAAGGTCCCTTCCAACCCAAACCATTCTATGATTCTATGATTGTATGATAGCCCTTCATCACAGGTGGGACATCACCATACAAATCAACCTGGTACCATTATGCATAGCAACACCCCCTCCAGCCACCCCCGCCCCACGTTCCATGACACTTGTTTTGCCGTTGCGTTTGTCTGGTGGTGCTGAGCTGTGCTTGATGGGTCCAGTTCCAAGGCTGGAGCAGTCCCTGAGCTGTGCTTGCCCTTTGAAAAGAGGACTCAGACACAGTCTGGCAGTGTGGGCACTTTGCTGGCTCTCAGCCTGCCTGCAGCAGAAGTTCTAAACTTCCATGCCATGTTTAGGAATAGCTGAGCTGAGAAAACTGCTCCCTTGCCAATTCCTGTGTCTTCCTCTGGTTAATGTAACAAGAGCTAGGACCTGCATGATTACTCCCAACATGGACTCTAACCTTCCTGTCACAGCTGTACCACAAGCTGTGAAGCACGTAGCCATTAACTGGAGCAGAGAAGGTTCCATGTGAACATAATGAAAAACATTTTCACTGTGAGGGTGACAAAACACTGGAACAGGCTGCCCAGGGGGGTTGTAGAGTCTCCTTCTCTGGAGACACTGAAAACCTACCTGGACATGTTCCTGTGTGATCTGCTCTAGGTGATCCTGCTCTGGCAGGAGGTTGGACTGGATGATCTTTCGAGGTCCGTTCCAGCCCCTAACATTCTGTGATGATTCTGTGATGCATGGTGTGCTTCCTCATTGCCCTTGCACAACATTTGGTTTGTAACACTTCAAAGGTTGAATTTTTTGGATGAAACAGAAATATCTCCAGAGTAGGTGTTTCCAGCCAAGCTGGTTACCACAGCTGCCCATTATTGTCAGCAAAGGCTATAATTTAATCTTAAAGTAGAAGTCTAAACAGGGGTCAGATTCATCATGGTCTAAGACTGCCTCCTTTTTTATTCCTGTTAATTATACACAGAAGCCAGGCTGAGTACTTTAGACAGAGTTGGCTTATGACTTCAAATGTCTTGAAATGAAATTAATCCTGCCCAGATGTTCACACTCTTTGGACCTGCACAATTTGGTCTGCAGACCTGAGATGTTCTTAGAACCATATAAATCATCCAGGCCAGAAAGAGCCTCCGAGATCATGAAGACTTGAGAGAGATCATCCTGGAAGCTCTTCTTAGAAGGATCCATTGATTGTGTAAGGGTAGAAAGTGCACACAGACTCATAGAATCATAGAATTGTTAGGGTTGGAAGGGACCTCAAGGATCATCTAGTTCCAACCCCCCTGCCATGGCCAGGGACACCTCACTCTACATCAGGTTGCTCAGAGCCTCATCCAGCCTGGCCTTAAAAACCTCCAGGGGTGAGGCTTCCACCACCTCCCTGGGTAACATGTTCCAGTGTCTCACCACCCTCATGCTGAAGAACTTCTTCCTAACATCCAATCTGAATTTACCCATTTCTACTTTTGTTCCATTCCCCTTACTCCTATAATTACCTGACACCCAAAAAAGTCCTTCCCCAGCTTTCTTGTAGGCCCCCTTCAGATACTGACAAGCAGCTGACAAGTGGGATCTGGTCCTGTTTGAGAGGTGAGAATTTCACAGAATGGTATAGGTTGGGAGGGACTTCTGCAGACTGTATAGCTCTGCTCAGCCATCTGAAGCTGCTGCTTCAGACAGGACAACCAGCATCTGAACTCAGGGATTTGTGGCCCCAAAGTGGAACACAGAATCACAGAATGTGGGAAGGAACTGTGAAATGTCATCTGGTCCAACCCCACTGCCAGAGCAGGATAACCTGCAGTGGATCACACAGGAATGCATCCAGGCAGAAACATAGCATAGAATCACTGAATGGTGGAGCTTTGAAGGGACCTCTGTGGAGTCAACTAGTCCAAAGCCCCTGTTAAAGCAGGGTCACCCACAGCAGGTTGATCAATAGCCAGGCAGGTTTGGAATGTCTCCAGAGGAGACTCCACAACCTCTCTAAGCAGTCTGTTACAGTGCTTATCATCCTCACAGGAAAGAAGTCTTTCCTTGTGTTGAACTGGAACTTCTCATGTTCTAGTTTGTGCCTGTTGTCCCTTGTCCTGTTACTGGGCATCACTGAAAACAGACTGGCCCTATCCTCTTGTCTCCCACCCTTCAGATAGTGATAAGCATTGAGAAGATCCCTCTCAGTCTTCTGCAGGCTAAACAGCCCCAAGTCTCTCAGCCTTTGTTTTTGTCAGAGATACTCCAGTCCCCTCATTGTCTTGCTAGTCTTCTGTTGGACTCTCTCCAGTGTTTCCCTGTCTCTGTTGAACAGGGGTGCCTGGAACTGGACACATTTCCTCAAGGTTTTTGTAAGCCTACACCAGAGCATGGTCTTGCATTTAAGTAGGTGAATTTGGATGCAGATGTAGGCTGCAGCCAACACCTCGAGCATCACAGGCACAGCTAAGCTGGTGACCCTCAGTGACAGCTCTGCTTGCATTCAGCTTCCTGACACTGCCTGAATTTGTTAGTGTGATTTTCCAGTTGGATATCCAATCTGAGGCACCTAAAAAGACCTGATGCTCAAAACCCCACACTTCCTTCCCAAGGCCACTGAGACACTGATATTACAGAGAGCTGCCACATCAGCAAACCAACTTGTCTATGCTAGTGGATACAATTCCAGGGAAGGATCACAGGATCACACAGGATCACAGGATGTCAGGGGTTGGAAGGGACCCAGAGAGATCATTGAGTCCAACCTCCCTGCCAGAGCAGGACCATAGAATCTAGCTCAGGTCACAGAGGAACGCATCCAGATGGGCCTTGAAAGTCTCCAGAGAAGGAGACTCCACAACCTCCCTGGGGAGCCTGTTCCAATGGCCTGTGACCCTTACAGTAAAGAAATTCCCCCTTGTGTTGAGGTGGAAGGTCCTGTGCTGCAGCTTACATCCATTGCTCCTTGTCCTACCACAGGAAGCAAGTGAGCAGAGCCTGTCCCCTGCCTTCTGACACCCAGCCCTCAGATATTTATAAACATTTATTAAATCCCCTCCAAGTCTTCTCTTTTCCAGACTAAAAAGCCCCAGGTCCCTCAGCCACTTCTCACAAGGCAGTGCCCCAGTCCCCTAATTATCCTTGTTACCCTCCACTGGACCCTCTCCAGCATATCCCTGTCCCTCTTGAACTGGGGAACCCAAAACTGAACACAGTACTCAAGATGAGGTCTCACCAGGGCAGAGTAGAGGGGGAGGAGAACCTCCCTCGACCTGCTGGACACACTCTTCTTAATACACCCCAGGATCCTATTTGCCTTCTTGGCCACCAGGGCACATTGCTGTCCCATGCAGAACTTGTTATCCACCTGGACTCCCAGGTCCCTCTCCATGGAGCTGCTCTCCAGCAGATCAGCTCCCAGCCTGTATGGTGCAGTTTATTATTCCTCCCCAGATACAGGACTCTGCACTTGCACAGGAGCATGTCTAGACTGGAGCTCAGGCTCGGAAGATCGTTCCCTACCTGTATGAAGCATCCTTCACTAAACATATCAGCCCCTCAATGTTCATTCATTTGGTCTATTTACTTGACTCCCCTTGCTGGCTGGTAAGACTTGCTGCCTGGGCCCTGCTCTGGTTCAGAACTTACAGCCCTTCTCCATAGCTCTTCTGATTATGGAATCATTTTGGCTAGAAAAGACCCTTCAGGCCATAGAGCCCACCCAGCACTGCCAGGTCACCACCAAACCACGGCCCTGAGCACCACATTTACATGTCTTCTAATTATCTCCAAGGATATTGACTCCAGCACTTCCCTGAGCTGCCTGTTCCAGGACTTGACATCCCTTTTGTCCAATCTCAGCCTTCCTTGGTGCAACTTGAGCCTGTTTCCTCTTGCCCTATCACTTGTTACCTGGAAAAATGGATTCCTGTTATACAGGGCTTGTCTTTCCTGCTAGGACTCCAAGTGCCTTGTCAGAAGGAATCACCATATTGTGGCAGACCCTAGCAGCATACATGGATGGAGTGGAGATTGGATGTTCATCTCAGAGGTCAAGCTTTGAATCCTGGCATCTTCTGCATCTTGTGATATCTTCCACATGGAATTATATAATGTGCCAGGGTGGGAAGGACCTTTAAATGTCAGTGTGGTAGGCTTAGGCTGTGCCTAGGAAAATTTTCCCCAGATTGCATAAGAAAGTGGTAGAATGTAAATAAATTACCATTGGATGTAAAAGGGAAAATAATCACAGAATTAACGAGGTTGGAAAAGACCTTCAAGGTCATCAAGTCAAACAGATCACCCAACACCATCTCATCATCTAAACCATGGTACTAAGTGCCTCATCCAGGCTCTTTATAAACACTTCCAGGGATGGTGACTCCACCACCTCCCTGGGCAGCACATTCCAATGGCCAAACTGCAATATTGTTTTAGAATCATAGAATTATTGGGGTTGGAGGGGACCTCAAGGATCATCCAGTTCCGACTGCCCTGCTGTGGGCAGGGACACCTCACACTCTAGCAGGTTGCTCGCAGCCACATCCAGCCTGGCCTTAAAAACTCTCAGGGATGAGGATTCTACCATCTCTCTGTGTAAACTGTTCCAGTGTCTCACCACCCTCCTGGGGAAGAACTTCTTCCTAACATCCAATCTGAATCTACCCATTCCTATTTTCTTTTCATCCCCCCTAGTCCTACCACTCCCTGACACCCTAAAAGTCCCTCACCTGCCCCATTTCCCCCCTTTTTCCCCTCAAATCCCAGAGCACCTGGGCTCTGTTGGAGTCTCTTCCCACCCCAGGTGTGGCCACTTGGCCCTCACCACCAACTTCCCTTTTTAATCCCCCCCCAAGAAAGGCAGAAGCCCCAAGCTGAGCCCATCTGGGCTGAGATATCCTCCTCTCATCACTGGTGAGTCCCCATGGTGCACACTGGGTGATGGTGGTGGTGACAAAGGCTGGGGGGCCTGGTGGCCCCCCAGTTAGGTAGGAAGGGAGTTGATGGCCCCTCCAGTATCATCCAGGGGTGCTTCCTGGATGTCCTTACTGGGGCTGAGCTCCTCTGTGTGGTATCTTGGCTGGTGAAGGTCTTGCCCCTGGATCTAGGATGGGTGCACGAATGGTGGTGGGGAGCAGGAGCTGTTTAGTCATATTCTATTATGCTAATTACACTATCTTCACCTGGAGGCCCCTTATGTCTGCTCTCATCATTCAATAAATCTCTGCTTTTGTGCCTCATTTACAGACTAATTCTTCCCTCTCACTGCTTCCTTTCAGAAATAAGGAAGGAAAGGAGGAAAAAAAGCAATAAAGCATATTGGGAAAATACATTCACTTATCAATCAACTCTGAACAGGAAGCCACGAGGAAGAGGGGCAGGTTGGAAAGGGAGAATCACTTCTTATGAATCACAAGACAAATGTCATAAAGAGCAGACAGGGGAAGACTGCATCCTCTTCATTGCAGAGGGAAAAAAATGTTCAAGCTGGCTTGGAAATCTCAGTCACACTTCCCTACAGAAAAAATGACTGAGAAAGAGATGTTGTGACAAGTGAATGCCCATCCTTCATACAGAAAGAGAACTAACCAGGCTGGAAAAGACCCAGCACCATCTAATCAACTAAACCATGGCCTAAGTGCCTCATCCAGGCTCTTTTTAAACACTTCCAGTGATGGTGACTCCACCACCTCCCTGGGCAGCACATTCCAATGGCCAATCTCTCTTTCTGGGTTTCTTGTGCTGTTTATAAATTGTAAATATTGTGTATTTTGTACATATTCATTGCATTCCATATTTCTAGATTGTACTTTTGCTTGTAAATACAGCTTCATGTGCTTTCCCTCTGAGCTAGTCTGGCAATTTCACAGAATCACCAAGGTTGGAAGAGACCTCAAGGATCATCAAGTCCAACCTGTCACCACAGACCTCATGACTAGACCATGGCACCAAGTGCCACATCCAATCCCCTCTTGAACACCTCCAGGGATGGTGACTCCACCACCTCCCTGGGCAGCACATTCCAATGATGAACGACTCTCTCAGCAAAGAACTTTCTCCTCACCTCGAGTCTAAATCACAGCTTGAGACTGTGTCCTCTTGTTCTGGTGCTGGTTGCTAGATAGAAGAGACCAACTCCCTCCTGGCTACAACCACCTTTCAGGTAGCTGTAGAGAGCAATGAGGTCTCCCCTGAGCCTCCTCTTCCCCAGGCTAAACAATCCCAGCTCCCTCAGCCTCTCCTCACAGGGCTGTGCTCAAGGCCTCTCCCCAGCCTTGTTGCCCTCCTCTGGACACCTTCAAGTGTCTTGATGTCCTTCTTAAACTGAGGGGCCCAGAACTGGACACAGGACTCAAGATGTGGTCTAACCAATGCAGAGTACAGGGGCACAATGACCTCCCTGCTCCTGCTGGCCACACTATTCCTAATGCAGGCCAGGATGCCATTGGCCTTCTTGGCCACCTGGGCACACTGCTGGCTCATGTTTAGGCAGCTGCCAATCAGCACCCCCAGGTCCCTTTCTGTATGGCAACTCTTCAGCTACTCTGACCCCAGCCTGTAGCTCTGCATGGGGTTGTTGTGGCCAAAGTCCAGCCCACCACAGTTACCTAGTCCAACTTCCCTGCAGTGAGCAGAGATATCTTCATCTAGAGCAGGCTCCTCAAAGTCCCATCCAACCTGACCTGGAATGTTTCCAGGCACGGGGCTTCTACCACCTCTCTGGGCAACCTCTGCCAGTGTTTCACTACCCTCAGTGTTAAAAATGTCTTCCTTGTGTCTAGCCTAAATATCCCCTCTTTTAGTTCAAAGCTGTCACTACTTATGCTATCAAAAAGGTTGTCCCCATCTTCCACATCTCTCTTTTTAATCTGAGATGCAAACTTGCAGTGGAGAGCAACCATTTTGCAGTGCAGCCTGTGTTAATCAATGTTTAATTAAACAGAACTGGAGGGAATTAGGGCAGTGACAGACACAGAAGGGTATCTGGATTTGAGATGATCATGGCGTGATGCAATGAATGCTGGCAGTCAGGAGCTCTTGAATCACAGAATTGTTGGGGTTGGAAGGAACTTCAAGGATCAGCTAGTTGCAACCTTTCTGCCAGGGGCAGGGACACCTCACACTAGATCAGGTTGCTTAGAGCCACCTACATAAGACCTTCTGTTTGACCTTGGCCACATATAGCCTCACCTACACAATATTTAGGCCTTCAGGACAAGCCCTGCTGCTGTCTTTACATGGTACCTTCCTCTGAGTGTCTGTATTGTGACTTGTGGCTGCTGCAATTACAGAATAATAGGGGTTGGAAGGGACCCCTGGAGATCTAGTACAATCCCCCTGACTGGGCAGGTTCACCTAGAGTAAGAATACTGATGAGGGACTCTTTAGGTTGTCAAGTAGTGATAGGACTAGGGGGAAGGGAACTAAAATAGAAGTGGGTAGATCCAGATTGGATGTGAGGAAGAAGTTCTTCCTCATGAGGGTGGTGAGACACTGGAACAGGTTGCCCAGGGAGGTGGTGGAAGCCTCATCCCTGGAGGTTTTTAAGGCCAGGCTGGATGTAGCTCTGGGCAACCCTGAGGCATCCCTGGCCATGGCAAGGGGGTTGGAACTGGATGATCTTTGAGGTCCCTTCCAACCCTAACAATTCTATGATTATAAGTTGCACAGGACAGCATCCAAATAGGTTATGACATTTCACTAACCTCTGGGCAGCCTGGTTTGGTGGTCTGCCACCCCCACAGGAATAAAGATCCTCCTCACATTTAGATGGAACTACTTATCTTCAGTTTTGTGCCTGTTACCACTTGTGATGTCACTGGGATCACTCTAAAAAAGGCTGGCCCCATCTTTCTGACACCCAGCCTTTAATTATTTATAAGCATTGGTAGGATCCCCTTCCTCATTCTTCTTTTCTCTATGCTAAAAAGCATCAAGTCCCTTAGTCTTTCTTCATAAGAGAGACATTCTCATCCCCTAATCATTTTCATAGCTGTTTGATGTACCCTCTCAATCAGTTCCCTGTCCTTCTTGAACTGGGGAGCCCAGAGCTGGGGTCTATACTCCATATGAAGCCTCACCAGTGTGGAGTAGAAGGTGAGCAGAGCCTTCCTTGACATGCTTGCCACACTCTTCTTGATGCACCCCAGGATACCAATTGGCCTTCTTGGCCATGAGGGCACATTGCTGGCTCATGGTCATCCTATTCTCCACCAGGACTCCCAGACCTTTTTCCATGGAGCTGCTTTCCAGCAGGCCAACCTGTAACCTGCACTGGTGCAGGCTGTTATTTCTCTTCAGGAATGACACTTGACCTCGTTGAGTCTCATGAAGCTTCTCTCTGCCCCACATTCCATTCTGCCCCAGCCTGACCAGGCCATCCAAAAAGATACCACAAACCTTGCAACTGGTGGAAATATTCTGTGTGCAGGTATCATAGCATCATAGTATCAGTCAGGGTTGGAAGGGACCACAAGGATCATCTAGTTCCAACCCCCCTGCCATGGGCAGGGACACCCCACACTAGATCAGGCTGCCCAGAGCCTCATCCAGCCTGGGCTTAAACACCTCCAGGGACGGGGCCTCAACCACCTCCCTGGACAACCCATTCCAGGGTTTCACCACTCTCATGGTGATGGTAGATAGAAGTTAACTACCTGAGAGCTCTCATTTAGGATGCTGAGGATAAAGTGCAGTGAATCAGAATTTGTTTGTGGTTTAAATCCACTCAGGGTTGATTGGTTTCTATCCTCCTGATTCAGAAGTGTTTATTTAGTCCCATCCTTGCTGCAAACATCCTTTGTGCTGACTGGGAGTGGATTTTTGCCTGTGTCAGGTCTAAAGTTAGCTTGCAGTGAATACAAAAGAGGTGCCAGTGGGAGTGTTTGGTGAGAAATGACCTGTGTTGGCACAGGGCAGGTGGTCATACTAATGGTGTCATGTTGCTGGGGTGTGGACTGGTTATTGGATGTCACTCTGGTATAGCTTCCTGAGCAGACACTTCTTCATCTGAAACTGCATAGCATTTCACAGAATGACAGCATGGTGGGGGTTGGAAGGGACCTCTGGAGATCATAGAATCATAGAATGGTCTGGGTTGCAAGGCACCTCTAAAGCTCATCCAGTCCAACCCTCTCTGCATTCAGCAGAGACATCCCCAACTAGATCAGGTTGCCCAGGGCTCTGTCAAGCCTCACCTTGAATATCTCCAGGGGTGGGACCCCAACCACCTCCCTGGGCAACCTCTTCCAGTGTTCTACCACCCTCATGATGCAGAACTTGTTCCTAGCATCTAATCTAAATCTGCTCTTGTCTAGTTTGAAGCCATTGCCTCTCATCCTATCACTGCAGGCCTTTGCAAACAGTCTCTTTCCATCGTTCTGGTAAGCCCCCTTCAGGTACTGGAAGGCTGCTATTAGGTCTTCCTGGAGCCTCCTCTTCTCCAGGCTGAACACCCCTAGCTCCCTCAGCCTGTCCTTGTAGCAGAGGTGCTCCAAACCCCTGATTATTTCTGTGGTCCTCCTCTAGACTCACTCCATCAGGTCCATGTCCTTCCTGTATTGAGAGTTCCATGCCTGGACACAGTACTGCAGGTGAGGTCTCATCTAGTCCAGCACCCATGCTGAAGCAGGGTCACCTAGTTCAGGTTGCATAGGATTATATGTATACTGGTTTTGAAAGTCTCCAGATAAGGAAACTCCACAACCTTTCTGGAGTGTTTGTTTTCACTGAAGAACAGCATTTGGAGTACTGGAGTACTGCATCCAATTCTGGGCAACACCAACACAAAAAGGACATCAAACTGCTGGAGCAGGTTCAAAGGAGATCCACAAAGATAGTCAGAGGGCTGGAGAACCTCCTCTATGGGTAAAGGCTGTGAGAGTCGGGGCTGTTTAACCTGAAGAGAAGGCTCCAAAGAGATCTTATAGCAGCCTTCCAGTACCTGAAGGGGGGGTACAAGAAAGCTGGAGGGCTTGTGATAGGACAAGAGGCAATGGCTTTAAACTGTAAGAAGGTAGATTTGAATTAGACATTAGGAAGAAATTCTTTACAGTAAGGGTGGTGAGACACTGGAACAGGTTGCCCTCTTCCAGCCCTTCCTCCTCATGTTCCCACAGAGCACAGGGGCTGCAGAGCACCACAGAGGAAGACAAGAACAGTGAAAGGCTCAATAGAGGATTTGGTGACTCATATTTGATGAATACCTCACAACCAGCTCTACAGTGGGACTGCAGCAGCTTAGCTGCTTCAGGTTGGCTGAGGCAGGGAGGCTGAGGTCCCTCCTGCTTTGTGGCAGCCATGCTTCCCGTGCCAGCTGTTGTGCTTTGTTAATCCAAGTGCATCAAGAGACACTTTCCTCTTGCTATTTGTGGCACATAAAAATCAACGTGCCACTTACATATCTTCTCTGGCTGTCACCCCAGCCACTTCTGCTCTGCTATTACCTGCAGGAAGTTGACCTCCTTCCGGCAGAACACTGCCTTATTTTCTGCATGAATGCCAGGAATGCTCCAGGCTTGTGACCCCATCTAAATTATAGGTGGGAGAGAAGGATTTATGCAGGGTATTACAGGATGAGTGGCTGGTGAAAACCAGAACACTGGGCCCCCATTAGGAAGAACATCCTTTCTATTTCCATAGTGCTACACTTTTACTGACAACCATGTTTTGACTGTTGTGGTGGGTTGAAATTCCACTCCCCGCCGCCCCCCTTAATTTTGCCAGACCAGCTCAGTTTGAAGCAAATTACAGCTGTATTTACAGGCAAAACTACAATCTACAGTAGAATGCAATGAATATGTGCAAAATATACAGTAGTGACAATATTTACAGGTATTTACAATTAATAAATAGCACAAGAACCCCCCTGGTTGAAGACCGGGGAAGCTACTAGCTTCTCCTTTTCTGCCTCCCCTAACTCCCTGTACAAGAGAAAGGAGCAGAGGAATGTTAATAGCAAAACAATGCAGCCAAGGTCAAGCAGAAGCAAGTCAGTATCTCTCCAGAGTGAAGAAGGGAGAGGAGAAAATTGTTTTGGTCCAACCAGTCTTATGGTAGAGCTCTCTCTTTTTTACACCCAGTAGTGATTTATTTACATTTTACTACTATTCTGTTCAAGATCTGTGAAAAAGAAATTAAAGGCATAGCCTAAAATGACCCCAACTGTGCACCTCAATTCTAAGAATCACAGAATGCCAGGTTAGAAGGAGCCTCAAGGATCCAACCTTTCTGGGTAGTAGTAGAGTTGAAATTAGCTGGTCCAGCACCCTGTCAAGCTGAGCATTAAATATGTCCAGTGTAGGGGAACACAAGTCCTGTGAGGGGAGACTGAGGGAGCTGGGGTTGCTTAGCCTGGAGAAGAGGAGACTCAGGGGAGACCTTATTGCTCTCTACGACTACCTGAAGGGAGATTGTAGACAGGTGAAGGTTGGTCTCTTCTCCCAGGCAACCAGCACCAGAACAAGAGGATGCAGTCTCAGGCTGCACCAGGGGAGCTTTAGGCTGGAGGTTAGGAAGAAGTTCTACACAGAGAGAGTGATTGCCCATTGGAATGGGCTGCCTGGGGAGGTGGTGGAGTCACCATCATTGGAGGTGTTCAGGAGGAGACTTGATAGGGTGCTTGGTTGCATGGTTTAGTTGGTTGGGTGGTGTTGGATGATAGGTTGGACACGATGACCTTGAAGGTCTCTTCCAACCTGGTTTAGTCTAGTCTAGTCTAGTCCTTGTCTATTCCATTCCCTTGGGAGACGATTCCAATGTCTAAGTGTTCTCATGGTGACAAATTTTCTTCTGGATTCCCATTAGAACTTGTCCCCATCACCTTTTGTCTTTTGCATTTGACTCCTTGTAAAAAGGAAGTCCCCATCCTCTTGGTAGCCTCCCTTTCTGTACTGCTCCATGGTAATAAGGTCTCCCATAGCCTTCTCTTCTCAAGGCTGAACAAATCCCATTCCCGCAGCTGTTCTTCATATGGCAGGTCTTCTAGAATCATAGAATCAACCAGGTTAAAAAAGACCTGAGATATCATCAAGTCCAACCTATTGCCTTGTACCTAACACCTCCTGACAACTAATCCATGGCTCCAAGCACCACATCCAGTCCTTTGTTGAACACCTCCAGGGATGGTGACTCCACCAACTCGCTGGGCAGCACATCCCAATGGCCAATTACTCCTTCTGGGAAGAACTCAGTCCTCACCTCAAGCTTAAACCTCCCCTGGTACAGCTTGAGACTGTGTCCTCTTGTTCTGGTGCTGGTTGCCTGGGAGAAGAGACCAACCCCCACCTGGCTACAACCTCCTTTCAGGTATTTGTAGAGAGCAATGAGGTCTCCACTGAGCCTCCTCTTCTCCAGGTTGAACAACCCCAGCTCCCTCAGCCTCTCCTCATAGGGCTTCTAGTCCTGAGGTATTTTTTGACTTCTCTCTTGGAGGTGTGATGGAAGAGGTGAGGACAAGAGCCCAGAACCCAGAATTCCTCATATAGACCTGTCCAGTACCTGAAGGGGTCCTGCAAGAAAGCTGGGGAGGAACTGTTTACAAGGCTTATAGTTGTAGGGCAAGGGGCAATGGTTTGAAACTGGAGCAGGGAAGATTTGGATTGGACATAATGAAGAAGTTCCTTAATGTGAGGGTGGTGGAACACTGGAACAGGTAGCCCCAGTGAAGTGGTGGAGACCCCATCCCTGGAGACATTCAAGGTGAGGCTTGATGGGGCTCTGAGCAATATGATCTGGTTGGTGATGTCTCTGCTCACTATGGGGGGACTTGGGCCAGATGACCTTTTAAGGTCCCTTCCAACTCTATATAATGTGTGAATCTGTGAATGGAAGCCCCTATGCAGTGAGAGAGCAGACAGGTGGTATAAAATGAGAACTACCGAGCCAAGCAGCAGGCAGCACACTGAACAGGACACAATCCTCTGATCTCTGGACTAGATGTACCACACTGACACACAGAATCATAGAATTGTTAAAGTTGGAAGGGACCACAAGGATCATCTAGTTCCAACCCCCCTGCCATAGGCAGGGACACCCCACACTAGAACAGGTTGCTCAGAGCCACATCCAGCCTGGCCTTAAAAACCTCCAGGGATGAGACTTCTACCACCTCCCTGGGCAACCTGTTCCAGTGTCTCACCACCCTCATGGGGAAGAACTTCTTCCTGACATCCAATTTCAATCTACCCATTTCTAAGAACCTGGGTTCTCTCTCGAAGTGGAGTACACAGGGAAGTGGTTGCTTCCTTTTTACCGTTTGTCTCCTGCCAGAGTGGTCAGAAACACCTCAGAAAGCCAGAGGTTCAACTCCATCCCATTCCAGCAGGGATTTCTAGCAGACCTGCCTACCAACAACTTGCTGGTCCCAGGGATTCGGTTCAAATGGTCTACCATCCTCCCAGTGACGTTCAGCAGGAAAGGCACTGCATTGAAACCATCCCAAATCCCTGCTGGGATAATGTGTTCACCCAAATGCCTGTTCTGGTTCTCCCTGCCATATGGCAGGAGCCATCACCCCCTTCTTCCCTCGCCCTTTGCCAAGTAGATGAAACCAACTCCAGCCCAGAGCTTGTTCCAACTGCAGTGAAAGGAGTAGGTTTTACCCATTTTCTCTGGCTACATTCCCTGATGGAGGCTCAGAGGAGACCTTGGGTCTTCTCCAGCAGCCCTTCTCTGCTCTCAGCAATGCCTCCTCCACGGTCCTGGCCATGGTGAAGGCTGGCTCCAAGCCCATCTCATCTCCTTCTGGGAGAAAATGCCAGCAGGTGGTGCTCTAAGACCCCAAATTATGCTCTTTGCCCCACATCCCAGGGCAGGGGCACCTTGGCACAAGCAGTCCACAACAGCCTCTTTTCTCAGGTCTTTCCCATCCTGGGCACTGCATTTTCAAGCTTCTATAGGGCAAAGTTTCAAACTTACATGTGTTATAACCATCTTCTAGCTCCATCCATCCTTCAGGGCCTTTCATACCAGCAGCATTTTTCTTTGCAGGGGGAATTTTCAGGCTAAGCGACACACGCACACAAAGATGCTAACTTCTTCCATCAGATTTTTTCTGGTCAAGCTCAAGTAATTCTTTCCTCTAACTCATAAAAAACCTGACCCTCATTTTATTGACATCTCCTTGTACCATGCTAGTTTGAGGACAGAGATGTTCCCAACAATCCTCAGGGATAAAGAAAGCCATTTTGTGATAAAAAGACAAATTTCAAGGCAAAAAGACCCATGACAATACACCCTGGACTGAGGCAATGACAGGCAGTGCTGGGAGAGTGAGTTATTGCTGTGCTCTGTGGTTTATGGGAGAAGCTGGGGCTGTGTTTACAAAGCAAGAGGAAGAGTGCAAGAAAGTGCTTTTAAGCTGTCAGCTCTTCATAGCCTGTGCTTGTTTAATTATGAACTGAAGAGAAAGGTGGTAGAGATGAGAGCATGCAAGTATTTAATGCCTTGACACTAGATCATTGGAGCAGTCAAGGAGTGGCTTGAGAGCAGTCTTGAGGAGGTGGACTTGGGGGTGTTGGTTGATCAAAATAGGTTGGACCTGATGATCTCCAAGGCTTTTTCCAACCTGTTTGATTCTGTGAGTCTGTGAAAAACTCACCATGAGCCAGCAGTGGTTGCTTGCAGCCCAGAAGGCAGTCATGTGCTGAGCTGCATCCAAAGCAGTGCAACCAGCAGGTCAAGGGAGGTGATTTTGCCCCTCTGCTCTTGTTGAGATTCCACCTGGAGCACTGTCTTCTGTCCCGGTGCTCCCAACACAAGAATGACATAGAACTGTTGGAGTGGGTCCAGAGGAAGGCCACGAATATGATCAGAGGGCTGCAGAACCTCCCCTATGGGGACAGGCTGAAAGAGTTGGGCTGTTCAGCCTGGAGAAAAGAAGGCTCTGGAGACACCTTACAGCAATCTTTCAGTACCTGAAGAGGGCCTACAAGAATTCCAGGGAGTTGTAGTGATAGGATGAGAGGGAATGGATTGAAGCTGGAAGAGGACAGATTTAGACTGGATATTAGGAAGAAAGTTTTTACAGTGAGGGTGATGAGATGCTGCAACAGGCTGCCCAGGGAGGCTGTGGGTGCCCCTTCCCTGGAGGTGTTCAAGGCCAGGTTGGATAAGGCCTTAAGCAATGTGGTCTAGTGGAAGGCTCATGGCAGAGGGCTGGAAATAGATGATCTACAAGGTCCCTTCTAACCCAAACAATGCTATGATTCTATTAAAAGCAATGTGGTAACTTTAAATGTTACTATTTATTTTGTGGTGGTACTTTGTAGGGAAGCCATAGCAAGAGGTGAAAATTTGCCTGCACCTCCTGGGTCAGACAGTAACATTTGTGCCCTTGTAATTTCTGAGTCCTTCTGTTGAACAGCTGCTCTTCTTTTCCATCTTTACCATGAGGGTGGTGGAACACTGGAATGAGGTGCCCAGGGAGATGGTTTGAGGCTCCATCCCTGGAGATATTCAAGGTGAGACTCGACAGGGCTCTGGGCAACCTGATGTAGTTGAGGATGTTCCTGTTGACTGCAGAGGGGGTTGGACAGGATGAGCTTTGGAGGTCCCTTCCAGCCCAGCCCATTCTATGATTCTATGAATAGAATGACAGATTGTTTTGGTTGGAAAAGAGCTTAATATGTTTATCATTTTCATCAGGGCCTGTTGTAATAGGTTGTGGGGGGGATGGTTTTAAACAAAAGGAGGGGAGATTCGGACTAGATATAAGGAAGAAATGTTTACAGTGAGGGTGGTGAGACACTGGCTCATGATGCTGAGGGAGGTGGTAGATTCCTCATCCTTGGAAACATTCCAGGTCAGGTTGAATGGTGCTCTGAGCAACCTGCTCAAGTTGAAGATGTCCTTGCTGACTGCAGGTTGGACTAGATGACCTTTGAAGGTCCCTTCCAGCCCAAACCATTCTATGATACTATGATTCTATGGGGATCTCCCCCCAGCCTCCCCTTCCAGTGACAGCTCTTCCTTGCTGGAAACCAAGCTGCTGCTTCTCAGTCAGGAAAAGCCAACACTATGGTCCTTGCTCCAAAACTCACTACCGATTTTTCTGGCCAGATTTTGAGAAATCCCCACCAAAATACAGCTGTCTCTGAGGTAAACCTCAGCAGGGGGTTAGCAGTGTGCAGCTGCCTTGCAAGGAGACTCACACATCCTGCTGAAAGTGTAAGGGGCAATTTGGCTTAGCAGGATGTAATTAACCAGTGCTGGAGTTTGGCTGGGTGACTACAGCTAACATCCTTTCACTCCAGAAAATTGCTGTGAAGAACTTCAGGTAATTCATGAGTCTATCACCATGAGTCCTGACTATCTCCTGTCTCCTGACTCCCATCCTGGAGATGGCAGCTCCTGCAGTGTCTGTGCCATCCTCCCTCATGGGAGAAAGAAGATGCTGGAAGTGCTGCTTAGGAAGCCCTGCAACCCTGCCACACCTTTGCTGTTGGGAAGAAACAAGTTGTTTGATAGAGAATGGAGAAATACATGAGTAATGAGGTAGCTGTCACCACTCCCTGTGGATAACCTCACAACAGCAGAGCTATTTATAGGCAGAAGTGTCTCAGAACTTATTTTCTTTGACACTGTGGCCGTGGCAGAGTAATGGATAGCTCTTCAGGACACGTTTGCAAAACCACTCAATTAGGAGCAATGAGGTGCAAAATTATATGTGCAAAGAGGTGGAAACGTAGATGTTGGAGATGAAAAGGACCTTGCTGGCCTGCCAGCACCCCCTAGTTCCCAACAGGAAAGAGATGGAGCTCCTCTCTGAGCACCTCCATGTAAAATTGTTCTTTTTTAATGGATATTTTTGAGCACATGACTATGATGTGTGGGGCCTGAAGACTGGAGGTGGGTGGGTTATTGTTTGCTGCTCTGGGTGCCTGTGTGTGTATAAATCTCTGTCTATACTGGGAAATTGGTTTCCTTCTCTCCTGAGGAAGAAAGTTAGAAAGAACTCATTTCAAAGTGGAGCTCTTCTTTTGATTCATTCCTTGGGATATGAGAAAGAGTAGCTTCTTCCAAAAGGGCATATCCATCTCTGGAGGTCATTAGACAGAGAGCTGATCAGAAACTGCTAACTGAGAAGTGCAGCCAGCAAGCACTCCTTATTTTCATTCTTCCTTGTCATTGCTCACAATCCAAAATGAAAAAGTGTCACTGACTTGGAAACTACTGGTCTTTGCCTGGGGGGGAAGAAACCTATTTGCTCAGGGGTGGAGAGGAAGATCTTGTTTCTGCTTTTGAGGGCCACAAAAATTGGAATGCTGGAACACCTCTGCTACAAGGACAGGCTGAAGGAGATGGAATTGCTCAGCCTGGAGAAGAGAAGGCTCTGAGGAGACCTAATAGCAGCCTTCCAGTACCTGAAAGGGGGCCTTCAAGAAGGAAGGAGAGAGACTATTTACAAAGATCTGCAGTGACAGGATGAGGGGCAATGGCTTCAAACTAAAGACGAGCAGATTTAGATTGGATGTTAGGAGAAGGTTCTTTACCATGAGGGTGGTGGAACACTGGAACAGGTGGTCCAGGGAGGTGGTTGGGGCCCTATCCCTGGAGATATTCAAGGTGAGGCTTGACAGGGCTCTGGGCAACCTGATCTAGTTGAGAATGTCTCTGCTGAGTGCAGAGAGGGCTGGACTGGATGAGCTTTGGAGGTCCTTTCCACTCCAGACCATTCTCTGATTCTACTTCTAAAAATGTCTTTGTCATACTGGAGTGGGGTTTACTGACTTTGGGGATTTTGAGGGATCCAGGCTTTCAGATCACACTCAGTGCCTGGGAAATATGTCCCTCCAGTTCTTCTTTTTTCTGGTTGTGGATGAACTTTGGTCCTGAGAGGAGCGTGCAGCTCACTGTTTATTCCAGCTCTTCTCTCAAGGCTTGTATCACAGTATCGCCAAGATTGGAAGAGACCTCGAGGGTCATCAAGTCCAACCTGTCACCACAGACCTCATGGCTAGACCATGGCACCAAGTGCCACGTCCAATCCCCTCTTGAACACCTCCAGGGACGGTGACTCCACCACCTCCCCGGGCAGCCCAAGTTTGCAGATGACACCAAGTTAGGAGCAGATGTTAGTCAGTTAGAGGGCAGAAGGGCTCTGCAGAGGGACCTCGACTGACTGGACAGATGGGCAGAGTCCAATGGGATGGCATTCAACAAGTCCAAGTGCCAGGTGCTGCACTCTGGCTACAGCAATCCCATGCAGAGCTACAGGCTGGGGTCAGAGTGGCTGGAGAGCTGCCAGGCAGAGAGGGACCTGGGGGTACTGATCGACAGCCACCTAAACATGAGCCAGCAGTGTGCCCAGGTGGCCAAGAGGCCAATGGGATCCTGGCCTGCATTAGGAATGGTGTGGCCAGCAGGAGCAGGGAAGTCATTGTGCCCCTGTACTCTGCACTGGTTAGGCCACACCTTGAGTCCTGTGTCCAGTTCTGGGCCCCTCAGTTTAAGAAGGACATTGAGACACTTGAACGTGTCCAGAGAAGGGCAACAAGGCTGGGGAGAGGCCTTGAGCACAGCCCTGTGAGGAGAGGCTGAAGGAGCTGGGATTGTTTAGCCTGGAGAAGAGGAGGCTCAGGGGTGACCTCATTGCCCTCTACATCTACCTGAAGGGTGGTTGTAGCCAGGAAGGGGTTGGTCTCTTCTCCCAGGCAACCAGCACCAGAACAAGAGGACACAGTCTCAAGCTGTGCCAGGGGAGGTTTAGACTCGAGGTGAGGAGAAAGGTCTTCACTGAGAGAGTCATTAGTCATTGGAACGTGCTGCCCAGGGAGGTGGTGGAGTCACCGTCTCTGGAGGTGTTCAAGAGGAGATTGGACGTGGCACTTGGTGCCATGGTCTAGTCATGAGGTCTGTGGTGACAGGTTGGACTCGATGATCTTTGAGGTCTCTTCCAACCTTAGTTATTCTGTGACACTGTGATACTGTGATTCCAATGACGAATGACTCTCTCTGTGAAGAACTTTCTCCTCACCCCGGGCTTAAACTTCCCCTGGTGCAGCTTGAGACTGTGTCCTCTTGTTCTGTTGCTGGTTGCCTGGGAGAGGAGACTAACACCTTCCTGGCTACAACCAACCTTCAGGTAGTTGTAGAGAGCAATGAGGTCTCCCCCGAGCCTCCTCTTCTCCAGGCTGAACAACCCCAGCTCCCTCAACCTCTCCTCACAAGGCTTGTGTTCAAGGCCTCTCACCAGCCTTGCTGCCCTTGTGCTGGTCTATATCCAGGATTACTCTTTTGCTGAATTAATTTCAGGAGAAAGAAGGAAAGACAAATTGGACCCAGTGAACTGCTTGCAGTAGAGACTTTTCCCTTGCTGTGCTGCAGCAGAAGGTGACATAATTTCATAGAGTAAAGAAACACCCATTAAAGGTCATAAATGTTGTTATTAAAGCTGAGTTGCAGCTGCCATGATTTGGATTGCAAAGGGCTCCAAATGCAATCACCTGGCACTGGTCACTGTCAGCATGGTCTGCAGGCTGCACTGCTCCTTTCTTCTTTCCTGCTTTGCCCTCTACTTTCTTGATACCACCTCCATCTTCTGTGCAATACAAACCTTTATTATTCCTATTTGCAGTAGTCATTAAAACACTGGGGGTTAATTAGCAGGGCAAAATCCAGCCAGCAAGTGCCAGCAGACCTAAGCAGAGGCATTTGATCATACCTTGAAGCCGGTTGTGGTCTGGCAAGCAGGGAGGAGAGGTCTGAGTCTTACTTTGTATTCTTTGGGGGAGCATTTCTCAGCCCTTGGACACATGGAGTAAGCAGCAGCTCTGCACTTTGGACACTGACTGTGGTTCATGTGGTCTCTGTGCTTCCCCTGACCCTCCCTAGCATCCTTGTGTTACTATCCACAAGCTGTGTCCACCACGGGGGTGAGATTAACTTAATTTTCCTTCACGCATCTATATGTAAGTATCTCCATTTGATTGAGTCACCTTCAGCTCCCATGTTTAATCACAAAAGAGAAATGACCACTGCTAAAGCAATTCCCCAGCCCATTTATGTGCCTGCCTTAGAATAAGTCAGATGATGTATTGTGCCTCTAAAATCAAAGGAGACAGCTCCTGGCTGACTGGGGTTGCCTGTCCCAATCACGAAGGATTGAGATACAGCCCCACTGAAACTTCTCCAAGCCTCATATGCCTAATCTGCAAAAGAATTTCCACCCCAAGCATTTAAGAATGTAGATAAAGATCAATTTAACACAACTATTAACCCCAGGTGTACTGGGCAGCCTTTTGGTTTTCCCTGCAGGTCACACTCCAGTGCAGTCTGCCCAAGAGTGTGATTTAATCCTTTGGTCTGCAGATGGTTTTGAGCTCAGGAGACATCCCCAAAGGGCTGATGGAAAGTAGAAACAACAGGCTTAGCCATCTCAGATGTTGTACAACAGTCTGTAGCTCTACAGAGAAATTTTGTAGAACAGGATCACAGAATCATAGGATGGTCCAGGCCGGAAGGGACATCCAAAGGTCATCCTGTCTGACCTCCCTGCAGTCAGCAGGGACATCCCCAACTAGATCAGGTTGCCCAGAGCCTCTTTGAGCCTTGTCTTGAATATCTCCAGGGAAGAGGCCTCAACCACCTCCCTGGGGAAGCTCTTCCAGTGTTCCACCACCTTCATAGTGCAGAACTTCTTCCTGATATCCAATCTAAATCTGCCCTTCTCTAGTTTGAAGCCATTGCCCCTTATCCCGTCACTGCAGCCCTTTGTAAACAGTCTCTCTCCATCCTTCCTGTAGGTCCCCTTCAGGTACTGGAAGGCTGCTATTAGGTGTCCCCACAGCCTCCTCTTCTCGAGGCTGAACACCCCCAGCTCCCTCAGCCTGTCCTCACAGCAGAGGTGTTCCAACCCCCTGATCATTTTTGTGGCCCTCCTCTGTACCCTCTCCATCAGGTCCATGTCCTTCCAGAGCTGGACACAGCACTCCAGGCAAGATCTCACCAGAGCAGATTAAAGTGGCAGAATCACCTCTCTGGATCTGCTGGCCACACTACTTTGGATACAGCCTAAGATGTGATTTGCCTTCTGGGCTGCAAGCATCAAGTCCAGGTTGAAAAGTGGTGTCATAGGACAAGTCCTCCTCTAGGCTATTCTGATATCTGTGACAAAATCAGCTGATGATGGAAAACCCTGGCCCCCATCATGACTCAGGCTCAAGGGTGTTGGTTGTTGCTGTTATTGCAGCTGTATACCCAGGGCACTTTGATTTATCCCTCTGGGAGAAGCATGTTTGGAATAGTCTTATGTCCTCTCCTATGTGACCTGTGCTGTGGACTATGTGACATGCCTGAGACATGGGCCAAGACTCATGGAGTGGTCAGAGACTGGAAACACAGGGAAATGTTGTGCCTGAGGCCAGTGGTAATAAAAGGGCATCAAGACTTCACTGGAGACATTTCCCAATTTTATTCCCCAGTGGTTTAGGTTGGAATGGATGTTTAAAAGTCATCTAGTCCAAAACCCATCCACTAAGCAGGGTCGTCTCTAACTAGAGAAGGTTGCTAAGAGCCCTGTCCAACCTGACCTGGAAAGATTCCAGGGATGAGGCTTCCATGACCTCTGTGGGAACCCTGGGCTGGAGTTTCACTGTTCTCACTGTAAACAAAATAATCTTCCTTCTATCCTGTCCAAATCTTCCTCTTTTAGTTTCAAGCCACCACCCCTGGGACTGTCACAATAGGCCCTGCTAAAAGGTCTGTCCCCAGCTTTCTTGTAGGTCCCACTTTAAGTACTGAAAACCTGTAATAAGGTCTTCCTGGAGTCTCCTCTTCCTCAAGTTGAACAATCCCAAATCTCTCAGCCTGGCCTCGCAACAGAGGGGTTCCAGCCCTCACATCCTGTTTGTAGCCTCCCCTGGTCCCACTCCAGCACATCCATGTCTCTCCTGTGCTGAAGACTCCAGAGCTGGACCCAGCACTGCAGGTGAGTTCTCCTCAGAGTGGAGCAGAGAGGCAGAATCACCTCCCTTGACCTGCTGGCCACACTGCTCTGTATGCAGCCCAAGTATATTAGCTTCTGGGCTATGAGCACGAGTAGGAAGAGCCATCCTCTCAGATATGTCCCAGCTTCAGCCTTTGGGCTGCTACACAGGAGCTGGGTGACACCATGCACAGGCTGCATACACATGTCCCTACTTCCTTTATGCACCTTTGGGCTCCTACACAGGAGCTGGGTGACACATAGGATCATAGAATTGTTAAGGTTGGAAGGGACCTCAAGGATCATCTAGTTCCACCCCCCTTGCCACAGGCAGGGATACCTCACACTAGATCAGGTTGCTCAGAGCCACATCCAGCCTGGACTTAAAAACCTCCAGGGATGAGGCTTCCACCACCTCCCTGGGAAGCCAGTTCCAGTGTCTCACCACACTCATGGTGAAGAACTTCTTCCTGACATCCAACCTCAGTCTACCCATTTCTATTTTTGCTCCCTTCCCCCTAGTCCTACCACTGCCTGACAGCCTAAAAAGTCCCTCCCCAGCTTTCTTGTAAGCCCCCTTCAATGGGGTCTCCTCAGAGCCTTCTCTTTTCCAGACTGAACAACTCCAACTCTCTCAGTCTGTCCTCATAGGAGAGGAGCTCCAGCCCTCTGATCATCCTCATGGCCCTTCTCTGGACACCACCGTGCAGGTCTATGCACAGGCTGTACACACATGGCCCTGCTTCCATTCTGTGCCTTTGGGCTGCAGCACAGGAGCTGGGTGACACCACCATGTAGGTCCATGCACAGGTTGCACACACATGGCCCTGCTTCCTTTCTGCACCACTGCTCCCATACAATGAGCCATGTTCAGCCATTATGGATGCAGAGCATGTTGACTCGGAAGGAGCACCATTCATCAAGGGACTCCAGCCTCTACTCATTATGTATCAGCTACAATGAATCAACGTTAATGAGGCAATTTTTGGTCATTTCCACTTTGTATGCACAATAATTTTCCACTCTTGCAAAATAGGCCCTAATTAAACTGATGGATTTCAGCGTGGCCTTGCAAGACTGCTCTACTTTTCTAAGGGCAGCGTGGCCCTGTGAAGTCTGTTGTGACTGAGCTCTGCAAGGCACAACAGAGTTTCCAAATGCCTCCCTTTGCTGGATTTGAACAGGCTGAACAAATGAAAACCTTTGGTGAAATCAATGATTATAAAGGATAATAGTCATAAAAAAGAGGTGACATGTCTCTTTCTTGTGGAGCAAAGGAAAAAAAAACCAAACCATTCAACCTAATTCTGTTAAATGCCCTAGGACAAGGTGATATCAAATGTGCAGGAGAACAAGATGAAACTCATTAATTCACTCCAGTCAGAAATGCCTGCTCATGAAAATGCAGGCAGGAAACTGCTCTCTTTTACAGTCTGAATCAAACAAGGGATGAGGTTGCTATGTCTTCCCCCCTGCTCTGTCAACATGCCTGCTGCAAAGGGACACTCTGAATGCAGCATCTCCAAGCCCTTGCACTTGAGTCCTTATTTCTTCAAGCTGTTGAACCAAATGGAGGGTGAGAGCCTATTGCCTACCAGACTTGAAGCCAGCAGTGCTCTTTCAAGGAGCCTGGAGGAGCCTTTGTATCGAAGCAAAATGGTCTGCTTGTCAAACTGCTGTCCTTGGAGCACAATGGTGCAGCAGCTTTGGAAAGGGTTGGTGCTCCTTGCGTCAGCAGATTACCACAAATTGGCTGAGCCACAGCAGTTTCTTGGGTGTATGCTCATCACCAGGCAAAAGAGCTGTTGTTGATCTGAGCTTAGCTCATGAGTGAGGAGGATGAGGCTAAACTAGATTACCTCTTGTTAGCTGGAGAGCAAACACAAGCAGCTGATGAGCAGTAGCTCAAGACAGAGCAAGGTGACCTTGTGCTAGTATCTTCAGGCATTGGGAGCATCACAGCTGTGGCTCCTTGAATATTTGGGGGTTGGAAGCAACAGCAAAGGAATCTATGTCCTCATGCAGAGGCTCTGAGACCAAAAACCACTTTGTAGGGAGCCTTCATGTTAGATAGACACAAGCCCCAAGCTGGTGGCAAATTGGGGATTATCCATTGACACCACAGAGGAACTAATCCTTTTGTGCCCCAGAGAGCCCTTCTCTTCCTAGGGGAAAAGTAATTGATGCAGGCTCTGAAAAGACAGAAGACCACAAAGCTGAGATGTGCAGGGCTCAATCAATGACATCAATAATGACATTAAATGCCTGTTCAGCCCAAGGACAGTGTTGTGGCAAGGTGAGACATTAAGCACCATGACAGGAGTGGGGTAGAGGCAGTGACTGTGAAATTTGCACACTTGCATCCCAGTCTCAGACCATCGCTGCCTCTCCCTCAGACCATCTGCAGGGACCACACCCTGTGCCTTTTCTCCACATCTCAGTGCTGTTTAATACCTTTATCAATGATATAGTGTGATTGAATGCACCTTCATCAAGTTCATAGATGACACCAAGCTGAGTGATGCAGCTGGCCTGTCAGAGGCACAGGATTTCATCCAGAGGGATGTGGACAAGTTTTAGAAGTGGGTCCATGTGAATTTCAGGAGGTTCAGCAAGGCCAAGGGGAAGGTTCTGAACATGGGTCACGGCAATCCAAAGTACCAATACAGGTTGGAGGATGAAGGGATGGCGATCAGCCCTGTGAAGAAGAAGTTTGGAGTGCTGGATGGTGAAAAGCAGTGTGTACTTGGGAGTCCAGAAGCCAACCATGTCCTGGTCTGATCCCCAGCAGTGTGGGCAGCAGGCGGAGGAAGGGGATTCTGTCCCCTGTTCCAGTCTGATGAGACCCTGCCTGCAGTGCTGGGTGCTGGAGTTCTCAGCACAGGAAGCATGGAGCAGGGCCAGAGAAAGCCACAGCAATAGTACAACAGCTGGAACCCCTCTTCTGGGAGGCCAGGCTGAGAGAGTTTGGGTTGTTCAGCCTGGAGAAGAGGAGGCTCTGGGGAGACCTTTTGGTGGCCTTTCAGTACATAAAGGGGCCTAGAATAAAGCTGGGGACGGACTTCTTGGCAGAGCCTGTTATGACAAGGTAAGGGGTGATGGTTTTGGGCTAAAGGAGGGGAGATTCAGACCTGGTAAAAGGAAGAATTTTTTTCCTGAAGCCATGCAACCAAGCACCCTAGCAAGTCTCCTCCTGAACACCTCCAATGATGGTGACTCCACCACCTCCCCAGGCAGCACATTCCAATGGGCAATCACTCTCTCTGTATAGAACTTCCTCCTAACCTCCAGCGTAAACCTCCCCTGGTGCAGCCTGAGACTGTGTCCTCTTGTTCTGGTGCTGGTTGCCTGGGAGAAGAGACCAACCTCTGCCTGTCTACAACCCCCCTTCAGGTAGTTGTAGAGAGCAATAAAGTCACCCCTGAATCTCCTCTTCTCCAGGCTAAACAACCCCAGCTCCCTCAGTCTCTCCTCATAGGGTTTATGTTCCAAACCCCTCCCCAACTTTGTTGCCCTTCTCTGGACTCGTTCCAGCAAGTCAACATCCTTCCTAAACTGAGGAGCCCAGAACTGGACACAGGACTCAAGGTGTACAGGGGCAGAATGACTTCCCTGCTCCTGCTGGCCACACTGTTCCTGATGCAGGCCAGGATGCCATTGGCCCTCCTGGCTGCCTGGGCATACTGCAGGCTCATGTTCAGCCTACCATCGACCAGCACCCCCAGGTCCCTCTCTGCCTGGCCGCTCTCCAGCCACTCTGACCCCATCCTGTAGCTCTGCATGGGGTTGTTGTGGCCAATGTGCAGAACCTGGCACTTGGATGTGTTCAATCTCCTGCCCTTGGACTCTGCCCATCTGTCCAGCCTGTCAAGGTCCCTCTGCAGAGCCTCTCTAACCCTCCAGCAGATCAACTCCTGCCCCCAGCTTGGTGTCATCAGCAAATTTACTGATGATGGACTCAATGCCCTCATCCAGATCATCAATAAAGATGTTAAAGAGCACAGGGCCCAGCACTGATCCTTGGGGCACATCACTAGTGCCTGGCTGCCAGCTGGATGTGGCACCATTCACCACCACTCTCTGGGCTCAGCCCTCCAGCCCGTTCCTAACCCATCGCAGTGTGCTCCCGTCCAAGCCATGGGCTGACAGCTTGGCCAGGAGTTTGCTGTGGGGGATGGTGTCAAAGGCCTTGCTGAAGTCCAGGTAGACCACATCCACAGCCTGCCCCACATCCACCAGGCAGTCACCTGATCATAGAAGGAGATCAGGTTGGTCAGGCAGGACCAGCCCTTCCTAAATCCATGCTGGCTGGGCCTGATCCCTTGGCCATCCTGTAAGTGCTGTGTGATTGCACTCAGGATGACCTGTTCCATGATCTTGCCTGGCACTGAGGTCAGGCTGACAGGCCTATAATTCCCTGGCTCATCCAACCGGCCCTTCTTGTGGATGGGCACCACGCTGGCCAGATTCCAGTCCTCTGGGACATCTCCAGTGAGCCAGGACTGCTGAAAAATTATGGAGACAGATGGAAAGCTGGTGAGACACTGGCTCAGATTGTCCAGAGAGGTGGTAGATGCCCCACCCATGGAGACATTCCAAGCCAGGTTGGATGGGACTCTGAGCAACCTACACTAGTTGAAGCTGTCTCTGTAAGGGGACTGGACTGGATGACTTTCAAATGCACTTTCCAACTCAAACCATTCTATGATCTTATATGTCACCTTTCAGCCTGGCTTTCCCTTCTCCCCTTTATATTTGATGAGCAACCACACACAAAAAAAGAGAAAATAAAAAATAAAAAGAGCGATACAAAGCAGAGAGAACAACCAAGACACCAAGAGCTGGCAAAATTGTGCTCAGAGCAGAAGTACATCAGTTTGGCTATGGAGCATTGATTTCTTTTTATCATCCTTCTTATTAACTACATAGGATTCGCTCTTAAGAAGAAATAAATCAAAACAAGCCTAGAGGAACTTTGAGAGATAAGGGGAAGGATGTTTGCTTGAGTTATTTCTCATCATGGAATGCTTTTAGCTCCACATCTTAGGTAGGGAGCCAGCTCTCCATCTTCCCTTTCAGTAATTAAAAGCAAAAAAGAAGAAAACCTGGCAGTTTACCAGGACATTATTTACACAGAGAATTAACATCTTTCCCTCTCTCCCAGATAATACATTGAGCTGTAGGACTCAGATCAGAACATGAATGTCTTTGTTGTAATTCCAACTCAAAGAAACATATTTCTTCATTCTTTTTTTTTTTTTTCCTGTAATAAACCCCAACAGTATTAAGTGGCCTTGGTTTTTTTCCATTGTAGTATTGTGGCTTGGTGCCTGAGGAGCATCATATGACTGGATCTTCAGATGGGGCAAGCTGGTTGCATTACCAGTAAGGTAAAAAACTGAAGCTATTGAGTTAAGTGGGATTCTGTTGCTCTGATTAAACATAGAATCCAGCCCATTGTTTTCAGGGAAGTTACCTTGAGGTGATGCAGCAGAGAGTATCAGTGTTAGAATCAAGTTGCCCAGCACCTGGGAGACAGGATGAAGTGAGACAATTGGTGCAATAAACAGCTTGAAGGGACTGGAAAGGGGGGGGGAAAAAGTAACTCAAGGTAAAAAGAAAGCAGGTCCTCAGGTGTGGAAATCTGGGGAAGACAAGCAGAAAGTCAATGCTTTTGTTAGAAAAGATGGTGTGGAACAGAGAGAGTCCTTACACTAAGAATGTGCTGACCCTGAATCTCCTGCCTGAAACCGGTTCCTTATTTCTCCAACTTGAAGGAGACAAAACCCAACTCCCCGGCTCCCTCCCACTCTCTTTTCCTTGATTGTTTACCTATTTTCATATCAAAGACTCACCTTGGGTGTCTTCCATCTTGGCTATCACTATCACTAAGGAATGAGCTTCAAATCAACCTGCTCAGAAGCTGGCTTCTCAGGAAACCTTCAGTAACAGGTTTTACATGTCTTCTTAAAATACCTTTCAGGAGCATCAAAGCACCCACTAATTGCTGCTCTCTGCCTCACAAATACCTGGACCTGAATGGTTCCACAGGACCCTCTCAAGACTGGTTGACTTTAAAAGGCAAACCTCATGAAGCTCAATAAGGACAAGGGCAGGGTCTGGCACCTGTGGAGGAATAACAACAGGCACCGGGACAGGTTAGGGTTTGCCCTCCTGGAGAGCAGCTCCAAGGAGAAAGACCTTGGAGTCCTGGTGGAGTCCTGGTTCTGCATGGGACAGTAATGTAATGTGCCCTTGTGGCCAAGAGAGCAAATGGGATCCTGGGGGGCATCAAGAAAAGTGTAGCCAGCAGGTCTAGGGAGGTTCTTCTCCCCCTCTACTCTGCCCTGCCTTGGTGAGATCACACCTGGAATACTGTGTGCAGTGTTGGGCTCCCCATTTCAAGAGAGACAGAGACCTGCTGGAGAGAATCCAATGGAGAGCCACAAGGATGCTTAGGGGACTTGAGCATCTCCCCTGTGAAGAGAGGCTGAGAGCCCTGGTCTGATCAATGTGTATAAATATCTGAGGGTTGAGTGTCAAGTGGAGGGGTCCAAGCTCTTTTTAGTAGGTGGTGCACAGTAATAAGCCAAGGAACAATGGATACAAACTTGAACATAGAAGGTTTCACCTCAACATAAGGAGAAACTTCTTTATAGTGAGCCTGTAACAGGCTGCCCAGGGAGGTTGTAGAGTCTCCTCTGGAGACTTTCAAAACCTACCTGGATGCATTCCTGTGCAGACTACCCTAAGAGATGCTGCTGTGGCAGGGGGGATGGACTCCATGATCTCTGGAGGTCCCTTCCAACCTCTAACATTCTGTGATTGTGTGATTTCACCTTCAGGTAGACAATAAGGAGTCAGAAAAATGTTGCTGTAGTCAAGTGACTCTGAACTAAGCAACTCAGCATTGCTCTACACTTCATGGTATTCAGGTTCTTCCAAGATCTTTATGTCATTCCTGTCATTCTGATCTTCATGTCATTCCTGAGAGATTCCTAAAGCTCTCATCTTTCCATATGAGCTTAAATAAGCTCAAAGAACCACCCACTCAGATTCCAGATGGCGGGTATCCCACAGTTTGATGGTTGTTTCTTGATGAGCTTTGTTGCTGCTTCATCAGATGCCACCTGGATTCCAAGACCAGATTTCTCTCACTGTCACTATAAAAGAAAAGGAGAAACCCCAAAAATAATCTTCAAAAGTGAGGTTCAGCAGGGGCAAATGCAGAGTCCTGCACCTGGGAGGGAATAATAAACTGCACCAGTACAGGCTGGGAGGTGATCTAGAGAGCAGCCCTGTGAAGAAGGACCTGGGAGTCCTGGTGGAGAGCAAGTTCTGCATGGGACAGCAATGTGCCCTGGTGGCCAAGAAGGCCAATGGGATCCTGGGCTGCATTAAGAAGAGTGTGTCCAGCAGATTGAGATAGATTCTTCTCCCCCTCTACTCTGCCCTGGTGAGACCTCACCTGGAATACTGCATCCAGTTCTGGGGTCCCCAGTTCAAGAGTGACAGGGATCTGTTGCAGAGAGTCCAATGGAGGGCTACAAGGATGATGAAGAGACTGGAGCACTGCTCTGTGAGGAGAGACTGAGATCCCTGGGTCTGTTTAGTCTGGAGAAAAGACTGAGAGGGGATTTAATAAATGTCTATAAATATCTAAAGTCTGGGGGTCAAGAGGGACAGGACAGGCTCTGCTGAGCTGCACCCTGGGATAGGACAAGGGACAATGGATATAAACTACAGCACAGGAGATTCCACCTCAACATGAGTCAGAACTTTACTGTAAGGGTCATAGAGCACTGGAACAGGCTGCCCAGAGGGGTTGTGGAATTTCCTTCTCTGGAGACTTTCAAGACCTGTCTGGATGCATTCCTGTGCAATCTGTGCTAGATATCCATTCATCTTGGATTCCAAGACCAGCTTTCTCTGAGTGTCACTTTAAAACAGCGGGAGAAACCCCTCAAATGATCTCCTTGGATTCTGGATTCCAAGACTAAATCATCTGTAATGACCCCATATGCAGTAACATCAAACTGATTCCATGAGCATGAGAACAGAGATGAACCCACAAGGATTAATAATGTTTCAGCTGCAGCTTCTCCTACTTAAGACTGGCCTGTGAAAACTGAGGACCTGGGTGTCACATAAACCATCTGAGTGCTCACCTAGGAGCATGGCACACAGCATGTGAGCCAGAAGATCAGCTCATGGTCCAGAGGAAGGATATGGACCTGACAGAGTGGGTCCAGAGGAGGGCAACCTGAACTAGGTGACCCTGCTTCAGCATGGGTGTTGGACTAGATGAGACCTCACCTGCAGTACTGTGTCCAGGTCTGGAGCCTTCAATAGAGGAAGGACATGGACCTGATGGAGAGGGTCCAGAGGAGGGCCGTGAAAATGATCAGGGGGCTGGAGCAGCTCTGCTCCAAGGACAGGCTGAGGGAGCTGGGAGTGTTCAGCCTGAAGAAAACTCCAGGGAGACCTAATAGCAGCCTTCCAGTACCTGAAGGGGGCCTTCAAGAAGGAAGGAGAGAGACTGTTTACAAAGGCCTGAAGTGATAGGATGAGGGGCAATGGCTAGAGAAGAGCAGATTTAGATTGGGTGTTAGGAACACGTTCTGCACCATGAGGGTGGTGGAACACTGGAACAGGTTGCCCAAGGAGGTGGTGGGGGCTCCATCCCTGGAGATGTTCAAATAAAGCTCAACAGGGCTCTTGGCAACCTGATCTAGTTGAGGATGTCCCTGCTGAGTGCGGAGGGGGTTGGACTGGATGAGCTTTGGAGGGCCCTATCAACCCAGGTAATTCTATTCTATGCTGAGCCCTTTCACAACTGGAACCTTCAGTTGCAAACAGAGAGAAAATGCAGGTGAAGCATTTGCCATGCAATAGACACCTGTTAAATTAATTGCAGGGGCATGAGCACTAATTAACTGATCATGCTAATGAGAACATTGGATTTTGGCAGTGTGGTTATTTCAGTTTTTGGGGTTTTTTGATTGGAGAAAGTTGTGGATGCTGGTGTGGAGACAACCTCTTATCCTCAGAGATTAATGGGGGCTCTGCATGGCAACCCCACAAATATTATTTTAAAAGCTTTTGTAGGAAAAAAAAGTTTCATATTAAATTGCAATTTCATTCTAACAGGACAATAAAAAGCTGGGGCTTGGTGGTTGGTGTCAGATGCTCTCTGAGTTTTGCAGTTCTGATCTTGCTGCCACACAGAGAGGGACCTGGGAGTGCTGATTGACTGCTGCCTAAACATGAGCCAGCAGTGTGCCCAGGTGGTCAAGAAGGCCAATGGCATCCTGGCCTGCAGCAGGAATAGTGTGGCCAGCAGGAGCAGGGAAGTCATTGTGCCCCTGTACACTGCATTGGTTAGGCCACACCTTGAGTCCTGTGTCCAGTTCTGGGCCCCTCAGTTTAAGAAGGACATTGAGACACTTGAATGTGTCCAGAGAAGGGCAACAAGGCTGGGGAGAGGCCTTGAGCACAGCCCTGTGAGGAGAGGCTGAGGGAGCTGGGATTGTTTAGCCAGGAGAAGAGGAGGCTGAGGGGAGACCTCATTGCCCTCTACAACTACCTGAGGGATGGTTGTAGCCAGGAAGGGGTTGGTCTCTTCTCTCAAGCAACCAGAACCAGAACAAGAGGACACAGTCTGAAGCTGCACCAGGGGAAGTTTAGGCTGGAGGTGAGGAGAAATTTCTTCACCGAGCGAGTTGTTCACCATTGGGATGTGCTGCCCAGGGAGGTGGTGGAGTCACCATCCCTGGAGGTGTTCAAGAGGAGATTGGACGTGGCACTTGGTGCCATGGTCTAGTCATGAGGTCTGTGGTGACAGGTTGGACTCAATGATCTTTGAGGTCTCTTCCAGCCTTGGTGATACTGTGATACTGTGATTCCTTCAGGGGCCTTGGGAAGGACAATTTGGTCAAAACTTTGCTCCAATTTTTCAGGATTAATCAATTAATTAGTGCTGGGGCATGGTCTGGGCCCTGGACCATCCTTTCTGTTATCTCTTGCTCCATTGCCAGACTGGACTATGGCTTGGCTTACAGCTGTGCTGAATTTGTGAGCAGGAAAACATGGGGCAGGAACCATTCCCAGCAGGCAGCTGAGGTCAGTAATGTTCATCCCACCATGTGCTGACCATCTGGGACCACAGAGATGCGAGGATCTAGGCAGAGGTTGTAGAGTCTGCTTTGCTAGAGACATTCAAACCCTGCCTGGACACATTCCTATGAAAGCTGATCTGGGCATATCTGCTTTGGCAGGGGGGTTGGATTAGATCATCTCCACAGGTCCCTTCCAACCCCTACCATTCTGTGATAAATCTTTTACAGTGTCACAGACATTTATATCTCTGCCATGCTGGACAGCTTCTTTCAGACCCTGCTGTTTCAAGCTGTTTGGGGCCACCAGGACATGGTTAGCATAGTGCTGAGCCCTGATACCACTCAGTACAAGCATAAGTACAGGAACATGTTTGCACTGCTTGCAGTCCTGGATGAGGGATGGAGAGGAGACATCTTCCTCAAAATCCTTTTCAGATACTAATAAGGAGACAAAGTCTTTTACACAGTGACTATTAGCAGCCTGAGTTTGCTGAAGCTATCACTGCTCTCTGCAGGGAGGGTGGACTGGATGACCTTTAAAGGTCTCTTCCAACCCAAAAAACATTCTGTGATTGATTTTATAATGATATATTTTCTTCCACAGCTAAGTGGTATTATTAAAAGACAACCACCTCCCCTCTAAGAGGCTGCCCCAGTGGAGCTGAATGACAGTGGAAGGTGGCACCATGTTGCTAGAAAAGGTTTGATGATGGTTATGCATCGAGGAAACCCACTTTCCAACCATTTCTGCTCTGCTATCATAGAATCATAGAATGGTCTGGGTTGGAAGGGACCTCCAAAGCTCATCCATTTCAACCCCCTCTGCAGTCAGCATGGGCATCCTCAACTAGATCAGGTTGCCCAGGGCCCTGTCCAGCCTCACCTTCAATATCTCCAGGGATGGGGCCCCAACCACCTCCCTGGGCAACCTGTTCTAGTGTTCCACCACTCTCATGGTAAAGAGTCTGCTCTTCTCTAGTTTGAAGCCATTGCTCATCCTGACCCTGCAGGCCTTTGCAAACAGTCTCTCTCCATCCTTCTTGTAGCCCCCTTCAGGTACTAAAAGGCTGCTATTAGGTCTCCCTGGAACCTTCTCTTCTCCAGCCTGAAAAACTCCAGCTCCCTCATCTTGTCCTTGTAGCAGAAGTTTTCCAACCCCTTGATCATTTTTGTGACCCTCCTCTGTACCTGATCCATCAGGTCCATGTATTTTCTTTATTGAGGACTCCAGAGCTGGATGCAGTACACCAAGGCGAGGTCTCACCACAGCAAAGTGTCAGAATCATCTCTCATCATCTCCTGGCCATGAATCTTTTGATGCAGCCCAGGATGCCATTGGCCTTCTGTGCTGCAAGCTCACACTGTCTGCTCATGTCCAGCTTCTCATCCACCAGCACCCCCAAGTCCTTTTCCTCAGGGCTGCTTTCTATCACCTCATCCCCCAGTCTGTATTGATGGTGAGGGTTGTTCTGGCCCATTGATGCTGTCTCATCAATAGACATAAATGGCAGTTGTCAGAATCTTTGACCCACTGGGACAAGAGTTAGCCAGACCCATTCATGTACACAACTATTATTTCTAGGTTCTCCTTGTCTCCTGCACCTTCAGAGCTCTGTCTGTTTTGTCTGTCTCTTGGTGGATGTCAAATCCCATGTAGGGATTTGGCCCTGAAGCAACGATCATTGTCAGATAAAATGAACAGGGGTCATCTCTCTCACACAGAGGCTGGTGAGCCAAGCAGAGCTTCGTGACAAGCTTTAATTAGATCCACAACGATTGTCCTTCCTGGGAGAGTTGTTTGGTGGCTTGCTCAACACAGGCAACTGAAGTGGCTGTTTGCCACCACATGCTGGAGGGCAGCTCCCAAGCTTGCCCTTCTGACAAGAAGGGGGAGAAATTTGTGTGGAACAAATTGGAATGGGATTTTGGGATTGCTTTCCTTCAATTACACAATTTTGTGCTGCTCCCTCCCACAATCCTGTGTGTGCTCTCACTTTTTTCCTCCCACACAGGCACCATCACACTTTTGTGTCCCTATTTCTGCTGGGCTCTTTCTCTTACAACCGCTGGGCTCTTTCTTTTACAGCCATACGAAATCCTTCATCAAGAGGTGGTGAAAGACTGGAACAGGTTGCCCAGGGAGGTGGTGGAAGCCTCATCCCTAGAGGTTTTTAAGGTCAAGCTGGATGTGGCTCTGAGCAACCTGTTCTAGTGTGAGGTGTCCCTGACCATGGCAGGGGGCTGGAACTGGATGATCCTCAAGGTCCCTTCCAGCCCTAACAATTCTATGATTTTGACTTTTCAGTCTTTCTCCATCCTGTTGCCTCACAGTTCATCTCCATCACAACTGAGCTCATTTTGTCTCACTCAGGATGAAGACTGATTGCACAAATGCCTGCAGAGAAGGGAGTTTGTGGAGAATATTTCCCTCCTGCAAAGCTCTGGGGCAGGAGACTGATGGAGAGGAAGTCTGGTGTGATCACCCAGGTACAGCAGTAGGTAGACAGCAAAGCTGCCTGCAGAAAGAGGTGAAGGACCTTCAGGGCAGACCAAATTCCTATTGCAATCAATTGGAATTGTGTTAACAGTCAATTCAGTTACTTTGGACTATGGCCCAGGTTCAGCAAGGCCATTCTTTAGAGGATGTTCAACCCAAAGCAGGAAGGAAGCTGCACAATATGAATTAGCTGCTCAGAGCCCTACACTTCTCTCTGTCCCAGACTCCCACACTTTAATTAATCACAGGTTTTCTCCCCCCCCCCCAACGCCCCCCCCATCCCCCCCCCCTTTATTTAATATTTTTTTTCTTTTCTCCAGATGTGGCAGAGATGATATTTTGGACAAAGCTTTGGGCATGGTATTCCTGGATCTTCCCTGATCAGTTTGGTGTTTTGACATCTGGCAGCAGGAGTCTTCCCTGAGTAAGACCTCAGAGCTTTGGTTGGCGTCAGTGAAAGGGAAGGAGAAAGCTGGCATGCTCACACTCCCACTAGGCCAAGTCCCTTTCTCCACCCACACTGTAGAACAGCAGCTCCTTATCCAGCCAAACCCACAAACTCCTTCACAAGCTTAAAATGGCTTAGCTTAGTTTAACCTTCTTCCCCCCCCCCCCCCCCCCCCCCTAGTTCTTAACAAACTTCCTTCTGGCTTTATTTAGAACCAGCAGTGGTTCCCACTGGGATGTTGCCAGGCAAGGAATTAATTTGTTTGGATGGAGATGTAAGGGGTCAGCATGGCTAATTTAGACTAATCTCAGCTGCTGAGTATCTGGCTGTAGTGGGCTGGAATGGACTTCTCTTGAAAGAGTCTCTGGCATAAATGAAGGAACCTGGGAAAAAGTAAATAGATGAAGAGTAAGGATCTACCTGTTCTCACACACCTGTAGCAGCAGACTTTCTGATATCTCATCTAGTTGGCAGCCAGTCGCTAGTGGTGTCCCTCAGAGGTCAGTGTTCATCCCAGTCTTTATTGATGATCTGGACGAGAGGATTGAGTCCATCATCAGTAAGTTTGCAGATGACGCCAAGCTGGGGGCAGGAGTTGATCTGTAGGAGGGTAGGAGAGCTCTGCAGAGGCATCTTGACAGGCTGGACAGATGGGCAGAGTCCAAGGACATGAGACTGAACACATCCAAGTGCCAGGTTCTGCACGTTGGCCACAACAACCCCATGCAGTGCTACAGGCTGGGGTCAGAGTGGCTGGAGAGCAGCCAGGCAGAGAGCAGGAGTGCTGGGTGACGACAGCTGAACATCAGCCAGTAGTGTGCCCAGGTGGCCAAGGAGGCCGATGGCATCCTGGCCTGTATCAGGAACAGTGTGGCCAGCAGGAGCAGGGAGGTCATTCTGCCCTGTACTCAGCATTGGTTAGGCCACACCTTGAGTCCTGTGTCCAGTTCTGGGCCCCTCAGTTTAGGAACGATGTTGACTTGCTGGAATGTGTCCAGAGAAGGGCAACAAAGCTGGGGAGGGGTCTGGAGCACAGCCCTGTGAGGAGTGGCTGAGTGAGCTAGGGATGCTTAGCCTGGAGAAGAGGATGCTCAGGGGAGACTTTATTACTGTCTACAACTACCTGAAGGGAGGTTGTAGCAGGTAGGGGTTGGTCTCTTCTAACCTGGGATAGAACAAGAGGACACAGTCTCAAGCTGTACCAGGGACGGTTTAGGGCTGGATGTTAGGAAGAAATTCTTCCCAGAAGGAGAGATTGCCCATTGGAATGTGCTGCCCAGGGAGGTGGTGGAGTCACTATCCCTGCAAGTGTTTAAGAAGATACTGGATGAGGCACTTGGTGCCATGGTTTAGTTAATGAGATGGTGTTGGGTGATAGGTTGGACTGGATGATCTCAGAGGTCTTTTCCAACCTGGTTGATTCCATGATCCTTTGATTCTGTTATCTGTACATAGCATTCAAGCTTGTTTGTGAGCCTGACCTATGTTCCTGCAGCAGATACTGCTTCCATCATAGGATCACTGGATCACAGGATCACAGAATGTTAGGAGTTGGAAGGGACCTCCAGAGATCATCGAGTCCAGCCCCCATGCCAGAGCAGGAGCATAGAAGCCAGCACAGGTCACACAGGAACACATCCAGATGGGGCTTGAAATTCTCCAGAGAAGGAGACTCCACAACCTCTCTGGGCAGCCTGTTCCAGTGCTCTGTGACCCTCCCCTTAAAGAAGTTCCTCCTCATGTTGAGGTGGAACCTCCTGGGCTGTAGTTTATATCCATTTTCTCTTGTCCTATCCCAGGGTGCAACTGAGCAGAGCCCGTCCCCTCCCTCTTGACCCCCAGCCCTCAGATATTTACAAACATTTATTAAATCCCCTCTCTGAACCTCAGCCTTTTACTGTGCTACCTTTCTGCTGCCCAGCTCTAACAACTCACTTATCTGGGTGCTATTTTAATGAGCAGAGGTGACAGATGATGTTGAAGTCTGTCTCCTTTGCCAGGTGATAGGCAAGAGAGCGAAACTTCAGCCTGACAAGCTGTCAAAGGACTCTTCTGGAGGAGAATTTCAGTCCTAACTATTAAAACACGTGGCTGACAGCATCTGCCCAAGGTGTCAGTCTCTGAAAGAGGAAATCATACCCTGGGACTCTGCACCTCTTTACTTCAATTCCTAAATTGTTCTTTCACATCTTTGGTGGCTATTGGCACGATGAGAAATGAGTGAGAAGAGAGATTGTCTTGGCTGATAGCTTTATTTCAATTCCCACCTCTGCCTGCACCTTTGTTCTCCTGGGGAAAACCAAACAGAACTGGCAAAAGTCTGGAAATTCAATGGAATTAGAAGGAAAATGGCAGTAATTTCCTCTTGCATTTGCAAGAGTGCTGGGGACAAAGATGGAAGAAATTGTTTCTCTGAACAGCCTCACACTGGGGCTTGTTTCAGCTCTGTGGATTATCATGGAGGTGATCGCTGGGGACTCCCTTAATAGTCAATGGAGGGAAACAGGTGTTTCTGTGGTGTGATTCACCAGCCCTGCTTCATCCCTGGATGAGCTGATTCAACCACAGCAATGCCCACTACCCTCCGTTGAGTCTGGGCTGCTGGCTTGAATGGAGATGACTACAGGGGATAAAACAAATCCCTTTCTCCTGTACCTGTGTCTTGTCTTGGCTCCTGAGCTGTTTTGATTTTTGATCCAACATGCTCAGCTTGCTCATAGTATAGAGACTTCCAGTAGTCATAGCTGGGTAGCGTCTCACAGAATCACAGAATCACCAAGGTTGGAAGAGACCTCAAAGATCATCAAGTCCAACCCATCACCACAGACCTCATGACCTAATCATGGCACCAAGTGCCATGTCCAATCTCCTCTTGAGCACCTTCAGGGATGGTGACTCCACCACCTCCCTGGGCAGCACATTCCAATGACGAATGACTCTCTCAGTGAAGAACTTTCTCCTCACCTCCAGCCTAAATTCCCCTGGTGCAGCTTGAGACTGTGTCTTCTTGTTCTGGTGCTGGTTGCTTGAGAGAAAAGACCAACCCCCTTCCTGGCTACAACCACCCTTCAGGTAGTTGTAGAGAGCAATGAGGTCTCCCCTGAGCCTCCTCTTCTCCAGGCTGAACAACCCCAAATCCCTCCCTGTTTACAATAAACAGAATTCAATCATGGAGAATGTGGAGGCTCTCAGTGTTCTGCTCCTCATTAGAATGGTCTTCAGGAGAAAAGAGGCCTCTCCCCAGCCTCGCTGCCCTTCTCTGGACACGTTCAAGTGTCTCGATGTCCTTCTTAAATTGAGGGGTCCAGAACTGGACACAGGACTCAAGGTGTGGCCTAACCCATGCAGAGTACAGGGACACAATGACCTCCCTGCTCCTGCTGGCTACACTCTTCTTGATGCAGGCCAGGATGCCATTGGCCCTCTTGGCCACCTGGGCACACTGCTGGCTTATGTTTAGGTGGCTGTCAATCAGCACTCCCAGGTCCCTTTCTGTTTGGCAGCTCTCCAGCCACTCTGACCCCAGCCTGTAGCTCTGCATGGGGTTGTTGTGGCCAAAGTGCAGCACCTGGCCCCTGGATTCTCAAAGAAGTCAGTCACAGCGAAGGACTAAGCCCTTCTGCAGCTCTAATCAGAAGACTCTCGCTCAATGCAACACAGCTCTAGGATTGCTTTTGAACAGGGTCAGAGGTAAATCTTAAGGGCTTCTCTACTTTGTGTCATTGGGGAAAAAAAGAGTTTGAAGGCTCTTTCTAGGAGCAGCTTCATTTGGTGGCATCTTTTCTGTTACTCTGAGTTGTGCAGGTCTGACTGAAGCCCATTGGCTTCTGGATAGAATTCTGGATGCAAAGACAAGTCAGAACCCAACCTACACTCCATTGTGTTTGCCTCCTCAAAAAGGAAATAGTAATCCAACCCAAGGGTCCTCTTCTAGCCAAAGCAAAAAACAAACAAACGAACAAACCACAAGAAAAGGAAAACCAGGCACAAGAACAAACACTTAGGAGGTAGGAAAGAAGTGAGACAACACAGCACATGTCCCATTCCCTGGCTAGCTATTGACTCTGTCAATCTTTGGAAACATCACCCCTTGCTTAGCTAGCATGAAGCAATCCTTCATCATTTCTTTCCTCTGGCCCAAGGAGAATGATGTGATCTCCAAGGTCAATGTAATTACCTGCACCTTTTCATTAAAGGAATTGCCAAAGTATCCATTTAAAACCATTAGCCGCCCCACCCCTTTCATTGCAAATAATTTATGAGGAGGTCATTCCTCCCCTCCTCTTTTCTCCTGAAGTCCATTCTAATGAGGAGCAGCACACTGAGATCCTCCACATTCTCCATAATTGAATTCTGTTTATTGTAAACAGGGAGGGAGCTGGGGTTGTTCAGCCTGGAGAAGAGGAGGCTCAGGGGAGACCTCATTGCTCTCTACAACTACCTGAAAGGAGGTTGTAGACAGGTGGGGGTTGGTCTCTTCTCCCAGGCAACCTGTGACAGAACAAGAGGACACAGTCTCAAGCTGTGCCGGGGGAAGTTTAGGCTCAAGGTGAGGAGAAAGTTCTTCCCAGAAAGAATAATTGGCCATTGGAATGTGCTGCCCAGGGAGGTGGTGGAGTCACCGTCCCTGGAGGTGTTCAAAAAGAGGATTGGATGTGGCACTTGGAGCCATGGTTTCGTAGTCATAAGGTATTAGGTAATATGTTGGGCTTGATGATCTCTGAGGTCTTTTCCAACCTGGTTGATTCTGTGATTCTGTGAAAAGAGGAAGCATGGAAAGCAAAGGAGGCAGCTGTTTGTTTTAAAGAACTAAATATCCATCTCATGGCTGATACCAGAGAAAATGCTCCAGCCCAGGTCATCTGCTGACAGACCACAGGACAGCGCAAAAAAGGAGCTATTCAGAGAAACATTCAATAGGTACTGGTTCAACTGAACTGACCCAGTTGAACCAACCCTCTGAACTGGCTGAGCAGCAGAGAACAGAGGCTTATCACCAGTGGTGCAGAGTCTTGTTGGAGGCACGTAGCTAATGATGTTCTCCAGGGGTCAGTACTGGGCCCAGTCTTGCTCAGCATCCTCATCAACAACCTGGATAAGGGCATGAAGCACACCCTCAGCGACTTTGGTGGTGATACACAACTGGGAGGATTGGTTGACATTGCAGAAGTCTATGCTGCCATTCAGTGAGACCTGGACAGACTGGAGAGATTGGCAGAGGGGAGCGCCATGAAGTTCAACAAGGGCAACTGTGGGGTCTTTCACCTGGGGAGGCCCAGTACAAATTAGGAGCTGACCTGATGGAAAGCAGCTCCATGGAGAATGACTTGGGAGTGCTAGTGGACAACACGTTCATGGCTCTTGTAGGCAAGGCCAATGGTATTCTGGGCTACATTATGATGACTGTGGCCAGCAGGTTAAAGGAGGTTCTCCTGCCCCTCTACTCTGCCCTAGTGGGGCCACATCTGGAATATTTGGTCCACTTTTGGGCTCCCCAGTTCAAGAGAGATAGGGAACTACTGGAGAGAGTCCAGCAATGGGTTACAAAGACTCTGAGTATCTCTGTGTGGAGGAAAGGCTGAGAGACCTGGGGCTGTTTCAAGAAGAGCAGATTGAACGGGAATCATCTCAATGCTTATCAATAGCTAAAAGGCGGGGGCCACGAGGATGGAATCAGACTCTTCAGTGGTGCCCAGTGACAAGGAGCAATGGGAAGAAATTAAAAGCCTGTGAACATAAGGAAAGACTTTTTTCCTTTGAAGGTTGCACTGGAGCAGGCTGGATAGAGAAGTTGTGGACTCTCCTTCTCTGGAGAGATTTCAAACCCACCTGAGTGTGATCCTGTACAACCTGCTGTGGGTGACCCTGCGTTAGCAGGGGATTGGAATAAATGATCTCCAGAGGTCCCTGCCACCTCCCCCATTCCATGCTGCTCTGAACTCTTGGCCATGCAGGTGGGAAGCCAAGGAAATGAGTTCCTTAATCCCTTAGTTTTCCTCTGCCCCAAATGTCAGTAATTTTGAACTATTTAAGCTGCTTGGAGCTGTGTGACTGTTTCCAGTTGATAGGGCTGGGTGTCTTCCTAGCAAGAACAGCCAGTAAATTACACTTGGATGCTGGTGAGTTGGAGCCAGCAGAACAGCCATGCTTGGCCAGGCTGTGGCAAAGACTCTGCAGCTCCCCATTAAATGGGGAGAATTGGAAAATTTCAACCCTGTGTGATGATGCTGGGAGCTGCCAGGAGGGACAATGGCCTTTTGTTGCAAGTGTTTGGAAACTCCAGTGCTAATGTCATGACAGAGCAATTAGCTGAGATGTTTTTCAACCACTTTTAATGCTCTTTCCTACCACCACAGCTCTGCACCATGTGAGGGCAGCTGCCAGCGCTCAGCAGACCCTGCAGCCGACAATGTTGCTCATGTAAAGCTAATAGAGTGTGCACCGTGTTACTGCAAGCCCTCTGCTCAGCAGCTGTAGGAACCAACTCGTTGTTTTCTTTGGCAATCCCAGGAAAATCTTTGCAAGGAGAGAGATGACAAAGTAGTTGCTGGGTCCTGTGGATTTCTGTCTGCTGCTGTGTCTGCCTCATGTCCTATTCCTCACCTGTATGGTTTCAGCTCTGAGGAGCAGACCCTTCCCAGTCCAAGGGGCAACATAGATGATCAGAGGCCTGAAGCACCTCTCCTATGAAGACAGGCTGAAAGAATTTGGGCTGTTCAGCCTGGAGAAGAGAAGGCTCTGGGGAGAACTTGTAGCTACATTTCAATATCTGAATGGGGCAGAATACAGAATTAACCATGTTGGAAAAGACCTTTGAGATCATCCAGTCCAACCTATCACCCAACACCATCTAATCAACTAAACCATGGCACTAAGTGCCTCATCCAGGACCTACAGGAAGGCTGGGGAGGGATTGTTTAGAAGGGCTTGGAGTGATAGGGCAAGGGGCAATGGTTTGAAACTGGAACAGGGTAGATTTGGTTGGACATTAGGAAGATAGATTTAGGTTGGAAGGTTTGGCAGGGAGTTTCATGATTTAGGGGATGGTGCTCACACACTGCTGCTATCCCCCAGGTCATCACAAACACATGCAGGATAGATGTGTTTGACACAAGGAGGTTGTAGTGATGCCAATGTTGACCTCCTCTCCCAAGTAACTGATGAACAGAAGGAGGAGAACAAATGGCCTCAAGCTGTTCCAGGGGATGTTTAGATTGGCTATTAGGAAGAATTTCTGTGCTGAAAGAGTGGTCAGGCATTGGAACAGGCTGCCCAGGGAGGTGGTGGAGTCACCATCCCTTTAGAGATTCAACAAACAAGTAGACATGGCACGTTGGGATGTGGGGGTGTTGGGTAGAAGGTTGGCCTTGATGATCTTAGAGGGCTTTTTCAGCCTGAATGATTCTATGATTCTATTCTATGTAACTGTGATAAAGAAGAGGAGCATAAAGGGTCTGTACAGACAATCAGGAGAGAAGAGCTCAAGGTCCGGTCTGACATCAGTTTTGAGCTTCTCTTCCATGGGTATGGAAGAAGCAAGTTTCAAAAGTTCCCTGAAGAGCAGAAGCTCTTGGTGTAAGCATAGCCATTAGCATATAATCTTTTAAAATTAAAAGAGTTAATTAAAATTAAAAGAGTTTCACCTCTCTTCTTGGTCTCAGTAGCCTGGCTTAGAAACCCAAGACCTGCCATTCCCTTTGAGTATCTTTTTTCTGCCTGCAAATGAAGCCTGCCTTAATTTCCTCATCTCCGATATCTTTCCACTCTTGGCCTTTGTAATTACAGGGTTAGTCTTGCAGGGTGTTCATAGGGAATGAGCAGGCAGGAGCTTATTTCTGCTGCTACCTTGTGTTGAGGCAGGTGCTATGGGTTTGTTATGATCCTAGCCTTGTGCTTTCTTACTCAGTTTCCCCATCAGCAGAAGGAAGAAAATGACACCAGCTTTGGAGAACATGGAGACAACTGCTTTCATGGGCTCCTTAGGCATGCTGAGCTTCACAACTTCCTTGAGCACTCTTTACCTGAGGTCTTGTCCTGCTTCAGAAACAAAATACCTGTGACCAAAGGACAGGGCGTATCACCTTTCCTGTCAGGGTTTTTCTGCAAACACAGAGAGACTTTCAGACAGGAGGTGAAGCTCTTGATTGTCTCCTGAGCTTCCATTACAGCCCTGGTCTGTGTCTGGGGCTTTCTCCCAGCCTTCCCAGCCCCTTTGCCCTTCCTCCATCTGGTCACTGGGGAGGCTGGTTCTCTCATGTCTCAAGCATGGAAATACCTCCCTACTTCATCCCAGTTCACTGTGAAGTGTCAGATGGAGAAGAGGAGGCTCAGGGGAGACGTATTGCTCTCTACAACTACCTGAAGGGTGATTGTAGCCAGGAGGGAGTTGGTCTCTTCTCTCAAGCAACCAGCACTAGAACAAGAGGACACAGTCTCAAGCTGCACCAGGGGAAGTTTAGGCTGGAGGTGAGGGAAAGTTCTTCACTGAGAGAGTCGTTCGCCATTGGAATATGCTGCCCAGGGAGGTGGTGGAGTCACCATCCCTGGAGGTGCTCAAGAGGGGATTGGACGTGGCATTTGGTGCCATGGTCTAGTCATGGGGTCTGTGGTGACAGGTTGGACTTGATGATCTTTGAGGTCTCTTCCAACCTTGGTGATTCTGTGATTCTGTGATGGGTTCTTGGTGTGAGGAGGAGATTTTTCTCTCCATGGGCAGAAAGGACTGTGCCTTTTAAGACAGGGGGCATGAAGCCCCATGAAGGGGTAACCTTCCCTCCATCACCACCTGGTCTTTTGGCATAGGGGACATCTACCTAGATAGATTTGTGCAGGGCACAACATGACAAAATTCTTTTGAAGGATCACTCTAGTCTTGTAGCCATGGACCTATCTGAGGGTCTGCAAACACAGTCCTCCAACAACTCTAGAAGATCATAGAATCATAGAATTGTTAGGGCTGGAAGGGATCTCAAGGATCATCCAGTTCCAACCCCCCTGCCATGGCCAGTGACATGATCAGGTTGCTCACAGCCACATCCAGCCTGGCCTTTAAAACCTCCAGGGATGAGGCTTCCACCACCTCCCTGGGCAACCTGTTCCAGCTTCTCACCACTCTTATGATGAAGAACTTCTTCTTAACGCCATGTCCTTACTAGGACACATGCCTCAGCCTGACTTTGTGCCATGTGCAGGGGCCAAACAGCCAGATCTGTGGCCTTCATGCCTTGCTTGTGCCTGGTAGGCCTGAGCAGTCTTGGTCTGAGCTCCCCGGTGCCAGGAGGAATGTTTTGCTGCCCAGCACATGATTGTTCCACACTGCCTGAGCTCTGTGCTAATTACAGCCCAGGGGTGATCTTTATTTCATTGAGTTTCCTCTGGTGCTGTAATTCCACCTCTGCTGCGGCAGAAAGCCCTGGGCAGAGAGGGAGTTACAGGGGCAGTGCTTTAACCTAGGCCTTTTGCTTCTTCTTTTTTTTCTTTTTTCTTTTTTTTTTTTTTTCCTTTTTTCTTTTTCTTTTTCTTTTTCTTTTTCTTTTTCTTTTTCTTTTTCTTTTTATTTTTATTTTTATTTTTATTTTTATTTTCTTTTTATTTTTCTTGTTCTTTTTCTTTTCCTTGTTCTTTTTCTTATTTTCCTTTTCCTTTTCCTTTTCCTTTTCCTTTTCCTTTTCCTTTTCCTTTTCCTTTTCTTTTTTTTTCTCTTTATCTCTTTTTCCCTTCCCTTCCCTTCCCTTCCCTTCCCTTCCCTTCCCTTCCCTTCCCTTCCCTTCCCTTCCCTTCCCTTCCCCCCCCCTCCCCCCTTCCCCCTTCCCCCTTCCCCCTTCCCCCTTCCCCCCTCCCCCTTCCCCCTCCCCCCTTCCCTCTTCCCTTGCTTCCCTTTTTAAAAGCTGAGAAACTAAGTTGGAGAGAGCTCTTTGCTTTAAAGAAATATCTTCCTGCTGCAGTCCCTTCAATCTGGATCTCCTCTGGCTCTTTGGAGTTCATATCACCTGGCTTCTGATGTCTGAAATGTTGAAGTCCACACCTGAACCAATCAACCCTGCATCCCTTTAAAGTCAGTGAGCAGAAGCAAACACCTTTAAGAATTGCTCCATCTGGCATACTTTGATGCTTCTCCACATGGCTGAATGACTCTCAGCCTTTTTTCTTGGTGGTTCTTGGCCATTGCTTTCCCTGGAGATGACACCATCCAGAAGTTTGCCTTGTTTGGATAGGTTCTAGCTGAGACCCCATCACACTGTGGCTTGCAACCCTTTCTCCCTCACAACCACTCTATTTATCTGCTCTTCCATGGTTTGCCTGCTTGTCCTCCTGTTTCTGGTTCAGCTGCATGATCTCCCCCTCTACTTCACTCTGGTGAGACCCCACCTGGAGTACTGCATTCAGTTCTGGAGCCTCTATCACAATAAGGATCTGGAGCTGCTGGCATGTGTCCAGAAAAGGGCCATGAGGATGATCAGAGGGCTGGAACTCCTCTGCTATGGAGACAGACTGAGAGAGTTGGGGCTGTTCAGTCTAGGGAGGTGAAGGCTCCAAGGAGGCCTTGCAGTATCTGAAGGGAGCTACAAGAAAGCTGAGGAGGAACTTTTTAGGGTGTCAGGGAGTGATAGGACTGGAAGGAATGGAACAAAACTAGAAAAGGGTAGCTTCAGATTGGATGTTAGGAAGAAATTCTTCCCCATGAGGGTGGTGAGACACTGGCACAGGTTGCCCAGGGAGGTGGTGGCAGCCTCATCCCTGGAGGTTTTTAAGGCCAGGCTGGATGTGGCTCTGAGCAACCTGATGTAGTGTGAGGTGTCCCTGCCCATGGCAGAGGGGCTGGAACTAGATGATTCTTGAGGTCCCTTCCAACCCTAACAATTTTATGATTCTATGAACTTCTAGAGTTGTTGGAGGACTGTTTGTAGGCTGCTACTGCTGAGTGTCAGTTGAGACCTTTCTTGCTCATCTTGTGGCCTCAGCAAGATTTATCTCTTTACTGTTGTTGCAATAGAAATACCAAGCAAAATCCAAACCCTCTAAGTAGTTCTGTGATTCAAATGAGGTTTGAAGTGTGGAGGCTTATCTGTCTTCCAGTAGGCTAATGGGAGAAGAGCCAGGAATTTCTGAGCTCTCTTCCCAGCACTGGCTCTATGCTCTTGAACTGGGATCTCAGCCTAGTTTATTCATTTCCCCTTAATTTGCCTGGACACGTCATGTAGCAGACGAAGATGGATCCTTACACAGGGGAGTTTATGCTTCCTAAATTCACAGACTGCACAGTCAGAAGGCACCATGAGGATCATTTTGTCTGACCTTCTGTGTCCAGGAAATAGATGTTGTGTGTTTTTTCCCCAGAAATTGGATTAGAGAATCTCCTTTCATAGATACCTAATCTTTATTTCAACATAAGAGGCACTGGTGACCTGGCAGCTGCTCTGATAAGCTGTTTCAATATTTAATTACCCTCATAGCAGTGGGTTGGTGTCCACTTCAAAGGCTGAATTGATCTAGTTCTATCTTCCATCCATCATGTCTTCTTATTCCCCTTATCAGCATGGCTGAAGAACCTCTCTTCCTCTGTTCCTGTCATTCAGCTTTACCCCATGTAAATACTCACATGCAATGACCCTTCTCATCCTTCTCTTTGATGAATAAGGTTGCATTCCTAAATCTTTATGTTGACAGCTGTGCATCTAAATAAAGTCTGAGAACCATAGGATCATTCTGGTTGGAAGAGACCTTTTAGATCATCAAGTCGAACCATTAACCCAGTACTGCCAAGTCACTGCTAAACTCTGTTCCTCAGCACCACATCTACACAGCTTCTAAATACCTCCATGGATGGTGTCTCCACTACTTCCCTGGCAGCCTGTTCCAGTCCTTGACAATCCTTTCTTTGAAGACATTTTCCTTGTATCCAACCTAAACCTCCCTAGGTGCAATTTGAGGCCACTTCCTCTTGTCTCATCACTTGTTTTTTGATCAAATCATAGAATCACAGAATGGTCTAGGTTGGATGGGACCTCCCAAAGCTCATCCAGTCCAAACCCCTCTACAGTCAGCAGGGACATCCTCAACTAGATCAGGTTGCCCAGAGCCTTGTTGAGCTTCACCTTGAATATCTCCAGGGACGGGGCTTCAACCACCTCCCTGGGCAACCTGTTCCAGTGTTCCACCCCCCTCATGGTGCAGAACTTGTTCCTAGTATCCAATCTAAATCTGGTCTTCTCTAGTTTGAAGCCACTGCCTCTCATCCTATCACTTTGTAAACAGCCTCTCTCCAGCCTTCTTGAAGCCCGCTTTAGGTATTGGAAGGCTGCTATTAGATCTCCCCAGAGCCTTCTTTTCTCCAGGCTGAACAACCCCACATCCCTCAGCCTGTCCTCAGAGCAGAGGTGCTCCAACCCCCTGATCATTTTTGTGGCCCTCCACTGGACTGCTCCATCAGCTCTGTGTCCTACCCATACTGAGGGCTGCAGAGCTGGATGCAGTACTGCAGGTGAGGTCTCACCAGAGCAGGAAGTGGCATAATCCCCTCTCTGGATCTGCTGACAATTCATCTTCTGATGCAGCCCAGGTTCCCTGGTCCTCTGCTGTTTCACCAGTCTCTGGTGTGTGGCCACTGGTCTGTCACCTCCTAGCATCCTCAGCCTGCAGACTCCTAACACATGGTGTCTTTTCTGCAGGACCTTTCTTTGTTTTGGATGATCAAGACCTTTTTTGGACCTCTTCTGGCACATCAGCTTGGCTTGGCTCTCACTCGTCCCCAACTCACTGCAGTTCAAGGCAATCTCTCGCCCTTTAGGAGTGAAATACATTCTGATGGACCATCTGCTCTCCAGGGTAACATCCCTTTGGCTCTCTCTCCCTCTGTGGATTTGCCTGTGTATCAGCCCTGGATGTTTCACACACAATCATAAAATTGTCAGGGTTGGAAGGAACCTCAAGGATCATCCAGTTCCAACCCCCCTGCAATGGGCAGGGACACCTCACACTACATCAGGTTGCTCAGAGCCACATCCAGCCTGGCTTTAGAAACCTCCAGGAATGAGGCTGCCACCACCTTCCTGGGCAACCTGTTCCAGTGTCTCACCACCCTCATGGGGAAGAATTTCTTCCTAACATCCAATCTGAATCTACCCATTCCTATTTTTGTTCTATTCCCCCCAGTCCTATCACTCCCTGACACCTTAAAAAGTCCCTCCCCAGCTTTCTTGTAGGCCCCCTTCAGATACTGGAAGGCCACAATAAGGTCTCCTTGGAGCCTATTTTCACATCCTACAGACCAAACTCTGTGGGTCAGAGGAAGGTAACAGAGTGGGAGTGGGTCCAGAGAAAAGCAATGAAGCTGGTGAAGGGTCCAGAGAATAAGCCTTGTGAGGACTGGGGTGAGGGAACTGGAATTGTTTCATCTGGAGAAAAGGAGGCTGAGAAGAGACCTCATTGCTCTCTACAACTCCCTGAAAGGAGGTTGGAGCTAGGTGGAGGTTGGTTTCTTTTCTCTAGTAATGAGCTACAGAACAAAAGGAAACGGCCTCAAGCTGGACCAGGGGAGTTTTACATTTGATATTATAAGAAACTTCTCCAGTGAAAGGGTTCTCAAACACTGGAATAGGTTCCCTAGGGAGGTGGTTGAATCCCTATCCTGAAGGTGTTGAAAAGGTGCAGAGGGACATGGTTTATGGGTGGACTTGGCCGTGCTGGGTTAATAGTTGGACTCAGTGATCTTAAAGGTCTTTTCCAGCTGAAAGAGTTCTGTGATTCTGTGATTCTGTGATTCTGTGATCTGCTCCCACATATCCCGTCCTCTTGTCAGCCCCCTTGAAGTCCTTCTGCAGCTTCTTCCAGTGCCTCCTTCCCAGCCTAGGAAGAGGTGCATGAGAACTTTAAGGGAAGGCTTAGACTCAATATTAGAAGAAACTTCTCTACTGAAAATGTTCTCAAACATTGGAATAGACTCCCGAGGGGCATGGTTGAATCCCCTTCCCTGTGCTTAAAAGACAGAGAGATGTGGTGGTTCCTGAGCCTGCCTTGGAGGTTGGAGCCCTTTAATCCTTCATGCTTGAACCTTCTTCTGTCTGCTTTTCCGCTGTCCACATTAAACCATCTCTGGTAAGCAAAGGGTTTACTGACACATTTCAAGGTCTGTCTGGGGCCCAGTCCTGACACTAGGACTGCACGTTTTGTTAATCTCATCTAACATGGTTTAGAAGGAGAAAAAGCAGAATGCCTTGGAGGAGCTGGGATATATTAAACCACCACAGCTGCCTTCAGCAGCTGAGGCTCAGAGGCTGAAATGTGATGAATGCTGATGAAGGTTTCCTGCTCTGCCATCTGACTGTGTTTATAGACATATGTGCAGTTGTCCACATTATGAGCTCTGTGTTGAAATCCCAAATTAGCTGCTCTGTTGTTTTGCTAACAACTGATGATGCTCACCAATCTGGTTGTCCCTTTCTCCTCTGCCCATGTTTCCATGACCCAGGCCATGTGCCAGCCTGCTCCTCTTCCCTGAGGCTCCAAAGAACTTGTTAGATTTGATGTTAATGGCTCTTTGGGTCATTTCTTGATGGCTCCTGGCACTGAGTTACCCAGGCCTATTGATTTGAAAGATGTCATTACAACAGATACTTCTGCCTTGCTGCAGATGGTTCTGCTCCATCCACCTCCTCATGGTGCCTTCCTCCAAAACAGGGACTAGAGAGGTCTATCAGAGATTTATGAGTCACTGCTTGTGATCCTGCTGAGCACATCTTCTGCTCAACCTGGTCCTTGCGCTCTCCTTTCATGTAAGAACTGTTTAAGAACATGCTTCTGAACATCAGTCCTGGAGTTTTCAAGGCCCAAGCCAGACTGTCAGGCCCCATTGAGGATCTAGAGAATGGGCTGAGCATCTGACCAGGAATCATAGAATCATGGAATTGTCAGGGTTGGAAGGGACCTTAAAGATCATCTAGTTCCAACCCCCTGCCATGGGCAGGACTACCTCCCACCAGACCTGGTTGCTCAAGGCTTCGTCCACCCTGGTTTTACACACTTCCAGGGAAGAGGCATCCACAAGGTTTCTTTAGCTTGACCCTGGCTCCTAGATTTAAAGGAATTCACATCCATGTTCACCTAAATTTGTCAGCCAGAAAGAGGCTTATCTGAGCCAAAGGCTGAATCTTAACTGCAAGTCATTCTCTCTTCTCAGCAAAGTCAGTCTTCCTGTGTTAGATACATCAAGAGGAAAGGGCTGTTGGGTATTGTCAGGGCAGAAAGAGTTACAGAACTATAGAATGGCTTAGGTTGGAAAGGACCATAAGGGTGGTAAAACACTGGAACAGGTTGCCATGGGAGGTGGTGGAAGCCTCATCCCTGGATATTTTTAAGGCTAGGCTGGATGTGGCTCTGGGCAACCTGATCTAGTGGAAGGTGTCCCTGCCCATGTCAGGGGGGTTGGAAGTAGATGATCCTTGAGGTCCCTTCTAATTCTGACAATTCTGTGATTCTGTGTGACCCCAGAGATCATCTGCTTCAACCTCCCTGCCATTCACAGGGACATCTCTGAACCAGAGTCAGTTGCCTCATCCAGCCAGGGCTTGAACACCTCCAGAGAGGAGGCATCCACAGCCTCCCTGGGCAGCCTATTCCAGAGTCTTATCACTCATGTACTGAAGAATCTTTTCTTAATATCCAGTCTAAACCTACTGTCCCTTAGCTTCAAACCATTCCCCTTTGTCATATTGGTAGATACCCTTATGAAAAGTCACTCTGCAACCTTCCTGCAGGATCCCTTCAGGTACTGGAAGACAGTTCTAAAGCTTCCTGGAATCTTCTTTTCTCCAGACTGAACAACCCCAGCTCCCTCAGCCTATCTTCATAGTAGAGCTGCTCCACCCATGGATCATCTTTGTGGCCTCCTCTGGACTCATTCTCAGAGCTCTCTGTCCTTCATATGCTTGGAACACCAGAACTGGATGCAATATTGGAGGTGGGATCTATCATAAAGATGAGTTCAGCACTAGCAACAACCACAGCTCTTTGTGCCCAGGGAATGTATCATTCAGATAATTGAACAGCAACTATTTCAACATCCTCTGGTAAATACCAGCTTTCTATTAAAGTCTTGGCTCTAAACTATCACCTGAAAGCAGCAAGTTCTACAGTGCCATGTTCATGGCACCACTGTTCATAACATGCACAACTCCAGAGCAAGGGAGAGTTAACTATTAGTCACCTGAAAAAAAAAAAGAGATATGAAAAAGAGGCTATGAAAGGCCAATGGCATTCTGGGCTTCACCAAAAGAAGCATGGCCAGCAGGTTGAGATAGGTGATTCAAAGCCTTCTTGAACATGTTCCTGTGTGATCTGCTCTAGGTGATCCTGCTCTGGTAGGAGGATTGGACTGGATGATCTTTTGAGGTCCCTTCCAGCCCCTAACATTCTGTGATTCTGCCACTTTGTTCTGGTGAGACCTCACCTGCAGTACTACATCCAGCTCTGGAGCCCTCAATATAGGAAGGACATGGACCTGATGGAGCAGGTCCAGAGGAGGGCCACAAAAATAATCAGAGGGCTGGAAAACCTCTGCTACGAGGACAGGCTGAGGGAGCTGGGGGTGTTTATCCTAGAGAAGAGAAGAGAAGGTTCCAGAGAGACCTAATGGCAGTCTTTCATTTCCTGAAGGGAGCCTACAAGAAGGATGAATAGAGACTGTTTACAAAGGCCTGCAGTGATAGGAAGAGGGGCAATGGCTTCAAACTAGAGAAGAGCAGATTTAGATTGGAGGTTAGGAAGAGGTTCTTTACCATGATGGTGGTGGAACACTGGAACAGGTTGCCAAGGAGGGGTGGTTGGGGGCCCATCCCTGGAGATGTTCAAGGTGAGGCTGGACAGGGCTCTAGGCAACCTGATCTAGTTGAGGATGTCCCTGCTGACTGCAGACGGGATGACCTTTGGAGGTCCCTTCCAACCCAGACCATTCTATGATTCCATGATCCTGTGATTCTGTGAAAGGAGTGTGGGTGGTCCCCTTCATTTCCCAGTGCCATTGCCTTTAGCCATGATGAACGGCTTCCTCTCTGGTGAAGAACATTTCCTTGCATGAATGAATTTGGTTGCTGTGCTATGTCTCTGGTGATCTTGCTGCCACAGGTCAATGCAGGTGTAACCGGACATTTGCAAACACTACCTGACAGTGATCTGCAGACATGTACTCCATCTCCAGGGTTTTGCTTCTGGAATGTCCAGAGACCTGTTGTGCTTTATTATTCAGCAATGACTTGGATCCCTGATGATGGTAGCACTGGACTCTGCTCCTGGCAGCAGAGTTGGTGCATTGGCTTGTCTTTCTGACAGGATTATCTCAAGGTTGGAAGAGGTTCCATAGAAATATATAATATTTTGAGTTGGAAGGAACCTTTAAAGATCATCTAGTCCACCTCCCCTGCAGTCAACAGGGACATCAAATAGTGAGGTGGATCGTGAACTGATTGAAAGAGAAAAGTCAGAGAGTTGTGGTCAATGGGACAGTGTGTAGTGGGAGGCCTGTATCTAGTGGGGTCCCTCAGGGGTCAGTTCTGGGACCATGGAAACAGGGAGAAAATCTTTTTCCCTGTGAGGATGACAGAACACTAGAACAGACTGCTCAGGGCGGTTGTGGAATCTCCCACTGTCCCAGCTGGAGGCAGATCCTCCCTTGCCTCCCGCTGGGGCAGAAAACAAAGAGACTCAGACAAATGGATTGCAGAAGTGGTGGAAAGTTTAAATGGAAAAGCAGTGAATGTTTTACAGAGAAACTACAGGCACAGTGGCCAAAAATAATCCAAAGCCTACAGCGTCCCTCACAGCATACCCAGAAGCCTCCCAACATTCCCTTTTTCCCTACCTGAGGCTACACCCAAACCCCCCAGGGCTCCCTCTTCCTCCACCTCCCCCTCCCCCTCCACTGTCAGGCTAATCTCAGCTGGCCAGATCTGAGATTGCCCTTCCCCCTTCTCCTCCTGGCATTAGACCCAGCCAGGCCCAAGAGGCCTTGAGATAACTCCCCTTCCATTAGCAGATAGGGAGCATTTGCCATGGGAGCAGCAAGGGAAGAGAGAGAAGTGTGAGACCTTGCAGATGGATTTGTAGGGAGCAGGACATTATGGGTATGAGATACACAGCTTCTTGTGTCCACCCACTGGGCTGGACACCTGAGGCACCAGAGGTGCACCCCGTATGGCAGCAGCAGGAGGCACCCAGCCCGAACTGCCACAGCCTCTCTGGAGATATTCAAGACGTGCCTGGATGTGTTCCTGTGTGACCTGCCCTAGGTCACCCTGCTCTGGCAGGGGGGTTGGCCTCAATGATCTGCCGAGGTCCTTTCCAACCCCTGACATTCTGTGGTCCTTTGATTCTGTGATCTGGACCCAGAGCAGGTTGCTCAGAGCCCCAGCCAACCTGGCCTTGGTTATTTCTAGTGTTTGTTTTACCATCTCTCTGGGCAACCTGGGCCAGTTTCACAGAGAACTCCTTGTAAAAATAACATGAAAATTCTTCCTTCTATATCCAGTTTAAATCTCCCTTTTCTTAGTCTAAAGCCATCACCCCTTGTCCTGTCACAACAGGCCCTGCTAAAACATCTGTCCCTGCCGTTCTTATAGGCCTCCTTTAAGCGCTGAAAGGCTGCAGAAAGATCTCCCTGCAGCCTTCTCTTCTCCAAGCTGAATAATCCCAACTCCCTCATCCTCAACCCCTCACATTAGAGGGGTTCCAGCCCCCTGCTCATCTTTGTGGCCTTCTCTGGCCCTGCTCCAACAGGTCCATCTGTCTTCTGTGCTGAGGAACCCAGAGCTGGACCCATCACTGAAGGTGGAGCCTCAGCAGAGCAGAGGGCTGGATTCACTTCCCTTGACCTGCTGGCCACACTGCTTTGGATGCAGCCCAGGATATGGTTGCCCTTCTGGGCTGTGAGTGCACAGTGCCAGCAGGTCTGCTCTCCATTCCTTCATCTCCCAGTCTATTCTGATAACAAAGATTACCCGGACCCACGTGCAGGACCTTGTATGTGATCTTGTTGCACCTCGTGAGGTTCACACAGACTCACTTCTCAATCCAGGTTCTGCTGGATGGCAATGTTTTATTACAAGAGGTCCACAACTCTCACAATCAGGAGATGCAGGCAGAAATGATATCCAGTATCTTAAGGGGGCCTACAAGAAAGCTGGTTGGGGACTTTTTAGGGTGTCAGGTAGTGATAGGACTAGAGGGGGATGGAATAAAAAATAAATGGGTAGATTCAGATTGGATGTTAGGAAGAGGTTCTTTACCATGATGATGGTGGAACACTGGAACAGGTTGCCCAGGGAGGTGGTTGGGGGCCCATCCCTGGAGGTTTTTAAGGCCAGGCTGGTTGTGGGTCTGAACAATCTGATGTAGTGTGAGGTGTCCCTGCTCATGGCAGGGGGATTGGAACTAGCTGATCCTTGAGGTACCTTCAAACCCTAACAATTCTATGATTCTATGATTCTAATCGCTTATTTCCCCCCACAAATGCACCCAATTTGGAAAAGATAGAAACAACCTATGTCAACCTACCGCCCCTCTTGGCAGCTGGGTGTGTTGCAGCACTGCTCTGCTGCAGTGGCTGTGAAGGGGATCGAGCCACAATCGTCTACCCTAACCAGACCCAGACTCTGAGCTTCACTTCTACCTGTCCCAGCCCTAAGCCACCCTGTCTGGAGCTCAGAGAAGCTCTGCTCTTACCAGGACTATTTATCTAGGATAGGGCAATGTCTGTCCTTATCTCCTGCCAGCAGAGCATCCTCTTTTTCTTCCCATGCATGCTGTCTGCTCCCTGTTTAACCTGCCAAGCGTAGCAGGTGCCTGGGAGGAAAGCAGGTCCCTGCAGTGAACGCCTTGCTCAGCTGATAAAAATGCTATCTGCTGTGTCCCAGGCTGTGCTTAGTGCTGGAAGGTGGTTAATGAGGGAGCCACCTTCCAGCAGAGGCTTAGCAGCTCAAACATAGCTGATACACAGCGGCATTGCCTGTCAGTCATTAATTTTGTGGCCTCATCTCTGCATCTCTGGGGGTAAGGACAAGGAGTTATCCGCTCAAGCTGCAGCTAACAATGATTCAAGTTAGAGGCTGAGGAGAAGGTTTCGATTAGACATAAGGAAGAATTTTTTTATGGTGGTGAGACAATGGAACAGGTTGCCCACAGGAGCTGTGGAGGTCCCCTCCCTGCAACTATTCAAGGTTGGTTTGGACGGGGCTTTGAGCAGCCTGGTCTAGTGGAAGGTGTCCCTGCCCATGGCAAGGGGGGTTGGACTCAATGATCTTTAATGGTCCCTTCCAACCCAAACCATTCCATGATTCTGTAGTTCTGTGATGAGAAGGGCAAAATAAAGGCTGACATTTGCTTCTTTAGGGAGGACACAGCGTGCCTATTGCTGCACATCTGCCAGAGCAGCAGAGACTTGCTCCTGTAAGAGTGTAAATCTCATGCCAAGATGATGCCATGGGTGAGCTGGCCATTCAGACCCCCCATCCCTGGAGGATTTGAAGGCCAGGCTGTCTGTGGCTCTGAGCAACCTGCTCCAGTGTGAGGTATCCCTGGCCATATCAGGGGGGTTGGAACTGGATGATCCTTGAGGTCCCTTCCAACCCTGACAATTCTATGATTCTATGTTTTTGTCCTCTCTTCTAACTGCTTATGAGATTAGTTGAATCCTTGGGAAGAGCCACACAGCTTTCTTCTAGGAATTCAAATTCATCTTGAGTTCCAAGAAGGGAAGATTAGCAATGAAAGAAAATGCGATATGTTGCTCAACCCTGCTTGTGCCCAGCTGCTCAGGCTCTACCTAAGTCAGGCTGAAGGGAAATCTCTGTCCTTGGACAACCAAGAACTTGCAAGGTAGAGTTTGAATCTCAAGGATGTTTGGATATACAAAGAGGTTTGGAATCTGAACAGCTCATCTACCTCCCAAGTCTCTTGCTATCCTAGGCAGACACACCAGCTTGCTCTGTCCATGCTGAATTGAGAGGGTAGAGAAGTGCAATGAGGAAAGACCCAATCTGGTGGGACAGAAGCCAGGCAGGTCCAGTTGCAGCCAGAATGCCTTGGCCAGGTGTCAGCTGAGCTCAGTGCCAAAGCTAATAAGTCTGCCAGGAGCCAAGGTTTCCTTGTTTGCATAAAAAAAAAGTAGGGTAATGTTGCTTGGCTGGCTCCAAAGGTCTGCTGAAAGCTGTATAGCTCTGCTCAACCATGTGAAACTGCTGCTTCTGACAGGACAACCAGCATCCCTCCTGCAGTAGGTAACTCAGGGATCTGTGGCACTGAAATGTCACAGAACCACAGAATGCTGAAGGTTGGAAAGAATCTCTGAGGATCATCTAGTCCAACACCCCTGCTAAAGCAGCTTCACCCAGAACTCATTGCACAGGATCATGCCCCGGAGAGTTTGGAATCTCTCCAGAGAAGGAGACTCCCCAGCCTCACTGGGCAGCCTTTTCCAGTGCTCTGTCACCCTCAAAGGAAGGAAGATTTTCCCTTGAGTTCAGGTGGAACCTCCTGTATTCTAGTTTGTGCCCATTGCTCCTTGTCCTGGAAACAGTCTGGCCCCATCCTTTTGAGCCCCAACCCTTTAGATACTGATAAGCATTGAGAAGATCATAGAACCATAGACTTGTTAGGGTTGGAAGGGACCTCAAGGATCATCCAGTTCCAACTCCCCTGCCATGGCCAGGGACACCTCACACTACATCAGGTTGCTCAGAGACACATCCAGCCTGGCCTTCAAAACCTCCAGGTTTCTACCACCTCCTTGGGCAACCTGTTCCAGTGTTTTACCACCCTCATGGGGAAGAGAGTGGTGAGACATTCACTCTCTTAATCTTCTCATCTCCAGGCTAAGCAGCCCCAAGTCTCTCAGCCTTTGCCCATAAGAGAGATGCTTCAGTCCTCTCAGCAACTTCATAGCTTCCATTGCACTCTCTCAAGTAGTTCCCTATCTTGCACTGGGGAGCCCTAAACTGGAAATGGTACTGCAGATATAGCCTCATCAGGTTGAAGTTGAAGGGCAGAAGAACCTACCTCAACCTGCTGGCCACACTCTTAACCCTCAGGATACCATTGGCCTTCTTGGTCACAAGAGCACACTGCTGGCTCTTGGTGAATTTGTCCACCAGCACTCCCAGGTCCTTCTCCATGGAGCTGCAGGTCAATCCCTAACCTGTACTGGCGCAGGGAGTTATTCTTCCCCAGATGCAGGACCCTAGACTTCCCCTTGTTTGACTCCATTAAATTCCCTTCTGCCCAGCTCTCCAGCCTGTCCAGGTTCTTGCTGAATGGCAGCACAGCTTTCTGCTGTGCCAGCCACTCCTCCCAGTTGTTGAGGGTACATCCCTTCATCCAGGTCATTGATGCATGGCCTGACAGAAGGGTTTTCCTGTACTCCTTCTCTTGTGCTGTGGCCTGAAGAGAGAAAACAAAGGAATTACCACCTCATTTCCATCAGGCTGCTGGTTATTTTTATGCTGATGATTACTTAATTTTGATATCCCCTTGGTGACTCTAGGATGGGGTCCCTGCCAGCTGTGGTGCTTCCATTCTGCTCTGGGAGGCTGGCACAACACACAGTTTACAGCTCTGCGTTTAACTTCAGCAAGAGGGAAGCTGAAGCAATTTCAAACAGAGCTTTTGAATGCCTGAATTCATTGCCCATGAACTGCAGGCTGTGACTGGGGGAAGTTCTCCATGCTTAAAGGACCTACCACTGGTTTTCTGAAGCTGCTGGAACCCAGCAAACAGTATTTGCAGACCCACTATAGAGAAGTCCTATTTTTCTCCCAAAGCAATGGAGCACAAATCCACCGTGAGCCTGGTAGAACTCTTTTCTAGGACAGCATCAAGTGCCCACCATCCTCCTATGGAGCAAACACTAGCCTGCCTGGGTGTGAACACAGAAAGAGATGAGGAGCTGAAGCAGAGCCAAGAATATTCTCATGAAGAATATTTTGGGATGGAAAAGTGCCTCAAAGATGGCTTCAAATCCAGTTGTGATATAGCCTCCAAAGTGAGAAGCCCACTGGACTTGTTCAAATGCTTCACACACTATTAGGGAAACCTTACAGCAAGCAGGTATGGATCAGATGGAGGCAATGTGGGTTCCTAAAGAGATCAGTGAGAAAATACAGCTTTGTGATGAGGCCTTGGGAAAACTGACTGAAACTAAGTCCTAATCTTAAATCCTAAACTACGTCCTAATCTTCAGTCTGGAGAAGAGAAGGCTCTGAGGAGACCTTATTGTGGCCTTCCAGTATCTGAAGGGGGCTACAAGAAAGCTGGGGAGGGACTTTTGAGGGTGTCAGGGAGTGATAGGACTTGGGGGAATGGGGAAAAAGTAGAAATGGGAAGCTTCAAATTGGATGTTAGGAAGTTCTTCCCCATGAGGGTGGTGAGACACTGGACCTGGTTGCCCAGGGAGGTGGTAGAAACCTCAGCCCTGGAAATTTTTAAAGCCAGGCTGGATGTGGCTCTGAGCAACCTGATCTAGTGTGAGGAGGTCTTCTCTGGGGCAGGATCAAGAAGGAGTGTTGATCTGGGAGGCTGAGGATCACAGAATCACAGAACCACAGAATGCGTTAGGTTGGAAGGGACCCTTGAAGGTCATCTTGCCCAACCTCCTGCAGTGAGCAGGGACACCTCCAACTGGATCAGGCTGATCAGGATCCCTGTAAGTTTGATCAGGGGCCCAGGCTGCTGCAAGACATTTAAAAAACAGTGGTAAAAATAGCATTGTGGCTCATTTGCCATGGTGGATTATGCAAGCATTTCCCAAGGGATGTCACAGGGCTCTGTTCTGTGCCCTCCTCCTGTCCAGTTTATTCATGAGGATTTTCACCTCTGTGGTCTCCAGGATGCAAGGTCCCAGATGGCACAAGGACAAACAGGCAACTGTTTAGGAAGAAATTGTTCACAGAGAGATTGGCCATTGGAATGGGCTGCCCAGGGAGGTAGTGGAGTAGCCATCACTGGAAGTGTTTAAAAAGAGCCTGGATGAGGCACTTAGTGCCATGGATTAGTTTATTAGATGGTGTTGGGTGATGGGTTGGACTTTATGATCCTGAAGGTCTTTCCTAACCTGGCTTATTCTGTATTCTGTTGGGTGGGTTGGTGCTTTTTGAAGGCAGTTACCACTTTATAGACAAATGAAATGAGAAAAATTCCATGAACAAAGACTCCTGGGAAAATGGACAAGTTTTATACTGGTGATTGTGATTAGTAGAAAAGCAGGGAAGCTCCTTGGCCCTTGTGTCCCTGCAAAGGAGGCTATGGGCAAGGACCAGACTTGGTAGCTAAATAACCACCGAATAATAGGAGTTGGAAGGGATGTCTGAAGACCATCTAGTCCAATGCCCCTGCTAGGGCAGGATCACCCAGAGTAAATCACACAGGACCATGTTCAGGTGGGTTTGGAATGCCTCCAGAGAAGGAGATTCCACAACCACTCTGGGCAGCCTGCTCCAGTGCTCTGCCACCCTCAAAGATTTGTTTTCCTTACATTTACTTGGAACTTCCTGTGTTCCAGTTTGTGTCTATTGCCCCTTGCCCTGGCACTGGACATCCTCCTAACACTCACCATTTAGATATTTATAAGATCTCCTCTCAGTCTCCTATTCTTCAAGCTAAACAGCCACACCTCTCTCAGCCTTTCCTTCCAAGGCAGAAGTTCCATGTACATCTCCAACTCTAAAAGAAGGAATGGACCCAGTTTTGGTTGGACTCAATGACCTTTCACAACCAGGCTATTCTGTGACCCAGCCCTTGCATTTGGCAGTGTAATGACATAAATTTAGGGCCAGAAGAATGTTTGGACATCATGATCTAACAGATTTTTTCCAACAGAAACAATTCTATTATTCTGAGGAGCAAACAGGAATTTGTTTTCCTCATCATAGCTCACAGGAAAAGCTGCTCCCTCTCGAGGAGTTTCTTACCTTAATCATAGAATCACAGAATTGTTAGGGTTGGAAAGGACCTCAAGGATCATTTAGTTCCAAACCCCCTGCCATGGGCAAGGACACCTCACACTACATCAGGTTGCTCAGAGCCACATCCAGCCTGGCCTTAAAAACCTCCAGGGATGAGGCTTCTACCACCTCCCTGGGCAACCTCTTCCAGTGTCTCACCTCCCTCATAGGGAAGAACTTCCTAACATCCAATCTGAATCTACCCATTTCTAAATTTTGGTCCATTCCCCCTAGTCCTATCACTTCCTGACACCCTAAAAGATCTCTCCTCAGCTTTCTTGTAGGCCTCTTCAGATACTGGAAGGCCACAATAAGGACTCCTTGGAGCCTTCTCCTCTCCAGACTGAACAGCCCCAACCCTCTCAGCCTGTCCTCATAGCAGAGGAGTTCCAGCCCTCTACTCACCCTTGTGGCCCTTCTCTGGACACACTCCAGCACAGCAGATTAGCAGAGCTGAGAATTACCTCCAGAGATGCCGAGAAAATAAATCTATCATTTATTTGCGGTTTGCTGACCACTGAAGCGATGAGAGAAATGATGGCAGCGAGCATGGGTAAAGCAAAATAGTAATTAAAGAACAACAACAACAGCAGCCTGCAGAAAAATGTTCTTCAGAAACATAGAATTATAGAACTGTTAAGGTTGGAAGGGACCTCAAGGATCATTTAGTTCCAACCTCCCTGCCATAGGCAAGGACACCTCACACTACATCAGGTTGCTCACAGCCACCTCCAGCCTGGCCTTTAAAACCTCCAGGGATGAGGCTTCTACCACTTCCCTGGGCAACCTGTGCCAGTGTCTCGTCTAAAGGTTATGGAGTAACACTGATAAAGTCACGCTTGAAGATGAGTTCTCAGATATTTGCTCAATGCTATGAGGTTTTTACGAGTGCAGCTGACCTGTGGTCACTTGGTTCACCGCAGCCAGGAGGTGGGACATGTTATCAGTGTGTTGTGCACCACGAAGGAGCCCAGATTCTGTTTTGGAATTATCACAAAATGCTAACACACCTTGAAAAACTCAGTTGTGTGCACAAGCCCACCCAGAAAGTCCAGCATGGTACAGTTCCTAGAACCTAGTTTCTGGGTGAGTTATGCATAAGCTGTAACCTTTCTCAGGTCCTCTGTTGTCTGAGAACTCACTGGGACTGCAATGTTACGTCTCTACCAGTACCCTGGCCATCTCTGGACCATTCCTATACTTGCAGTCCCCTCTGAAATCAAAGGAGAGCTTGATCCTACCAAAATGCATCACAGAATCAATGAATCAGAGAACAATTAAGGTTGGAAAAAAAAACCTTTAAGGTCATCTAGTCCAACCCTTAACCAGCATTGCCAGGTCCCCTCTAAAACTCAGCGCCACATCTACAGATCTTCTAAGTCCTTCCAGGGATGGTGAATCCACCTCTTCCCTGGGCAGACTGTTTCAAGGCTTCATAACACTTTCAGAGGAGAAATTTTTCCTAATGTCCAACCTAAACTTCACCTGGTGCAGCTTGAGACCATTTCATCTTGTCTTAGAGAAGAAACCAACCTCCAGCTTGCTCTAACCTCCCTTCTGGTAGATGCAAAGAGCAAGATTTCTCCTCAGCTGCCTTTTCTCCAGACTAAACAACCCCAGTTCCCTCAACAACTCCTCAGAAGTCTTCTGCTCTAGTCCCTTCAGCAGCATTGTTGCCCTTTTCTGGACAAGTTCCAGCACCTCAACATCCTTCTTGTAGTGATGAGCCTGAATCTGAACCCATGATTCAAGGTTCAGCCTCACCAGAATACAGAATTAACCAGATTGGAAAAGACCTCAGAGATCATCCAGTCCAGCCTATCACCCAACACCATCTAATCAACTAAACCATGGCACCAAGTGCCTCATCCAGGCTCTTTTTAAACACTTCCAGTCATGGTGACTCCACCACCTCCCTGAGCAGTACATTCCAATGGCAAATCTCTCTTCCTGTGAAGAATTTATTCCAAACATCCAGCCTAAACCTCCCCTGGTGCAGCTTGACACTGTGTCCTCTTGTCCTGTAACAGGTTGCTTGGGAGAAGAGACCAACCTCCACCTGGCTACAACCACCGTTCAGGTACCAGTGCCTGAGTACAGGAGGACAATCACTTTCCTAGTCCTCTGGCGACACTGTTGCTGGTCCCCACACACTGCTCAGCAGCACATCACCACCAGCCTCGTTGCTGGTTCATATCAAACAGCTCCAACCTGCTGGGCTCCCTTCAAAAGGGGCTCTGGGAGGAAGAAGCCATGAGTTTGCAGTAACCTACAATAAAGCAAAGCAGTTCAAAGAGAAGGAAAAGGAGGTTAACAATCTCTTTGAAATGTAGGTTCAAATTCCCAGCACGGCCCAAGTCAATTACCAGCAAGCGCTGTGACACACATCCAGTGCTAACGAGGAAGCAGAGGGGGGCACGTGGCGTGGAGGTCCAGCAGGCAGCAGTGAGGGTTAAAGGACATCACCATGCTGCTGGGAAAGTTTCCAGAAGGAAAACTGTGGGGTTTGGATGGTTGGTTGGTTGGTTGGATTGTTTTGGGGTTTTTTTCAGGCTAATTCAGCCCCATAATGTGCACCCAGAGTTAGAAGCTGGACCACTGGTGGCAGCGCAACCCCTACCCCAAAGCCCCTTTGCAGCTGGCAGGGCTTTTGGGAAGGATGCTCAGTGCCTGGCACAACGTGCTGCTGCTTTCTCCAGGGTCCTCCCCCGTGGCAGAATGAACCACTTTCATTTTCACGCCATTAATGAAAGGCAGCAGAGGGGTGGTGATGGGGCAGGCGGGGGGTAGGGAGGTGGGGGTGGGACGGGACTGGCTCGTTCTGGCACTGAGGGATGCGTGCACAGAGGCATACCAATGCTAGGAGACAAAGCCTGTGATTAAGAGCTGCTTCTCCTACTCCCTCCTTATTGCAGGAAAGGATTTATCTGATGGCCTAGTTTCAGCTCCAATTTTCCACCTTTTAATCAGGTTCCCAGGTCTCCTTGTCCACTTGAAAAGGGAAGGGAGGGAATGTCTCTGGGATGGTGCGGCAGGAATGATGCTATGGCTCTGCCTCTAGAAACACGCACGGAACAGAGGGGGCCTCTGCCCCCGAGCTTTCCCAGGAGGCTGATGCTGGGGCAGCCAGAAGGATTATGTCCAACCATGCAGCATTATTTTCTGGCATGGCAAGAGTGCATCTGTGCATTTTTTTTGTTGTTTTCCAGCCTGACCAAGCCAGGGTGTGTGGAACAAATGTGCTGGAAATAAAACAGCTTCCTGCAAAATGGAAAATGTACAGAGGAGCAGCTATTTATAAAAGGGACGGCACCTACTGCTGCTATGAAGTCAGTCACATAATCAGTCAGCCAGGGACTTCTGTAGGCTGACAGCTGACAGCCAGGAGAAACAGCTCTAGCAGGCTGGCAAGAAGAAACTGGGGAGGGTTTGGATTCCAGGAGGTTCATGTTTTCAAATAAAGAGAAGAAAGTGCTCCTACGCTGCCCTGGGCACAATCTGGTTGTAGGGAAGCAACCCTTAATGTCTTTCCCAACAGGCTAGAAAGGAGGGGGAGATGATCCCTCCAGCATAAAGAGTCCTGCAAGCAAATGCCAGTTCAGCCACTTCTCTCTCTCCACTCCAACCTACCCTTCTTGCCCAGCCTCCACTGAGGTTTTCCTGCTTCTAAAAATATTCAGCCTCTAATTAAAACGCCCATCTTGCTTGCCAGGGCAAATTTATTCAACCACAGAGCTGAGCTGGTCCTGGAGACAGCCAGAGCCTGCAGCTAGCCAGCCTGGCCAGCTTTCCTGGCATTGGTGGCTTGGGTGATGTCTGACAGCAGGGTTCAGTCCGTCATGCTGAGCTATCAAGCTGACAGCAGCTCCAGGAAGCTGACATGAGGGCATCCTCAAATTTTCCAAGCCTGAAGCTACTGTATGTCTTTTTCTTCTTGATGGAGACATGTTCAGAGAATGGCCACAGGAATGATCAGAGAGCTGGAGCTCCATTCCTATGAGGACAGACTGAGAGAGTTGGGGTTGTTCAATTTGGAGAAAAGAAGGCTCTGAGGAGACCTTATTGTGGACTTCCAGTATCTGAAGGGGGTTACAATAAAGATGGGGAGGGAATTTTTAGGGTGTCAGGTGGGAGAATGGATCCAAGCTAGAGGAGGCGAGATTTAGATTAGATGTCAGGAAGAAGTTCTTCCCCATGAGGGTGGTGAGACACTGGCACAGGTTGCCCAAGGAGGTGGTGGAAGCCTCATCCCTGGATGTTTTGAAGGCCAGGCTGGATGTGGCTGTGGGCAACCTGACCTAGTGGAGGGTGTCCCTGCCCATGTCAGGGGGGTTGGAATTAGATGGCCCTCGGTGTTCCTTCCAACGTGGACAACTCTGTGATTCTGTGACATTGGTGCTCTGTTTCTGGTGTCCTGTGGTGGATAGAGAGAAGCCATGCATGGGTGATGTGGGGACTCATGCTCCTGATAGAGGCTTGTGATCTTCCAGCCTCTATGGCTTCAGTAAGACTATTTAAGTAGCAAAACTCACTAGCAAAATGAGAAGAAATTAAGGCAGGCAAAGGATTACTGGGAGGCACTGGAATGTGCTGGGCAGGGAAGTGGTTGAGTCCCCGACCCTGGATGTGTTTAAAGGTGGTTTGGATGTGGTGCTTAGGGATATGGTTTAGAGGTGAGCCTTGGAGAGTAGGGTTCTGGGTTGGACTTGGTGATCCTGAGGGTCTTTTCCAGCCTGAATATTTCTGTGATTCTGTGGGAGGAACAAGGTCCACAACAGTGCTGGAGAATCCTGGAAATTCATAAGGAAGTGAGAGAATCCAACTTCAGATCCACTGCTCCCAGGGTAGTGACCTTCCCCAGGACAGTATGACACTCTCCATTGCTTCAGCTGAGCCCACATCCTAGGGCAGGAGGGATTCCCTCCAGAGGGGATGTGATGGTGTAGCCTAATCCTGACAGCCTAATGACGGCCACCACAGAAGCACTCATCTCCAGGGTTAGGTGATGGCTTTCCCCCTACAGTCCAATCCAGTGCTGTGAGCAAGATCTGGCCTCTCCAGGAACAGTCTGACTGTACTTGGCAGGCCATGCTGGAGGATAGGGCAGTATTGGAAGGCAGACAGAGAAACAACAGGCTCTTTCAGGCAGCCTGCAGCTCTGCTTGCCTGGATGGAAGATGCAGTTGTTCCTTCAGGCTTGGGAGGACTGGGAATGCTGCAGCTTCCCGGAGGCGGTTTCCTCCCTGGGCTCTGCTTGCATCACTTCTCTACACAGCACTGAGAAGTGCTTCAAATTGAATTTGCTATTTACGAACAGGCAAAGCCCTCCTGAGAGGTTTCTATTTATTCTGTGGTTACAATAGCTCTGTATGCTCCTAGCCCTTCAGGTAGCAGCCCCTGCTCCCCAGAGACTGGTGCTGAGGCTGGACCATGCCTGTCTTGCTACCAAAAGCTCTGTGGTCTGGCAGCATGAAGCTTGTCCTGCCATAAGCTTTCCCCTACCCCCTTGGTCTTGTGAAAAACCTTGTAGGGTCTCCCCCACATCACTCATTCTGCAAATCACAGAATCCCAGCATAGTGGGGGTTGGAAGGGACCTCTGTGGATCATCCAGGCCAACCCTTCTGCTAACGTAGGTTCACCCAGAACAGGATGATGCTCTCAAGAGAAGGAGACTCCAAAAACCTATGTGGCAGCCTGTTCCAGTGCTCAGGAAAGAAGTATTTCCTCATGTTCAAATGGAGCCTCCTGTGTTCCAGTTTATCCTTGTTACCCCTTGTTCTGTCGCAGGGAACCACTGCAGAGAATCTGAATCCATCCTCCTGACCCCCACCTTTTAGATATTGATAAGCACTGAGAACCTCTCAGTCTTCTGGGCTAAACAGTCCCAGGTTTCTTAGCCTTTCCTTGTAACAGAGACTATTCTGCCCCATCATCACCTTTGAAGCCCTCAGCTAGACCCTTTCCAGTAGTTCCTTGTCTCTTTTGAACTGAGGAGCCCAGAACTGGACACAGTGCTCCAGATGTGGCCTCATTAGGGCAAAGTAGATGGAGAAAAGATTCTTCCTTGACCTGCCGGACACACTCTTCTCAATGCACCCTAGGATACCACTGCTCTTGGTGGTCTCGTGGTTAACTTCTCCAGCCTTTCATAGAATCATAGAATTGTCAGGGTTGGAAGGGACCTCAAGGATCATCCAGTTCCAACCCCCCTGCCATGGGCAGGGACACCTCACACTAGAGGTGTCCCAGGCACCCAGCACCAGTCTCAAGCTGTGCCAGGGGAAGTTTAGGCTCGAGGTGGGGAGAAGGTTCTTCCCAGAGGGAGAGATTGGCCATTGGAATGTGCTGCCCAGGGAGGTGGTGGAGTCGCCATCCCTGGGGGTGTTCCAAAAAGGATTGGATGTGGCACTTGAAGCCATGGTTTAGTTGGTCAGGAGGTGTTGGGTGATAGGTTGGGCTTGATGATCTCTGAGGTCTTTTCCAACCTTATTGATTCTATGATTCTATGATTCTAGAGCAGATTGCTCTCAGCCACATCCATCCTGGCCTTAAAAACCTCCAGGGATGGGGCTTCCACCATGGGGCTTTCAACTCTATGATATCATGTCCTGGATTGGTCAAATCCATAAGGAGATCCTCATTATCTGTAACAAGCTGATCCTGGAACAAGAAAATTGCTCAGGATATTCTTGTGCTGCTTCACTGCCATGTGGCTGTAATTTCCTTTGAGTCAGCCAGTGAAACTCCCATTCCTTTCTGCCAGGGAGGAGCCCAGCAAGCTGAACACAAGTAGGACTAATCCTGCCCCGAGTCTGGAGATGTAATACCCACGAGGGTGGTGGGGCTCAGCAGCTCAAGGCAAGAAGCCATGCTGCACTTTGAGCCCAGTGACAGCTGCTGCCCTTGCCATGCTAAGGGAATAAATCCCTTGGATCTGGGTTTGCTCTCCTCCAAATCACTTTATTTTATTGTGAGTAATCACAAAGCCTTACAATGCTGCAGAAGCTCTTTCAAAAGCAGACAAGAAAATCCAAAACCCTAAGCTAACACAGCAGAAATATTTTGCTGCTTCTCTAAGGTTTGTTGAGCTAGCAGCTGATGTGAGATTACACAAGGAGGTCTTGCAGTCTTCAACTGGATTGTCACCTTGGGTTCACAACTTACCACAGTGGCACAAAGACAGCAGCTCTGACAGGGTGTGACCCCTGAAATGTTTCATCTACTTACAGACTTACAAAACTGAATAATTTCTGCCAAACCTATGTTTTCTGCCAGCAGAAAAAGAATTCTCTTAATCACTGTCTTCGTCCCAAACTGTCCCCATCTTGCACTGCAGCTGGTTGCTGGTCCCCTTCAGAACCCTGCCTGCACACAGCCCCATTGCCTGTTTATGAAAATCAGTGTTTCTTGTGACTGTGAAGGGTGGTCCAGCTTTGCAGGAGGGAGGAGAGGGAAGAAGAGGGGGAGAAGCCCCAGCAGTGAAAGGGTTAAATCCCCACCATAAGACCTGTGGTTGAAAAGAAGATGGATGAAAATGACAGCACAGGAACTGGATGCCCAGGGGAGTTTCCCTCTCTGGAGATATTCAAAACCTACCTGGATGTGTTCCTGTGTGACCTGCTCTAGGTGATCCTGCTCTGGGAGGGGCGTTGGTCTGGATGATCTTTTGAGGCTCCTTCCAGCCCCTCACATTCTGTGGTTGTGTGAAAATGCACCAGAGGGATTTCAGTATCCAAAGTGAGATACTGACTGCAGCTTTAATGCACTCACTGAACTGCAACCATCCCTAAATGGGCAACAGAGTTTCCACTTGCAAAGACCTTTGAGGATGTGAGGATGAAGCTTGAGCTTCTCCCAACACTCCCAAGGGTCGTTGTGGGATGGATTCATATCTGCATCACTTTTTCATGGACCTCCCTAAACCAGCTTCAAACATTGAAGGTCATCCTGATGCAAGGCTAGTTTAGTGATCAAGCTGCAGATCAGCCCCAGCAGAACCCTCAGGCACAACATCCCCTCCCATCCCCAGGGTACAGTGTGCCAGATGTGGATCAGACCTCAGCAGACATGTGGTGCCCAGTGCCAGGACAAGGGGCAATAGGTGGAAGTTGAGGCATAGGAAGTTCCATGGAAACATGAGGAAGAATTTTTTCACTGTGAGGGTGACAGAACTCTGGAACAGGCTGCCCAGGGGGCTTGTGGAGTCTTCCTCTCTGGGGATATTCAAAACCCACATGGATGAGTTCCTGTGTGATCTGGGACAGGTGATCTGCTCTGGCAGGGGGATTGGACTGGATGATCTTTTGAGGTCCCTTCCAGCCTCTAACATTCTGTGATCCTGTGACATCTCCATTGCAGGATCTCCTATAAGCAAAGTGAAGGCTTCACACATGGTAGCTAATGGTGCAACTGATGTTCTTGAAGATCATCTCCAACCCAAACAATTCTATGATTCCATGTACCACGCTTTGCTGCCTTCCCCCACTTTCTCTTTACTTGGAGAAGAGGAAGGCTGAGCAGGGCTCCTCTTTGCTTTGCCAGCATTTTAGCAATGGAGATAAAAATGAGTAAACCTCTGAAGACCAGGGCTTTTTATCAGATGTCAGCTGGTATCCAGGGAGTTGTGTGAGAGGGAGAAAAGGCACAACTCTGGAAAGCAAAACCCACCCAACCCCAAGATCATTTTCCTGCTAAGCAAAGTGCTGCAGAATCACAGGCGTCAGTCTTAATTCTTCCCCTGGTGCCTTCTGGAGAGCCTTTCTGTGCTGGAAATTGCCTCACACAAGCCCAGCTGAGTCACAGACCTGGCCTAAAGATGGATAACCTCAGCATAGAAACAGCTTACTCCCGTCTCCTCTGGGTCTGCATCTTGGTTTGATAAGGTCATCAAGACAAGAATCCCTGTCAGAGTTTTCTTCTGAGCTTCCCCAGAAAGGGAGGAGGGATTTTTATAAGCTGGGCTACATGATCGCTCCACTTTGCAGCCAAGTTAATCTACTTCAGCAGAGACTGATTCCTAGGTGAGATGTGGCTGTTGAGAGAATCACAGAATGGTAGGGGTTGGAAGAGAGCCCTGGAGATCATCTAGTCCAATCCCCTTGCTCATGCAGGTTTGCCTAGATCAGGTTCAACAGGAACACATCCAGGTGGGTTTTAAAAGTCTCCAGAGAAGGAGACTCCACAACCTCTCTGAGCAGCCTGTTCCAGTGCTCCATCACCCTCAAAATAAAGAATTTTCCCCTTAACTTCAAGTGAAACCTCCTGTGTTCTGGTTTGTACCTACTGCCCCTTGTCCTATCAAGGTAGACCCTTCTGCTTCCCTTACTCTGCTGCACGATGCCTCTGAGCAGTAGCTCCCTAAAGTTGTCAAGGTTGGATCTAAAGTACCTAAGGTTGGACCTAAGTACCTAAAGGTTGATGACTACAGCTTTAATGCACTCATCCCTAGATGGGCAAAAGAGTTTCCACTTGCAAAGACCTTTGAGGATGTGAGGATGAAGCTTGAGCTTCTCCCAACACTCCCAAGGGTCATTGTATGATGGATTTATATCAAACCTCAGCAGACTTGTGATGCTTAGGTACTTTAGGTACCTAAAGGATCAAGGTGGAAAAACAGGGAGAAAAATCATAGGAAAACAGGGAGAATATTGTGGGCAAAGAGGGAAAAAAGCTTGTGGGCAAAGTTCTCAGCTCACTATTCATTGCACACCTGTTCAAATAACATGTTAAAAGCAGCATGTTGGGAGCATCCCTGTGTTCAGGGCTGTCTGGAAATGTTACTGCGAGACTGAAAGTGCATGAGAAGGAATAGGGTGCTGGTGATGAATGTGACATCTAGAAGGCACTTCTTGGGGAGGGATAATGAAAACTAGGGTTATGCATGGGTTTGTAAGCAAGCAGCCACGGAGTTGCTATGTTTTGCCCTGGGAGGTGGTTGAGGCCCCTTCCCTGGATATATTCAAAGTGAGGCTCAATGAGGCCGTGGGCAACCTGATCTAGTTGAAGATGTCCCTGCTAACTGTGGGGAGGTCAGACTGGATGACCTTTGGAGCTCCTTTCTGGCCTGGACCATTCCATGTTCTGGAGAGATGCAGCTTTGCTCCTACAAGCGTGTCCAAGCGTGTCTAGGGCATGAAGGTTTGCTCCATACCAACTGTTCTGCCCTTGAAGCTGCAGAGCAGCTTGGTCCCCATTGTCCATTCTCACCTCTGGTGAGCTCACAGGCTTTGTGAAGGACCTCAATGCCCCAGGTTAGAACCTGAAGTGTACGGACAACGCGGCTCAGGATTGGGGAGTTGATAAAACCCACAAACAATCAAGTGTTGGCATGTACAAATATATATAAATTATGGACAATTTACAAAAGGCACACTGCAAGCCAGCTCAGCCTGACACCTGTACAAATCCCACCACCCTCCTTCCCTCCCTCCTTCCCTCCCCCACCCCTCCTCCAGAGTTTCATCACAAAACATAAGGCGCCGTCGCTATGGATCCATGGCTGTCATGGCAGCTGAGGATCTCTCTTCTGATCAGCCCAATCTGTCGGTGGTACTGTCCTTCTTTGATGGTCTTAAAGCACTGTATGTTCTTCCCCAAGGTGATGCTTTTGATGGAAGGCAGGTATTTCAGCACAGCCTTTGGCAAGGCTGACACGCCTGTCCCGGAAAGATTGAGCTCTTGTAAGGAGTTCAGACCAAAGACAACTTCAGCAGGCAGTGTCTTCAAGTTAGGATTGTTGGACAAATCCAGAACTTGGAGGGCTGGTAGATCCTTGAAGCTATAAGGAGCTAACTTTCCAAAGCCATGCAGGCCACTGAGGGACAAATGAATCAAATCTTTCAGCCCTGTGAAGTCTTCTTTCTCAATCTTGATGAGAGGGTTGCCATCAAGATTTAAGTATCGGAGAGGAATGCCTTGAAGGTTTGGCACTGATGTTAGCCTGTTCTCAGAAAGGTTTAAGTTCTGGATGTTGGGGATGCCCTTGTCACGGTGCCTTGTAATTGTAGTGAGCATATTATTGGATAGATCCACATTCAGGGGTTTTCCTTGGCCTTTGGAAGCAAAAACGTCCATAGCTACATCTGAAAGCTTGTTACTGCTCAGATCTATGTCGCTCAAAGGAGAACTGGAGAAGCAGTCCTCAGGGAGCACTTCCAGAGAGTTATGACTCAGATCCAAGGACTCCAGGTAGCGAAGCCTGGAGAAGGTTGTGGAGGAAATCTTGGCAATTTTGTTGTAGCTCAGGTCAAGGCTCACCAAGGTGGTGTATCCAGGGCCAGTAAGCATTGACTCATTGATTGTTTCCAGTTTGTTTGATGATAGATCCAAGTAGGAGGTATCCAGAGGGATTGGGACAGGAACAATATGTGAGCCTATTCCACTGCAGTCCACCTTGGTCAGGCTAAAGCTGTCAAAGAGGCCAAAGCTTTCCACTTCACAGTGACAACCAGGGAAGCAGGTTTTGGTGGCACCAAAACAAGGAAGGAGGAGCAGGAGATTGAACCAGGCTAGGAAATGCATTGTTGACCTGGAAAACAACAGGAGAAGAAAATAGATTTAATTGTCATTGAAATAACTTCACTGAAGATTTGTAGGGGGTTTGAGTAGTGCAGTCTTCCCCTCTGTCTTTCCAAAGGGATAGATTAAGTATAACCTTATATAGGATGCATGTCCCAAACAATCACAGAATCATAGAATGGCTTAGGTTGGAAGGGACCTCAGAGATCATCTAGTCCAACCTCCCCACCATGAATAGGGATGCCTCTCAACTAGACTCAGATACTCAAGGCCTCAACCAACCTGGCCTTGAACACCCCAAAGGAGGAGGCACCCACAACCTCTTTGGGCATCTTATTCCAGAGTCTCAGGAAGAACTTCTTCCTAAGATCTAGTCTAAACCTACGCTCTCTCTCAGCTTAAGAGCATTCCCCCTTATCCTATCTCTAGACACCCTTTATGAGAAGTCTCTCTGCAGCCTTTCTGTAGGATCCCTTCAGGTATTGGAAGTCAGCTCTAAGGTCTCCCTGGAGTCTTCTTTTCTCCAGACTGAACAACCCCAGCTCCCTCAGCCTATCCTCACAGCAGAGGTGCTCCAGCCCTTGGATCATCTTTTTGGCCTTCCTCTGGACTAGCTCAAACAGCTCTGTGTTGTTCTCATGATGGAGTCACTACCTCTCATGTTGTGAACCCCACTGGGAAATGAATGGAGTAGGCTGCCCTAAAGCAAGATCTGTCCAACATACATCGTTTTGACTGGGCCATGTGTAAGGCTAACCAACAGCTCAAGCATTAAGTTTGCCACAGCCTGGCACACTCCAGCACACAGAGGTCTTCATGCCAGGGCATCCCTGTGAGATTTGGGAGCATCCTGCATTGACAGGTTGTAGAAATTATTTAGGCTGTGAGAGCCTTAGGTGTCCAAAACTTAGGTGTCCAAATCTGCTCAATCTATCCCAGGCTTTGCTGTGATGGACCCAGCCTCCTGCACAGGTAGTGAGTGGAAGGATCCAATTTGTTTCATACAGAGCCTCTGGGGAGCCTTTGCTAAATACATTAAGTAGTCTTCCTGATTAATGATGCCAGCAAGCAAGGAGTTCTCCCCATCACTCTGGTTTGGATTCTTCTCCAGCTGAGACATTTCAGTACTTCCATTGTTGCAGCCAAGGGAAGAAGAGAGCTTATCTGCACCTCACCAGCTTTGCTGGACCTCTTCAGATCAGATCCTAACAGCTTCTCCACACAAGTGTGAGCAACAGCAGCTGTGTGATTTCAAGAGCCAGACAAAAAAGCTTTAGCTCTCCATCTCTGGAGAGGGTAAATTGGAGCACGCCAACATCCTGCAGGTCGGCAGACTCAGCAAGGGCTGCCTTCCTTGGTTCGCAGTCATGGGAGATGGGTTCATAGAATCATAGAATGGTCTGGGTTGGAGGGGATCTCTGAAGGTCATCTAGTTCAAGCCCCTATGCAGTCAGCAGGGGCATCCTCAATTAGATCAGGTTGTCCAGGGCCTTGTTGAGCCTCGCCTTAAGTATCTCCAGGCTCATAGAACTTGCTCCTAACATCCAATTTAAATCTTCTCCTCTCCAGTTTGAAGCCGTTGCCCCTCATCTATCACTCCAGGCCTTTATAAACAGTCTCTCTCCAGGCTTCTTTAAGCCCTCTTTAGGTGCTGGAAGGCTACTCTTAGGTCTCCCCAGAGCCTCCTCTTCTTCAGTCTGAGCCACCCCACCTCCCTCAGCCTGTCCTCATAGCAGAGGTACTCCAACCCCCTGATCATTTTTGTGGCCCTCCTCTGGACCTGCTCCCTCAGGTCCATGTCCTTTCTATTTTTAGGACTTCAGACCTGGACACAGTACTCCAGGTGAGGTCTCACCAGAGCAAAGTGGCAGAATCCTCTCTGTGATCTGCTGCCAACGCTGCTTCTGATGCTGCCCAGGATGTGATTTGCCTTCTGCAAGCTCACAAAGTCTACTCATGCCCAGCTTCTCATCCATCAGCACCCCCAAGTCCTTTTCCACTGAGCTGCTTTCTATCATGCTTTAAAAAGCCTACAGGAGGCTGACAGCTGAAGTTCTGACCAAACCAGGCAAAAAGATCCATCAACACCTCTCTTTGGCTACACTGCTGGTGATAAGCAGAGGCTCACATGCCAAGCACTCATGTAGCTAAGACAACAGAAAAAAAAAATCCCCTTTCAAGGTGTGTTCCCACTCTCACCTCAGCTCCCCTGGTCTCTATTCTCACTTTCCCACCAGTGTTTAAAAGCACTTTATTGACTTCCTTGCAGGATCATCTTTCCCACAGACCCTTTGATCTGGCTGAGGCGCCTTCCCCACAGCCCTTGCACCTTCCCAGGACCATTTCCTACAAGTTCAAGCTTCCTTTCATCTTCCCTCACCCATCCCTTGGCAGCAGTTCCTTTCCAGCATGGTCTTCCTGGCCCTGTTCACTTTCCCAGGAGAACAACCAGGGACTGCTTGCCAGTGTGTAAAAAGAGCACGAGTGGAGAAAACTGTTGCAAGCACATTGTCCTCATCACTGATGTGATTTGCCTGGTGGCAACTCCCAGATCTGCAAATAGAGAGCAGGCTTTTGGGACTCTGGCCAAAGCGTCTGCAACCAAATCATCGCTAAAGGCCAACACACAATCCTCTGGGGTCTGATGGGCTATGGAAACAACAGCAAAGCAGTAAGATGAGCCCTAGCGCCAGCCCATTTCAACTGTTTCGTGAGGAAACACATATGTGGGAAGAGGGGACACAGAGGGCAGACATGCTTCCAGATATCCCTTTCCCGAGGACATCAAAGCCGAACCCTTCTGGTTCTGTGCAGCCAGACCGTAGCTTGTTCTCTCCTGCAACTGCTCCTAAATTAAATACTCCTCTTCTTTTTTATTTTTTCTTTTAAAATTACTTTTCATGAAGCTGCAGCTGGAATGCACTGAAATGTTCCAGTACCTGGGGAAATCACAGCAGTGGGGAGCTCGTTGGAAACCGACAGAGCAAAACTCCAAATGGTAAATGTCTCACATATGTGTCAGCACAGTCTACTGGTATTTCTTCTCCCAAATCCCACCTGGTGGGTAATTCCCAAGATGGGAAGTGCCTCCTAATTATTACTTTCAATCACAGAATCATAGAATCAACCAGGTTGGAAAAGACCTCAGAGTTCATGAAGTCCAACCTCTTACCTAATACCTAACACCTCCTGACAACTAAACCATGGTTCCAAGTGCCACATCCAATCCTTTGTTGAACACCTCCAGGGACAGTAACTCCACCACCTCCCTGGGCAGCACATCCCAATGGCCAATTACTCTTTCTGGGAAGAACCAGCTCAGCTCCTCATGGTATCCTGTTGGCTCTGGTGGGAGCTGGATCAGACCCCAGCAGGTCCAAAGACACAGCAGTATGAGACTTGGCTTTCTGAGTACTGCTATGACCTTCATGGGCCCTGCTGGGCCACCTGAAGAAAAGCAAGAGGGCAATCTCCAAAATCCTAGTTTAACTTGGAACAGACTTTTTAATAGGTCAAGGAGTACATGTTCTAAACTTTTAAAAAAGGGGAGATTGAGACTAGATATAAGGAAGAAGTCCTTTACTGTGAGGATGGTGAGCAACTGGAACATGTTTCCTAGAGAAGTGTGGATGCCCCATCCCTGGAAGTGTTCAAGGCCAGTCTGGATGGGGCTTGAAGCAACCCGGTCTAGTGGAAGGTGTCCATGCCTTGGGGCATCGTAGGGGGGTTGGAACTACAACTAGGAAGGTTGTTGAGACGTTGGAACAGGCTTTCTGGGGAGGAGGTGGAATTGCCATCCTTGGAGGTGTTAAAGAACCAAGTAGATGTGGCATTTCAGGACATGGTCTAGTGGTCTTGGAGGTGTTGGGAAGAAGGTTGGCCTTGATCATCTTCAAGGTCTTTTCCAACCTTCATGATTCTATGATTCTATATGATCTTTACTTTCCAGTCCAAACCATCCTGTGATTCTATGAGGTGAGAAGACAATCAAAAACCAGCACTGGGTTTTGATATGCAGCTGCTCAAATCCATTTTGACATGTGAATTTCCTTCCCAAACAGCCTCAGAAATGATCACTAGAGGTGGGCAGATTCAGTCCCACTGTAACACAGGATCATAGAATAATTTGGGTTGGAAGGGACCTCTAAAGGTCAACTAGTCCAAAACCCCTGCAGAAAGCAGGGACATCCTCCACTAGATCAGGTTGGCCAGAGCTCTGTTGAGCCTCACCTTGAATATGTCCAAGGATGGGGTCTCAAATACAGTATTGCCAAGGTTGGAAGGGACCTTGAGGATCATCGAGTCCAACCTGTAACCACAGACATCATGACTAGACCATGGCACCAAGTGCCACATCCAGTCTCCTCTTGAATGCCTCCAGGGATGGTGACTCCACCACCTCCCTGGGCAGCACATTCCAATGGTGAATGACTCTCAGTGAAGAACTTTCTCCTCACCTCCAGCCTAAACTTCCCCTGGCACAGCTTGAGACTGTGTCCTCTTGTTCTGGTGCTGGTTGCCTGGGAGAAGAGACCAACCCCTTCTTGGCTACAACCACCTTTCAGGTCCCTCTCTGTTTGGCAGCTCTCCAGCCACTCTGACCCCAGCCTGTAGCTCTGCATGGGGTTGCCGTGGCCAAAGTGTAGCACTTGGCACTTGGACTTGTTGAATGCCATCCCATTGGACTCCGCCCATCTCTCCAGTCGGTCGAGGTCCCTCTGCAGAGCCCTTCCACCCTCTAACTGACTAACATCTGCTCCTAACTTGGTGTCATCTGCAGATTTGCTGATGACTGACTCGACCCCCTCATCCAGATCATCAATGAAGATGTTAAAGAGGACGGGGCCCAGCACTGATGCCTGGGGGACACCACTGGTGACTGGCCTCCAGCTGGATGTGGCACCATTCACCACCACTCTCTGGGCGCAGCCTCCAGCCAGTTCCTAACCCAGCACAGAGTGTAGTGGTCCAAGCCACGAGCTGACAGCTTAGCCAGCAGTTTGCTGTGGGGGACGGTGTCAAAGGCCTTGCTGAAGTCCAGGTAGACCACATCCACAGGCCTCCCCATGTCCACCAGACGGGTCAGCTGATCATAGAAGGAGATCAGGTTGGAGAGGCAGGACCTGCCCTTCCTAAATCCATGCTGGCTGGACCTCCCTGGACAACCTGTTCCTGTTTTCCACTACCCTCATGGGGCAGACTTGTTCCTAACATCCAACCTAAATCTCCTCTTCTCTAATTTCAAACCACTGCCCCTTGCCCTATCACTTCAGGCCTTCATAAACAGGCCCTTTCCAGCCTCCTTGCAGTCTCCAGCCAGCAGGATGTACAAAAAGCATCACAGACCTGAAACACAGCACACAAAGCTCAGATGAGGCATTTGCCACAGCATTTATGGCCTCTTTCCTCTTTGCAGCACTGCCCCAAATTCTCCCTTGTTGGCTCTGCAATTGCTTTGTAGATGAGATGCCATCCACTAGCACCAGTTAAAAACTCTCTTATGGAGCAGCACGAAGCATTCACAAGCTAACAAGCCACTTGGAGAGTATCTTTGACGGAAGATTGGAGAAATAAAGGTACTGGTCATCTTCCAGTCCAAGAAAGAGACTCCTTGCATTGCCAGCTAATCAATGAAGTGCTTAGTCAGGTAGAGGCTTGCTTTGTCATGATGTGGAGCAATCAATAGCTCTCTGTGAAATGGGGAAGGGAACAAGCCACAGGCATCTAGAATTCATCTGTGTACAGCCTGTGTTTGAAACCGCATCAAATTGCCTTTGGATTGCTGCCTGAGAGCTGCTCTGTTGATAGGGGCAGGAAGCCAAGGTATCCCCTAGTAAAAGGAAGATGAGTTATCCTCCTGCTGCACTGGGGACATTCACATGGAGGAAAGACCACAGGCCAGAAACCCCTAGCACCATCACAGAATCATAGAATCATAGAACAGTTTGTACTGGAAGGGACCTTAAAGATCAGCTAGTTCCAACCCCCCCTGCCACAGGCAGGGACACTTTCCACCAGCCCAGGTTGCTCAAGGCCTCATCCAACCTGGCTCATGAAATATTTAAGGATGTTGCTAGGTCATGTAGGAAAACAATTAGAGAGGCAAAAGCCCATTTAGAGCTCAGACTGGCCACTGCTGTGAAGGACAACAGAAAATCCTACTACAAATATATCAATGGCAAGAGGAGAGGCAAGGACAACCTGCACTCCTTGGTGGACATGGAGGGGAACATAGCAACAAAAGATGAGGAAAAGGCAGAGGTACTTAACACCTTCTTTGCCTCAATTTTTAATAGCAGGACAGAATGTCTTCCTGACAACTGGCCTCCTGAGCTGGCAGATGGAGGCAGGGAGCAGCATAGTTCCCCTGTGATCCAGGAGGAAGTAGTTAGAAACGTCCTTAGTCACTTGGATCCCCACAAGTCCATGGGACTGGATGGGTTCCATCCTAGGGTGCTGAGAGAGCTGGCGGAGGTGCTGAGAGAGCTGGCGGAGGAGCTGGCCAAGCCACTCTCCATCATTTTTCAGCAGTCCTGGCTCACTGGAGAGGTCCCAGATGACTGGAAGCTGGCCAGCGTGATGCCCATCCACAAGAAGGGCTGGTTGGATGAGCCAGGGAATTACAGGCCTGTCAGCCTGACCTCAGTGCCAGGCAAGATCATGGAACAGGTCATCCTGAGTGCAATCACACAGCACTTAGAGGATGGCCAAGGGATCAGGCCTAGCCAGCATGGATTTAGGAAGGGCAGGTCCTGCCTGACCAACCTGATCTCCTTCTATGATCAGGTGACTGCCTGGTGGATGTGGGGCAGGCTGTGGATGTGGTCTGCCTGGACTTCAGCAAGGCCTTTAACACCGTCCCCCACAGCAAACTGCTGGCCAAGCTGTCAGCCCATGGCTTGGACAGCAGCACTCTGTGCTGGGTGAGGAACTGACTGGAGGGCTGAGCCCAGAGAGTGGTGGTGAATGGTGCCACATCCAGCTGACAGCCAGGCACTAGTGGAGTCCCCCAGGCATCAGTGCTGGGCTCCATCCTCTTCAATATCTTTATTGATGATCTGTCCAAGGGCATTGAGTAAATTTGCAGATGACACCAAGTTGGGGGCAGGAGTTGATCTGTTAGAGGGTAGGAGAGCTCTGCAGAGGGCCCTTGCCAGGCTGGACAGATGGGCAGAGTTCAACAGCTTGAGATTTAACACATCTAAGTGCCCTCCAGGGAGGGGTCATCCACAACCTCCCAGGGCAACCTGTTCCAGTGTCTCACAACCTTTGCTGTCAAGAATTTCTTCCTAATCTCCAGTCTACATCTGCCCTCTTCCATCTTAAATCCATTTCCTCTTGTCATATCATAACAAGCCCTTGTAAAAGGCTGGAAGAGACCTTTGACATCATCAAGTCCAAGCACTCCCAAAGAGTTCACAATCCCACAACTACAGCTAAGCTCCTACTGCTAAACCTTGTCCCATCCATATACCTTTTGAACACCTCCAGGCTGTGACTCCACCACCTCCCTGGGCAGCCTGTTCCAATGTTTGACAACCCTTTCTGTGAAGAAAATGTTCCTATTATCCCACCTGAACCTCCCCTGGCACAACCTGAGGATGGTGAGCACAAAGCCACTAGGAGAAAGCAGCCCACTTTTGGGTTGGTTCAACCATGACTTCAAGTTTCTATGGCTGCTGTAGTGTGGAGAGATCCCAGGGATAAACTTTGGCCATCTGGTAGCTCTCTGGGGGTTTGTTATGCCCACTGATTTCTGCAAGAGCTTGTGGGGGTGTAGCATTTGCTCTCACACTTCAGGTGGCCAGGGTGGCTGCAGGGATTTGATCTTTGTATCTTGCTCATCCTTTCTGCTGAGCAAATCCACTGGGACAACCCCAAGGAGACCCAGTGGTGGGTACCAGAGTCAAGGTTGAACCAAGATCCTAGCAGGGTGCCAACCTTTTCCCCTAAATTCCACATCTCTGCCTGAGCCTGCAGATGCCCCAATGACTGCTCCCTGCACTGTCGCGTGGCAGGATCAGGGCAGAAACTCTGCACTGAGAGTTCCCTGCCAAAACCAACACTGAAATCTGACTTAAAAACCAGACAGCAGAGGAAATCCAAGTCTCAGCTGGTGGCTGGGGGGGTGGGAGCAAGGAAAGCCTTGCTGTGGTGGTACTGCAAATTTATGCTTCTGACTGCACTTGATTTCCTCCTTCTCCTCTTCCTTAGAAACTTTCCTCACTAATCTTCCCCCATCCACAGCTGGGACTTTTCCACCTCATTCCCACCCAAGGTAGGTGTGCTAGCACATCCCACCCTGGATGGAAGCCCATAACTCAGGGAGGGGTCCACCCCTCAGGAATGCGGAGATGAAGAGGACGCTACCTCAGCTACCTCCAGTTACCCTGGCAACCACCAAGTCAGAAATCCCTGCAGTCATCAATTAAGGACTAATTAAAAATAATACAGAGGGAGGTGTGTGAATGTTTGTTGTTTGATGGAGTCAGGATAGAGCCTCCCCTTCTCATGCTGCACCCCTTGGCCTCTTTGAATGTGTCATTTGGCAACGTGTCAGCTGAAATGCAGCTGGAGTTGGGCCCAAAGGCAGCCAATGAAGCTGAAGTGGAGAAACCCCAGGAGGTCTCTACAGTGGGGTGAAGAGAAAGAAATTGCTCCAGAAGGGGATGAAACCCATCTAAGATCAGAACCTTCCTTGGAGAAGCCCTATTCCTCCCTTGTCTATGGTGGGACAGGATGTCTAGTCTCCCTGGAGTACTGCTTCCCACTTCAACCTTGGCTGCTTCCCCCTAATCCAAGTCCCACCTAGCAACCAGGTGCACCCAGGATTAATCAGGTCTTGCTCACTCATCCAACAACAACAAACAACAACCCTGATTTTCCTTTTCTCCCTTTGGTGGGTCAGTTTTCCAGCAAACTGGACTGCCCAGCTCCAGGATTACCAGCTTGGGCACAGGAATGAGGACAACAGGACCTGTCTTTTCAACAGCAACCTATCACTAGAACAGATCATTTATGACATGAATCCCTGTGCCTAAGATGGTTAAGAGCTGGACTCAAAGATCTTAAAGGTCTTTTCCAACCTAAACAATTCTGTGATGTGTTCTTGGTCCAGAAAGCCTGGGCTGCATCCAAAGCAATCCAGAAGGTCAAAGGAGGTCACTCTGCTCCTCCACTCAGCTCTGGTGAGACCCTGCCTGCAGTACTGGGTACAGCTTTGTAGTCCTCGGCAGAAGGTGGTCATGGACTTGTAGAGCAGATCCAGAGGAGGCCACAATGATCCAAGGGCTGGAACCCTTCTGCTGTGAGGACAGGCTGAGAGAGTTGGGGTTGTTCAGCCTGAAGAGGGATCCTTATTGCAGCCTTTCAGTACTCAAAGGGGGCTTTAAGAAAGCTGGGGACAGAATTTTTATCAGGGCCTGTTGTAACAGGACAAGAGCTGATGAGGGAGATTTAGACTAGGTACAAGGAAGAAATGTTTTACACTGAGGGTGGTGAGACACTGTCCTAGGTTACATAGAGAAGTGGTAGATGCCCCGTCCCTGGAAACATTCCAGGTCAGGCTAAACAGGGCTGGGAGCAACCTGCTCTAGTTAAAGATGTCCCTGCTGACTGCAGGGAAGTTGGGCTAGATGACCTTTAGAGATACCTCCCAGCCCAAACTATTCTATCATTCTATGACTCTAAGATGCAGTGCATTGATCCCTGCTGGCTTAATTCTGAATTATGAGCAAATAGAGCAACCTTTAAAGGAAAGAGGCATAAAGGAAGGGCTGGAGTCCATCTCCTCTATCATAAACCCAGTGACTGTTAAGAACAAAGGATAGAGAGGTTGGATTAGGACAAATACTTCATCAGGAAGAAAACTTGGGAATTACCTTCTGCCTCTTGGCTGCATTCACCAATTGGGGGGGGGGGGGGGGGCAGGGGCGGAGGCTGGGAGAGGGCAGGGGAAAGGAATCATTGTTGGAAATGATAAGGGCCATAAATCCTCCAGACTCAAGGGGAAAAAAATAGAAAAGGGGAAAAAAAGAAAAAAAGAGATATGAGATGTGACTCTTTCTTTAAATACTTGGAAGGCTCCAAGAGGCAACTAGTCTCACAGCTCCAGCAGATCACTCTGGAGCACCAGGAGGCTCCTGAGTTGCTTCTGCAGTAATAAAAGTGCTTCAGAGAACTTCCCCCTCCCCCTCCCTCCCTTGTCCATTAATTATTTAGAAAACCAGGAATAATTATCAAATAAAATGCAGAACTAGCAACAATTGCACTTCTCCAGCGTGGTCTGAGTCCAAATGGCTCCACAGATGCAATCACAGCTCCATCTCCAGATCTCATACACCAATGTATGGTGTATGAGCTGGCAGCAAAACTGGCTTAAACCAGGCTATGGCCAGAGACTACTAATCTCTGAACTTGCAGGCACACACCCCTCACATGATAAAGGAACTGCTGATGACAAACCTAGTATTTCTGGCTTGGGGATTTTTTGGTGTAAATACATCCAAGCTAGAGGAGGGGAAATCTAGATTTAATGTTAGGAAGAAGTTCTTCCCTGTGAGGGTGGTGAAACACTGGGACAGGTTGCCCAGGGAGGTGGTGGAAGCCTCATCCCTGGAGGTCTTTAAGGCCAGGCTGGATGTGGTTCTGAGCAAGCTGAAGTGTGAGGTGTCCCTGCCCATGGCAGGGGAGTTAGAACTGGAAGATCCTTGAGGTCCCTTCCAACCCTGACAGTTCTGTGATACTGTAAAGAGACAGCAAGGGCTGGAACAGGACCTAAAATCAGAATCTGTGCCACCAGAGTTCCTGTGGTTGATTAATTTTCTTCCCCCTGGTTTCACAGAAATCCCTTGAAAGGACCTCAAAAACCATATGGTTCAACCTTTCTTGGGGGAAAAACCTGATCTAAGCAAAGATGACCAAACACCTTGTTCAGCTGAGTTTTTCAAAGTATCCAACGTTGGGGAAGTGTCCAATGTTAGGGACATTACACTGCAGATACATGGACACTTTTTTGCTTTGCTCCATCTCCTTGCTCACTGAGGACAATCAGAATTGAATGCAGGAAATGAGACACAGAGAGGGGGAGGGAGAAAGAGAGAGAGGGGGAGGGAGAAAGAGAGAGAGGGGGAGGGAGAAAGAGAGAGAAGGGGAGGGAGAAAGAGAGAGAGGGGGAGGGAGAAAGAGAGAGAGGGGGAGGGAGAAAGAGAGAGAGGGGGAGGGAGAAAGAGAGAGAGGGGGGAGGGAGAAAGAGAGAGAGGGGGAGGGAGAAAGAGAGAGAGGGGAGGGAGAAAGAGAGAGAGGGGGAGGGAGAAAGAGAGAGAGGGGGAGGAGAAAGAGAGAGAGAGGGAGAGGGAGGGAAAGAGAAGAGGGGAGGAAAGAGAGAGGGGGGAGGGAAAGAGAGAGAGGAGGGAGGGAAAGAGAGAGAGGGGAGGGAAAGAGAGAGAGAGGGGAGGGAAAGAGAGAGAGGGGGAGGGAAGAGAGAGAGAGGGGGAGGGAAAGAAGAGAGAGAGGGGGAGGGAAAGAGAGAGAGAGGGGAGGGAAAGAGAGAGAGGGGGAGGGAAAGAGAGAGAGAGGGGAGGGAAGGAGAGAGAGAGGGGGAGGGAAAGAGAGAGAGAGGGGAGGGAAAGAGAGAGAGAGGGGAGAGAGAGAGAGGGGGAGGGAAAGAGAGAGAGAGGGGTGGAGAAGAGAGAGAGAGGGGGAGTGAAAGAGAGAGAGGGGAGGGAAGAGAGAGAGAGGGAGGAAGAGAGAGAGAGGGGGAGGGAAAGAGAGAGAGAGGGGGAGGAAAGAAGAGAGAGGGGAGGGAAAGAGAGAAGCGAGGGGGAGGGATAAGAGAGAGAGAGGGGGAGGGATAAGAGAGAGAGAGGGGGAGGGGAAAGAGA